>NW_027175987.1:1652500-2187500 GCF_023055335.1 Clinocottus analis
CAACAGGGAAATACTGACAGAGAAAGTGCGACAACGTGGGCCCTATTTGCGTCATATGAGTCAACATGTCAGTGTGAAAAGGTACAATCCATTCCTAATCTTTTTCGTTTTTTGGTTTTTTTTGCCTCCTCTGCCACGTCCGCACACTAATATGGGATCTATTTTTAGCCAGATCGGTTACACATGCACACGCACGCACACACCCACACTGCCTTCTCTTTCGTTCTCTCTCCAGTTCATCGTCAATGGGAGCCCAGCTGCTGCCAAACTCATTCAGTGAACACAGAGCGAAGGCCGGGCTCGGTCAAGTTACTGAAGTGGCACTACAGCAGTCAATTTTTCTCTCTTTACCTAAAGTGTCTGAATGTATGGCAGACAAATCTGAGCACTGATCCAGCCTGCACTTTCGGTGTGGCGGATGAAAAGGAAGTCAAAAAACATCAATTCTGCACCCTGTGTGCCCAAACAACAGCCTGGAGGAATTGACCTGATCAGAGAAAAACAGCAAAAAGTCAGCGGCCGCTCTTGCTCTGAAAAGTGACATTAGCTCGGTCGTTCTCCATCCCGGTTGTCCGGAGATCACAAACCCTCTGATTCCTTCATCAAAGGCTTGTACTGATTGTCATCACCTGTAGACACACTCCAGTGTGAATGGGGAGTGTCGGTGCTGCCTTCACAGACCTACGGTACGTTTGCTGACCGGCAACGCCACGCGTTCCACACTGGCACTTTTTTTTTTCTCCTCTGGCAAAACATCAGAGGGCAACGTAATGTAACACCCTCTTGTAGAGAAGCTTCTTCCCTTTGATTATGTGTCACAGCTGACAACGAGGAGGCATCTTTTGATATTTCCTTCTGTCTGTCTGTCTTTCACACAGCCAGCCAGCATGGTATGCTAATTGGACACATGCACTGGGAGCTCTGTTGTGTTGCCCCTGGTTTGTGTTTGATTATGTATTCACTGTATCTGGTCTGTTATTGACGCGATGACAGAGGAGCCAAAGCAGATTTTTTTTTGTGTGTGTGATTATTTTTTTTGGAGTAAATCTTATTCAAATGAATCTGGATGACTTAGTTATATTTGCGACAGGTGAGCGCAGATAGAACAATATGTGGTGTGGTAGATTCATTCAGGCTTTCTGCAGAGCATCACATTGTAATGCGACTCAGTCTCAGGACCAGTTCAGGACTTTTCAGCCCTGCAAACAAATGTGAGCAACTTTTTTTGCATTCAGGATCCTTTGTAAAATAAAGTGCACCGTTGATCAAATGTCGACAATGTTGGTGTCGAGATGCCGAAAGACAAACCCAGTGGAAACTATCAGATTTCTCTCATTTTAAGAACTTCACCAGATGTGTTTGTCTCCTGCAGGTAGAGGCTGGCAGGTGCTTCGTTTATTCCCTCAGCAGTTGTTCCAGCTGCAGAGATTGCCTTCACTTACGTCTCTCATCTGTTATGTTCTCCGTCACCATTTTTCATCAGTTCAGACACAAACTTAATGTGTTTTGTCGAGTAAATGTCACCCATTATTTTCCTTGACTATTATGCCGACCTCAGCGTCTCGTGTGAGTAGCCCTGTAGTGAGATGTCACATGACAACATGAACAGCAAACATCTGTCATCTGAAGAGCTTCCCTCTCTGACGTTCAACAACTTTATCTGATGTAAAACTATTACATGTATCACTCAAATTCAAAATGAGGTCGTTTCAGAAATACTGAAGCTATGCTGCCACCACGTGGACGGCAGCGCTTATTACATATTTCGGATTTAATCGTCAGGGACGAGTGGAGAAAGACTTGAGGAGAGAATAAAGAGTTGGTTGGTGGGAACATAACTCGAACATATTTCGAAAGAAAAAATGTGGGTTTTGTAAAGATCTGAACCCCAACAATCACCTTCTGAGTGACTGAGAGCCTGAGGCCTTGTCAGCAAACATCAGGGATGTCACTAACATCTGCTGCCGGCGTCGAAAAAGCCTCTGACACTGCTGAGCCATTGGTTTTAATGTACGGGGTTCAACAACCGCACAAATGTGTGAAGTAGTATAAAGTATTCCTTTAGCTTTCCATCCTACTATTAAGTAACTCTTTTCTTTTTGTCGTCTTTATTTATCGGTTTCATTTTTACTGCAGTGCGGACAGATTTCACTTAAATACACACTTTTTTTTATTAAAAAAAAGCACTTAACTCTCATTTATTTACAATGAAAACACTTTATTCCATCATGTTGTAAGTATCATTTGATTGAAAATAAACAGACCAGTAGAAAGGAAACAATACAGTTTGAAATTCATATCCTACTCCTTGTGACATACCAGCGCAGATATCTATTGAATGGCTTTTTAATCAAGAGTCCTTCCTGCAAATCACAAAGTCATCGTCATCTGTTATCACACGTTCTATTCAATGTTTACAGTAAATAGTAACACAAAAAACCACAAGTCTACAGTAGAGTCTTGCCATACTGGCGTGGCGGGCGGCTAAACTAGCGAAGCGTCACTTGCATGCACGGTTTATTGTCTACGTAGCCGGGATGAAAAGAGAGCGTTACAGGACATCAAAAGCACCGAGAGGAAAAACAGAAAATCTTCTCTAAAACTGTGCAACTCTGTTCAATACCAACGGTCTATGTTAAAAGCTTTGCATTACACATTGTTACAGAGGTCATCCTTCAGTGTGTGTGCTCCTAGGACATACAAAATAGGCAGCTATTAGAAAGCACGTGGCACATATAACAGCTAAGAACTCTTGAAGTGATATAAGAGCAGTAACATGATAATAATAATAATAATAATAATACAGTAATAGGTGCAATCGGCCCTTCGACGTGTCTCTTTCCAATCTGTGTTAGAGCATATTTAACACACAGATCTATCACATTTGTATGATGAAGGAACTGTACATGGCATTTCAATAAAACTATTTAACAGATAATGTTGATGACTCTGAATAAATAGAGTACACAATAAGGTTATTGTTTATTTTGCTCATTCTCAGAGAGAGCGCTCAGTTTCCGATCCCCTTCCAGTTTTCACTCTGCCGGCTTTAAGAGTGTGTGTGCTGTTGTCGATGTTCACACACACACACACACATTCACACAGACAGAGGAGTATGTTGACAGAAGACACCAACTTAGTTTTTGAGAGGAAGTATCTTTTGTTTCTCTGAACTTGGTGAGGATGTGTAGCTCACCTGAGATTTCTTGTTACGTTGTGAAAACATGGTTTTCAATTTGTCATAATTCACTCTCAGCAAGCCATCAGTTAATCCAAGCTCTCTGTGAGAACGAGGCAAAATGAAATCTAGAAAGATTCTCAGCGTTTGTCTTCCCTCGTCCATGCTCGACATGAAAAATGATATGAAAGCTCTCAGCCGTGATCCATCCTCTCCGCTCGTCTCCAGCGTGAGACGAGAGCGCTGATTTATCAATAAGCAACGAGCAGGCTTATCATTACGCATAA
Organism: Clinocottus analis; assembly: GCF_023055335.1. Lineage (NCBI taxonomy): Eukaryota > Metazoa > Chordata > Actinopteri > Perciformes > Cottidae > Clinocottus > Clinocottus analis. The sequence continues at coordinate 1,655,966 of NW_027175987.1, forward strand.
TCTGAGGATGGACTTGAAGAAATCTGGACTGTACAAGGAAATGAAACGCCACCAGGCCAAGCTTGATGTTCCAGTATAATAAGTTGAAAGGACAGGAGGTGTGCCATGCTCTTAAAAATATGGTTAAAAAAAATTCTGGTGACTGGTTTTGAGTCCAGCGATGTGTTTGTTGGTTTTACCCGACGGGCCGACGGGGCCGCTGATTTCCGACATGGTTATCCTGGGGAAGCAAGGCAGCGGCTCTCCCGCTGGTCCTTTTCTAAACGCAGGTTTTGTTGAGGTCAACTTTCACCGGCAGAGGCCCCGCCTCCTGGCTCTCCTCCGACTGTTTCATGGACACGACGATCGCGGGACTCATGTGGTACGGGTTGACTTTGTGGACATCATCCAGAAACTCTTTATCCCCGTTGATACTCAGCTGAAAAAGACACAAAGAGTGAGCAAGTTCACCTCCAGCACTTCGCCAAGCATCTTTCGCTCTTGGAGTGCTCTGCGAAGAATGCTGCAGAATGCAAAGCATGCAAACCACTGCAGACGGAGAACCCTTGAATTAATGGAGTGGAGCTGAAAGGGGGCATGCGCTCATTTGCAGGTTCATAGTTGTACTTTTCATGACAGCATGTTGACATGCTTTAATGTTTCTTGTACTGTCTGAGGGAATATATCTGTATTCCACCGCTGTCAGAAACGTTTGGTTTTAGCGCCGGCCTCTTTAAGGACCCCTCTCGAAAAAGCCCACCGTGCTCTGATGGGCTTGTGAGAAAAATATGGTGCACCTTTGCAAAGGTAGCTCTCAGTACCCGGGTGAAGGTACTCAGATGGAGGCCGGTGTATTCTAATGAGCCTGCAGTGACGCAGGGAGGGGAGCCAGATCCGAATGGCTGATCTCGGCAGCCCACAAAATAAAGTAAGTGGGTTGTTAATTTACAGTTTGTGGGTTGGTAAACACTCAAATTCCCCTTTAAGCATAAGAAGTTGCTGCATCCCTCACACGGGCATGCGTGTAAACATTGGTTGCGGGTGCTTTTCTGCGCGTGTACCTGCGTCTTGATGTGCTGCTCTGGCGCAGTGACGAGGCTGGCGCAGCTCAGCCACAACATGACCATGATGGACAGGAAGAGACACGCCGCTAAAATCCACCGCGGAAGGCCCGAACGTCTGCAGAACGAGAGGTATGGGATGAAACTGAAGACGGCTAGAAATACTGGGAAACTTAACATGAAGGCAGCAACAAATGGAACGAGCAATGTAAAACAATTACACTTCAAATCTTGTGAATTTTCGCATGTTGCATTTCATAACTACTGAAAATCACTTCTCCAAGCGTGTACGTATATAAATATAGATATATATGTTTGTGTGTGTGTGTGTGAGTGTGTGTGTGTGTGTGTTTCTGTGTGTGCAGGTTTTAGATTTTTGGATTGTATTTTTCCGACCAGACGTGCAGCTGTTAGTTTCCTTAATGTTAGTGTGGGGAACATTAAGTGAGATTATCCATCTCAGTGGCTCCATATCAATCCATCTTGTTAAATTTGAAGCTACGAGATCATCGCAAAGTAATGTGTTGGAATATGTGGATTGATTTGTAAAGCTGGCATTGCACATTTAAAGTGCGGGAATAACACAATCAGATGTGTGTGATGGAACAGCTAAATGTACGTCTCTGCAAGTTGATTGTCTGGAAACCAGACAAAGGAACCTGTGATTTGCTTTAGAAAGGATCAAAAATTATAATTCATGGGGAGAAAAAAAACATCGCTTCTCTCATTTTAAGTCTTAAATTCTCAGCAGGGCAACTCGAGCTCCAGCTCACCTTGACATGCAGCCCAGGAAGTCGTGCTCGGCTGTGGGGTCGTCTGCGTGCTGGACGGGGTGTTTCCCTTTGCCTCCCGCTTTGGATGCTCCCCTCTCGCCATGTCCCCTCACACCTGCCGAACAAAAACAGGATTTCAGTTGGACGCTGATGAGTGAATATTGCAGCAATATATGCATGTGCTGCTGTACACGGGTACATGTGTGTGTGTGTGTGTGTGTGTGTGTGCGTGTGTGTTCCCACCGTGAGGTCTCTGGGTGTGAGAGTGGACCTGAGGCCAGGGTTTGTCCGCCACGTTGGATCGGGGAGCCTGCAGCTCGGGCAGAGAGTACTCCATCTCTGGTTGGCTCTGAGGAGACAAAATAAACACCATCGGCACCTTTTGGATCCAGCCAGGCGAGCTGTGTCTCCTTGTTTTCGGACGTGTGTGCTAAGCTAGGCTAACATTTAGCCTTCCGACATAGATGGGGGTCAAACCTTGATTCTCAAATAGTCAAGCTTTTCCTTTAACATCACATCATTGTTTAAAAAAACGACACATTTTATGAAGGACTTGATGAATGTGACATATTTAAATGTAACACCCAGGTAATCGCGATCAAATGTTCAGCAACAATATTAAATCAGGACAATATGAAACCCAAACTGCTGATTTTGTTTGCTCAGACGTCCGGATTGGCCAAAAGTCTCCAGCCCTGGCGCTGGAAAAGTGTTTGACGTTTTCTCAGCCTGAAGCATCACAGATCATGATGAGGTGGCCAAGTCATAATAAAAAAGAGAAGAAAAATAATGTATGATGATAGCTATAAACATCAGCTGAAGGGATTTTCTTCCTGGCATTCAAAGTTAGAGCGCTGCAGTTTGTAAAATGCGCTTCTTGTTTCCAAAAGCGAGATGATTAATACTGTTATGAGCATTCAGTATGTGGCGTAAATTAACTAACATCCTTTGTGTATGTTGGAGTGTCTCTCGCAGTTTCTTTCTCACCCATCCAACCCAGTTAAGTAAAACCCCTTGAACTGGGACCTCTGAAAGAAACGGCTTTTAAAAGAACTGCGACACACACCCCGCTGTCAGCGAATGCGCTGTTGTGGGTTTCATTATGTGCTCAGTGTTTCTGGTTCCCCCTGGAGAACTCATTAAAAGAGGATTTTGGATCCCCACTGTTGACCCTCCCTCCGCTCGTAACAACACTATTGCTGGCCTCAGCAACAGCACACACACACACACACACTTATTTAAAGGAGTGCAGTATGTCCCACTGCAGTCGCGTCAACCTCCCAATATTTATCGATTCGGACACTAAGTGGATCGATGAACTTTGAAGCCTCTTGCTGTGTCATGCAATCCAATGCGAAAGCAGCTCGAAATCATTCCGTTTCTTTCATTCTCATGACATGAAACGATGGATCTGCTTTCTACTGGATGATTTAAATCACACATCCGGACCAAGAAAGCAGCATCCTGCAGCCGGGCCGTGGAGGCGAGGCCGTGGAGTTGGCTTCCCAAGACGCGAACAATCCTTCGAACCTCTTGTGATGAAAAAGTTATTTCACAAGCGGGTTTATTACCCCGAGCGAGCAATGTTTTCTGACAGGGCGCATTGAAACCAGATGCAGCGGCAGTGTGAAGGTTTGGGGAGACTGAGTCTCATTGGCTGCAGACTGAAGAGCTCTAACCGTCAGAATGAGCGGAGCCTGATCTGCATCTGTCATGAATTATGAGAGAGGGAATGCAAAAAGGTGCTTTTCAGAAAGAGTCAGGAAAGACAAAGAGGGGAAAAGGAAGGAAGAGGGGTTTGAGAGTTCAGAGACGTAGAGAGAGACGGGGGTTTCAGGCGGAGGAGTGGTGGATGCAATCAGACTGAATCTCACTTCACTCACGTCGTTGAATTTGGGATTGGAAACAATCTGTTCTTGAGCTTCCATGAAATAAATTGAAAATAACTTTGACTCTTCTTCACAATGGAACACTTCTCCTTACATCTTTGCGAATCCATCAAGACTGAGAGGAAGGAAATGGCGTCAAAGGGTATCCGAGGGTGTCCGGCTGTGCATGAATCATCAGACACCTCGGGGAAATATTTAGAGTAAATTTAACTTTGAAATTGGAACAATGGCGTCAAAATGATGGCCTTTAAAACCGACATATCACATACTTTTTCTCATTCATACTTGTGTTTCGGTTTTCTTCGAGAACATGTTTACATTAATGTCTAAAAACCTATTTTTTCCCCTCATACTGTTGTTCTGGGTATGTCTTCACACTATTCGAGTGTATTCCACTGAGCCGGCATGTGACACAGGAAGGCGAGTCAAAGATGATCGGATTGTTGAATCGAATGTTTTCTGTTCGGCAGCCCACAAATGAACCAACTGGGTGGTCTTGATTCACAGTTTGTGGGTTTGTAGGCGATCCAAATCTTTCATGACGTGTCCCCCTATTAAAGGGTTTAAATCTAAACGTTTTATTACAGCACCCCCATGTGGTCAATTAAGACCACTTTCCATTTCCATTTGGTGCGTTATATCATAGTAAAGAAATGACAAAAACAACAACAACACATCTTAAAGGGTTTAGCAACTCAGCACGAAAGACAAATACTTCAGGATTAAAAGTCTTGTGATATTCTGAGTTTCTCTTTTTGTCAAAACAGCTCGTGAACATACCAAAACTCACAATAAATGTATTCTACTAATAAGTATTGAGATCCTGACCTAGCTTCTACCTCCATTGTTGTCCAGACCAAAAGACATCTTCCTGCCCTAAGATGAACATGGGCTCTGCCATAAATGCTGCTTATGCTCCAGATGTGCATTCATCTGTTTCTGAGGAATTGTCTCCCCAAAAATGCTATTTACTTTTGTTTAACTGTCATTTATTAAAAACTACAATGCCAAGCGGTGTGAGGACATTAGTACGTGTGTAAAAATGTAAAAAAAAACATTACTGTGACACAATTTTGTTTGCAGTAGGAACTCATTTGGGCTGAGGGCAACAGACACAAAACAAACATCGACCATAATGAAATAACTGTAATACCATAAATCATGGATCACGTGCGTCATGCTTAAGTCACTTCAGGTCTCTCGCGCCTGGATGATGAAGCGTAGATGAGAAAGAACACCGACTTCCTTCTCAAAGTAACATCATAAGTCAAAGTCACGCTTTCTTCAAACACCGTTATTTCACTGGATCGCTCCATCCTGTTCAGGTTGGGGTTTTTCTTCTGTTTAATTAATTCGGGCAGAATGACTAATGCAATTTCCAAGAAGAAATGCGGTAGGGACTTCTCTCTTTCTATTCATCCGGGTTGAGTTTGCTCTTCAGGCTGCAGCTCGCTAACAGAACCGCAGCTCAGTTGGAGGAAGTCTTTAATCGACTCCAACGCTCTCGCTCTGTCGACCTATCGCGGGCTGATTTGTCAAAATAACAGGAGGGTGGTGAGGAGGAAATGGCTGAAGTAAAGCGCTGTGTTTTACCAATATGTCCTCAAAATTACAAGTTTTCTTTACTTCTTTTCCTTCCTTGGGGGACCAACCCTGGCCGTGACCTAAACGTGACTTACTGCACCCGTATACTGCCACGACTGTTTGCTTATGATGCACAGACGTAGTTCTTCCCACAGCAAGCACACATTGAATGTATGAAGACATTCAGCTCCTTTATGGACGTTCTCATAATGTTGGCTCCCCCCGCCCCCTCCTCCTCCTCCTCCTCCTCCTCCTCCTCAACCCTCGGCTGTCTCTCCATTTAGCTGGACTTTTTCTGTTGTTTCAACTCTCGGGAAGTCAATCTGTCAACTCGGTGGCGGTTTGCCAGCTGCCCACTAAACACAGGCCTGGTAGTCTTCTACAAAACCCCGTGGAGCCTGGCTTCCCCTCGCCGCTTCAGCCTGCACGTCACATCCATAAAGAGCAAACATCCATCACCGCGTCCGAAAGAAATGCTGGGGATTTCATGTTCTGTGGCTGCTGCGAGTCTCTGTGAGGTCAGGGAGCCCAGCGCGCACACATTATACCTAACGGTGACGTTTCAGCATATAAAGGACTCCCCTGTTATACAGTGGCTCATCTGGGATGGTTACGGTGCATAAATATACTGTCTCTTTCCATTGGGCCCTTTCATTATGGAGCTAAACATGCCATCACAGTCACAACGGGGAAAAGAGGTGGAGGACATGGTCGGATAGACCGAGCAACTCTTATTATAGCTTTAATGTATAGGTGGTTCACCTTACGTTCAAGTTCAACAAGAGAGCGCCATTTCTGCCATGGCTGCAAAAAAAAACCTGCACATTTTCCATTTCAATAATAGAAAATGCAACGAAATGTTTGATCTGCATCTGGATGAAGATTCGCATGAAAGGAGACATGAAATGACTCAAATAATTACTTTATCGGGAGCGAAAGTGTTCAAAGAAAAAGTTCAAATCCTTTAAAAAGACATCCTTGATCCAGAGCAACATAAATATCATTGGCCAAACTTTCAACCTAAAGTATGACGTCATCGGTCGGGTCTGTCAGCTCAAGTCACGTCACCTTTTTTTTCAAATTTCAGAAACTACGTCTGAAATATTTATCTGTCAAAACCAGAACGTTACTCTTTCGTGCCGTCCACTCACTTCGAAACCTAGCGGTGAGTTTTCCGACCTGAGGCGAGCCCACCACAGCCAGCCCGGCCGGTTATCAAATATGCATGGTGCTGAGGGGAAGGGACATAATATGAAAGGACATTTATAAACAATTAAAGCGCGGAGAAAAGAAAAAAAAAGGAAAAGGTTTTGCGGCTCTCTGGATTCAGCACCTTGTCCGCTCCCCGCCGTGTGCCCTCGCTCACTCAACCTTCACAGATGCACCGGTTCCAAAATGGGCTGTGAGTAGTTTTGGCGGCGGCCCAATGAATCTCCACTGCAACGCATAGCCGGCAGGATATATTTCACTATCTCAACAGGAAGCAGAGCGCAGCTCAACTCATAATCTATAAAGGTCTACTGGCTTGCTTTTAACCTCCAGTAGTTCAAATCATACCGCATGAAAAAAGCTTTGGAGATATCAATCTTATAATTTCCCCCACCATCTTGACTCAGTGAGCCATAATATGTCGTGTCGGATGATAGTTGATTCATGGAGATTACAGAATTAATTTGTCTCTGTCTTTTCGCAGCGAAGCACTTAAAAGGCCCAAATCTGTTGAATGTGCAGATATTCAGAATGACGAGGGGAAACTCTGCAGTTCTGCAGCTTCATTTGAAAAATGTTGGATGTGAGCCACAACATATGACTCTTAATTTAGTTCTGATTCATTCCGCATGGACAAAGTCTGTTACAAAACACACATATTCCCACATTCAGAGCGTAAACTGGTGGATTAGTTTTTCTCTTTGCATTTCTGTCCTGCTGATGTGTGGATGGAACAAGACAGGCTCACTTTTAAAAGTTGACTTTGCTGCAAGTGCAGAAATCATAAGTCAGCCTATTTTCTGAGAATGAAGATTAGATCAGCGGAGGTGGATGTTTTTTTTGGTTTTTTTTGTACTTCTTTTGTTTTTCTTCAGCCACAGGAAGCGTTGCTGCTCACCGCAAACACATCGTTTTTTTTAATCTCATAATTATCAGCAAACTGTTGCTGCCAGAAACACAAAAACAGGTCTAGCACATGTGCACACTTTTAGGATCTGGTTTCAGGTTAAAGCACCGTCACATTATATAAAATGTCACACGGTGCGGAAAGTGTACGTTTACAGGAATCATTACCCGCATTTTGCGGAACATAACTTGAACCATTAATCTACAAACATGGACAAGGTTTCTGCTTTTTTTTTTTTTTTTTGCGACACAAAAGAAGGATCACTGCTCGAGCTGCCGGTCCTGGACAAACGCTTGGCTGGTTTCTTACCTGAAAAACCACGACCTTGCCATCATCCGCCTGCAGGTAGAAGGTCCAGGTGGAGGAGATGAAGCTCTGGGCAGAGCTCACGATGTCGTTGCACCAACCGGAGACGGCCTCCATCACGGAGGGCGGCTTGGGGCGGAGAGTCATGGCCCTGAGCTGCGACACAGAGAGAGAGAGAGAGAGAGAGAGAGAGAGAGAGATATACTTCAATACAAGGAGATGTATGTGTGTGTGCTTCAGTATACTGTGTCCACCTTGTATTGATTTTAACACTCAGACATCCGAAGACACTTTGGCTCTTCGAGCCGCATTAGCATTTCCCCTCACCTTCCTCCTCTTGAGCTCAGGTTCAGAGGGCTGGCTGGCACAGCCGGTGCAGCAGGCCTCCTGCTCCAGCAGCTTAATATATGCCTCCTGGCAGGCTGGAGGGCGAGAGGGAGAGAGAGAGAGAGAGAGAGAGAGAGAGAGAGAGAGAGAGAGAGAGCCATAGTTGTGAAGCATGAAAGAATAAGTATGATGAAGAGGGGGGTTGAGAGAGTAAAAAGAGAGAAGCACAAAAGCGAGTGGGCACATGGATCACTGCAGTCAGCCGGGTGGAAGATGAGGAGGAATGAAACAGGTACAGGCTGTTTATGTGGGAAGAAAGATGAAGATGCGAGGGAGATGTATCTGTTGGCGCCCGCAGGGCGGTTCACTCCACGGCGCTGTGATTAAAACAGGCGAGGGGGGGGGGGGTTAGGGGGCGGGGTTGGTCCGCTGTCTGGACGGCAAATCGCATCATTGATTTCCAATACAGCAGTTCAAACAGGGCGAATAGCCTTAAACAGCCAGAAAGTACCCATCGAGTCTGCCAGCTTTTAGGAAACGGAGAGATATTGAGTGAGCAGAGCTGCTGCGTTGGCAAAAAAAAGAGTTCTGTCTTGTCAAAAGGACCAAGAGCACTGACTGGAATAGGGAGTAAGGACGCACCGACATCAGATATTGGTCTAATATTGCCTCAGAGAGTCGGATTACGTATCGGTGACAATGGAGCCAATCAATTCAATTCAATATGATATACATTACATAGGAATTTAAAATAAGTTCACACTCTAACTGCTCATGTGTTGCTGGTGTACCTTTTATTATTTTCATAACAAACAACAATGAATATCCATGTATTTATTCGTTGCATTTAGTTTTAAGAAGTTAGGTATAAGAATGTTTGAGCCTGACGTCCAATGATATCACAAATGATCCCATTCACTCCCACACAGTGAGGCATTGACACCAAATATTAGGGGTCGAGGCCTCGGCCTGCTGAGAAAAGCTGTAAGAGTCTTTCAACAGACTGACACACTGACTCACCTCCCTGACACTCCTCCCTGCTGGTATTGAAGCCGGCGTTGCCATTGACGAACTGGCAGATGGAGTAGAGGCGACAGCCGCGGTAGCAGGCGTTCATTATGGAGTCCTAGCAGCCGGACAGGGAGGAGAGAGGGAGAGACACAAAATTAGAGACGTCTCCTGCACTCTTGGATGAACTCACGGTGCGCTTGTGAGAAAAATATGATGTGCTGATGGGATGTGGCATCTCCAGATGACACGGTGCAGCCGAGACATTACAGCCTGTCATAAACAGTTGACAAGAGGGAGCGGGAGAGGAAGATGCACATTACTGTACTTGTCATAATGCATTAATTATCGGGTTGAGACAAGGAAACAGCGCCCTCTGCTGACCTCTCTGGGAACAAAGAGATTCCCTGACCGAGGACCATGAAGGTTTTTTTTTTTGTTTTTTTTAACAGCCTTGAGCTTGCCATCATCTTCACTGCGTGTCCCTGTTTATTCTCAGAGGGGTGTTTATCTCAAACCATGAAACGTTGCCTCGGAGGCGACGGCTTATTTTAACTTGTGTGTAGTCTGTTGGCCCTCAAACTCGACACACTGCTATGTGTGCATGCTCAAGTGGCTCGTTTTCAATCACAACCTTCAAAGCAGAGGACTGTGGGCCGCTTTGCAGCTCTGCTCCTGCTGCCCTGCAGGATGCCTGAACCACACCTGAAGGCAGCAGCGGAGGAGGGGGAGGAGGAGGAGGAGGAGGAGGAAGAGGAGGTGGGAAGGAAAACATCCGACACTGGAAATCTAAAGGCTCTAAAGCACAGAAACTCCTGGGGACATTCACAGCCCTGCCAGGGTCCAGGCTGGCCTCGTCTCAGCAGAAAGATGCTGTGGTATCTCTGCCAATAAAGGGTCATTCTCTCAGGCTTCACAATAGTCTCAGTGATCCTCCACAGCCCGCGCTATACGCCTTCCCCGCATGGCCCCTCTTAATTAGGGATGGAGGAGCGATCAATTATCGTCGCCATCTAATGCGAGAGCATCTCGAGACGAGCTGCATGGATGCGGCTCACTTCTTGGACGAGTCTGGAAGGTGCAGAAGAAAATGAGCTGCATCCATCTTTCGGCCTAATTGCGCGCCGTATCGCTTCCGAGAGGGATGCAGGGGGAAATCGGAGCGGGCATGAGCATTACGCACGGACATGAACACATTCCCTTTATATATTTCATATGAATACGGTTTTGTTTTCCTCCCCCCACGATGCCAAACATAATTGCGTTCGCCTGTATGTCGGTGCAGGCGATGAAATGTCGGACAGCGGGATGCTGACAATGCGCTTTCTGCAGAGACAGCCGACGCCACAGCACACAGGAATAACTTACTTTAGCGGGGCTTTTGTTTTTGATGGTGAGCTGGCATTGCCTTTTGCAGTAATTGATGTCGCCCAGCTGGTTGTCGAAGAGATCCGAGGATGCCGCCGCGAGTCCGGCCAGAAGCACCGAGATCAGGGCCGAGAAGCCGCACATCCTGCCGCCGAGCCGGAGCATCTCAAACACCGGAGAGGAGGAGTGAAGAGTCGAGCTTCTATAGCAGCACTGAGCTCCCTTTTGTGGCGGCGCTGCTGCTGCTGCTGCTGCTGCTGAGCTGCTGATGCTGCTGCTGCTGCTGCTGCTGCTGCTGCCTCAGCCAGGGTCCTGTCTGCTGCTCCACTGATCCGCTTCTGCTTGTGGCGTCACGTGCATCATCATCACCACCACGCAGAAGATGCCCCCCCCCCCCCCCCCCCGCTTCCTCCAAACACACACACACACACACACACACACACACACACACACACACACAACCTGCAGAGCTGCCTTCACTGCAGTGCACAATGTGGCAGGGTTGACATTCATAAAACATGTCTCAGATTAAAAAGGACTAAGATGCGGGAGGCAGATGTCCTGCAGAGCAGACAGATGGGTCGTTTGTTGTATTGACAGTTCATACATAATCAATGTCACAATTATCGATTGGATGTAAAGATCCTGCTGGAACACAGGAGGACCAACATATCAGCTGAGGAGGGACAGGAAAATCACAAACTGATAAACTGTTTTCTCATCGTTTCATTGCCTGATGGTTTGTTTGTGATGCACTGCGTAACTTTGCTGGTGCTTCAATAATAATACAAAAGTAACGTGATGATTATGGATATTATACAGTGTGTACCTTAAAATAGTTATCAGATATTAAAGAAGAAGAAGAAGGCTACAGCAGTAGAAGTACAAAAGGTGGTGGAAAACTTTAGTTAAAAGTTAAAGTATTAATTATGTAACATTGTCTCTTCGAGAGTTATTGTTATTTCAATTAATTTAAAAAAAGATAGATTTGAACTGGGACCAATATACAGCGATGTGTCTTACAAACACGAGTATACCTGAAGGTTTTATTTTAGTCGTCACAACCTGAAGTTTACACGTTATAACATCATGAGGAATACATAAAGTGTGTGCGTGTGTGTGTGTGTGTGTGTGTGTGCGCGCGCGCGCGCGCGCGCGTGTGTGTGTGTGTCAGGGAGGGGACACACTGAGCAGCACTAATGACTTGTAACTTCGGAAACAAGGGAGGAGGAGCGAACCGAGAGTTGGAGCAGCGAGTCATCGCGCAGCTAAAAGGACCTCCGGCAGCCAGCGCGGTGCTCGGGCTCCAGACTTCCACTGAAGAGCCAACCGGTCTGGCCCCGAGAAGAGCCGCCGGAGAGAGCGAGGCTGCTCGGTCAACCCTCCTCCAGCTTCGCACTGCAAGTCTGCCCCCCGCGCGCGCCCCCCGGAAGCCCGGGAAGCGGCGAGAGAACCATGTTCTGCTTCGCGGTTCTCCTCCTGCTGGCTCCACGTGCGCTGCTGTCCTCCATGCGTGAGTACCGCGCGACGCGCGACCCCGCTGGACGCGACCGCGTTTCTGTCGCTGCGCACCGGATGTGTGTGTGTGTGTGTGTGTGTGTGTGTGTGTGTGTGTGTGTGTGCGTGGGCGCGCGTGTGCATGTGCGCGTGTGTTAACTTAAAGACGGAGTTCCTCGTCGGGAGTCGCTCTCTGGAGGCTTCAGACCAATGACACCAGTTTAAAACCAGTATGAAGGACTTCAAAAAAAAACGTTTAAAAAGTGTCCAGCTGCTGTGTCACCGATTTTATTAATAAGAATAATGATGATAATAGATAACCAGAGAGGGTGTTTTTTCTATTAAGTCAGATAGTAGGGGAGAAAATTGATTAAAAAAAATCCTCTATCACAGTATATGTATATATTGCAATAGTCATATAGTATATTTTGACTTTGATTATGGGAAATCAATATATGATGTGTCTGGTTAAAATAACCAAATAACAACATCAGCGTCTGACCTTATGGATATTTGAATGAATATCACTATTGATTCAAGACAGACCAATATCCATAATTACCATCAACATTTCTGATAAGTACTTCTCAGTTCTGATGTTTTGTAACCAGGTAAACTCGTCTGTGCTTTCTGGTGGACAAGTTATAGGAGAAATATAGCCAAATCATATCATTATCCACTAAAATGAATCCATATGCAGAGCCCCCTCGTGAGAGATATGATTAGATGTGATTGTTTGCGTTGGTTTAGACAGAGCAAGAGCTATTAATGCGCTTTTCTAGCCTCCCCGACCACTCGATGCACTTCAACACTACGCACGCTATCATTCCCACTCTTCAACCAGGACTCCAACTCCCAAGCGCACACATTCACACACCGTGGGGTCAAGTGTGTCGCCCCAAGGACACACCGACACACCGACACACCCACGCGCTCCTCTGGATGTCCTCGGATCGAAGGTCGGCCACGGTCGCCTCATAGATGTCGCTGATGAGACACATTTAAATAACCAGCGTTCGACAGCGCTGTCGCATGAAGCAAATGCGGGAGAGATAATGATATTGCAAGTTGTTTACGCGCACCTTTCTAATCATAAGACTGAGGAAATGATCTGCAAGTGGCGTGTAAATCATGTAAGGCCCTTCGCACATTTGTAATCTTTCCTCATTTAGATTTCACACCTGTTTTATATTGAATATCACGGGAGGCCCCGAGGTCGAGCCCTCGCGCTTCCTGCACGTCGACACAGTTCTCATCGTTTCACATCAGTCTTGGCATTCGGTGCTGGAGTCGGCGCAGTGGCACATGTGTTGGAAAGCTTTGTCCAGCGGCCACCTGGAGCCGAGGTTAATACAACTCTGCCCTCGCCGCTCTGAGAGGAAGGAGCCCAGTGGTGACGTTTCTCATGGGCATCAATCATAAAGGAAAACTTTAAGTGTAAGAGGGGTCGCGGGATGGAAAAGCGCTCAAGGATTTTACCGACACAACCAGGGTGACCTTTCCGACAGATTCTACCGGGGCTCCATAAATCGTCTTCATTACTGGGTCATAAATATGTGCTGAGCCGCTGCTCTGTTGTGCTGCAGTGCCGCCGCACTCCTCAACACAAACACAAAGTTGTGCTCACGGCCGGAAAGAGATTTGGACACGGAGAGTGTTCGACACGGAAAAGAAATCGAGCTGCACAGCAACCGAGTGCGTCTGATTGAAGGAGTGGCACATCTATGAAAATGAGAGGTGGAGACGGGGCGAGGAAAGTAAGAGAAGCTGGTTTACTGCATCTCAAGGCTTTGGTGTTCTTTGCTTTTTTGTTTTGTTTTTTTGGGCCTCAAAAAAGATAGAAATGAATTTACATCTGTTGCATGTTAAGTAGGAGGCACGTAGCAGAATCAAGAGATGGAAAAAATAGAAGAGAAAGAAGTCTTCTGCACACTGTCGGCTTCTGAAACCACCCGAAAAGGAAACAAAGGAACTGAAACAATATTTAAAATCAATACAAAGAATTGGTTAAATTAGCTGTAATCTAATGAGTTGATCAAACATGTATTATGTTGAAAGATAATTACATTAAAAACTATATATATATGTGTCACATTTGCATCTTTTAAATTTGGGGATTTGCAGCTTTTCCTCGTTTTGTGTTTAAGTTAAATAAATACCTTTTGTGTTTTAGACAGACTTGATCAGGTCAAACACACAATTGTAATGTGATGGGCGTGTTGCACTGATGTACTTGAGACTTAAAGGTGCATTAAAAGAGAAAGAGAGGCTGATGTAAGATACTATATTCATGTCCGTTCCCACCGCGCAGACGTAGCGGTCATCTCCCCTCAGGATCCCGTCCTGCGTATCGGCTCCAGCCTGACCGCCACGTGCACGCTGAGCCCCGAGCTGGGCCTCCACGCCCGCACGCTGTACTGGACCCTGAACGGGATGAGCCTGTCCATCGCCACCTACGGCGTGGTGAGCCCCGAGGCCCTGAGCGTCACGCTCCACAACCTCAACGGCTCCCAGCAGCAGTCTGGAGACAACCTGGTGTGTCACGGGGCAGATGGACGCGTCCTGGCCGGTTCCTGCCTCTACGTGGGCTGTAAGTGGAGGCCTCTTCGCCGCCGTCTGCGCACTCCCATGGAAACGTCTCATTGAGATGCACTTGGGCTCAGTGTGTGTGTGTGTGTGTGTGTGTGAGATTCAATGAAAAAACACATAATCTTGTGCTCAGTCTAATAAAGTCCTAGTTTGTTAAACTATGCTGGGTTTGTTAGTTAGCACAAGCACATTTATTATGTTGTTAATGTACACCGACATGCAAACCCTGTGAAATAATAAAATAATATGTTGTTACGCACTCTGGACAAACAACAATGTTCCTGAGTTCGAAAATCTTTCAAATGCAGGTATTTAAAAAGATCCTTTCGCTCTCAACTGGTGTCACACAACCTCGAAATAACACATTTGTTGATCTGTTTATCTATTTGGGGAACCTTGATATGAAAACGTTGTGATGTGAACCCTTTCTATTTTTAGCTGTACATAAAAGCATACTTGATTATAATCTGTAGTTGCAGGTCTGTTGCTCTAGCGTTCTGCTCCACAGGAATGGAGCACATCAGCCATGTGTTGTTTTCGTGTGAATGTCAGAATAAAAGATTTTGCGTCTTCTCTTTTTTTTTTTACTCCAGGGCCTCCAGAAAAGCCGGTCAATGTAACCTGTTTGTCCCACAACACAAAGGACCTGAGCTGCAAGTGGAGCCCGGGGGGGCGGGGCGAGACCCACGTCCGAACCAAATACACCCTCAAGTACAAATTGAGGTGAGCGACCCGGACCTGCTGCCGCTCACAGGTCGCTCACCTCGTCCGACGCTCGTCCGCCTGCAAACAGAGCCAGCGTTGGTTTTTCCCCCCTCGCGTGCTCGGTGTGCAAAAACAGCCCGGCTGCCTCTTGGTGAACAGGCGTCAGAGTTTATTTTGAATCCCTGCGTTTGCTTCCGTCCAGGTGGTACGGGCGAGAGAAGGAGTGTGAAATGTACAGCACGGGGAAGCAGCGTTACTCGTGCTACATCCCCCGCAACCTCGCCCTCTTCACGCCGTACGAGATCTGGGTGGAGGCCTCCAATAAGCTGGGCTCCGCCACCTCGGACACCATCACCCTGGACATCCTCGATGTAGGTGGGTGGGCGACGGTTTTTAAAGGAGGTCTCCTTTGCCCGGTCCTTTCCCCCATGTTTTATTTCTCCTTCTTTCTTGTCCTTTTCGCCCGTTCCGTTTGTTGGTCTGCAGCTCGCCTGCATATGGCGAACACACTTCGTTAGGGGAGAGGAGGGATTTGTTTTTATGGTGCGCTCTCTCCAACCCGCCTCTGCAACAGCGTTATGGGTTCAGGCTGCTTCTCTCTAAAGGAACTGTAGCGTTGTAAAAAGTTAACCGCACATCCGATGCCTCTCCGGGAAAAGGCCTCGCAGGTTTCTTTGCGAGAAATTTAGGTCATGTGCAATTTGCTCTCCCGGCGCTGACGCCACCAGGCCTCCGGCGAGCCGAGCGCCCCGCTCTGAAAGCGCTGTTTGTTGTCCGCGGCCGGGGCATCCGCTGACCATCCATCCTCACCCCGCACACTGAGGAACAGTTGGAGAAGGGCCGGAGGAGAAGGACGAGCCTTGCCATATGGATGATGCATTGCACTTTCCCAATAACAGAAACAATAAGCTGGGAGTATATTTGTTCTGGCTTGGTTTCCCCTCTCTCCCTTGAGCTGAATGCTGAAGAACAAATAAAGCTGAAAAGCAGCGTCACGCACGCACCAGCAGGGAAAGATATCTGAGGCAGGAGGTCACGAGCGGGAAATACTTTTACAAGTTCTTTAATAAGTTCCTGCCTTTATCTCTCCGTCCACTTCATCTTTCCCTGCGTGTTGCTCTCCTTTTTAAAGCGCTTGATTTGTTTACAACTTTTTATTGCTGGAGTTTGACTGAGGGAACAACACCCTCTTTATTCTGTTGCCTTCCAACGCTGGAACCTTTTGTTTATAATGTATTCTCCCGTGTACATAAATCTGTTAACGGATGAATTAATTTGTATTTATTTTGCTCACAGCTGGCAAGTGTTCAGTCGACGCGTTAGTGTTTGCATTTATGGTTACGAGACCTTTCAATTTGTCTCCGGTTCTGGTTTGCGAACACGTCGTTGCAGTTGGTTTCGCCTCCTTTTACACCATTGCCACATTTTTCTGTACAAAAGGCAATTTCATAAAAAAACAAACATCTTTCTCATCTACATTCTCTTGTAAGTAGCGACAACCTCAGGGTAAAGATGTCTGACCAGCGTTCCACCTCCACGTCGCTCATCCTGGTTCTGGTTCTGAGGTTCTACAGTCGATCAGAGCTCCATTTCCAGGACCCGGAAACAAACGTTCTCGGGGGAGGCTGAGCGGCGGGATACCAACGAGAACTGGAGCACCCTCCCCGGTCCTGCCTTTCTCCAATGGGAACCACCGCCGAGACAGCCGAACAATGTCCAGAGCCTTCAACGCCTCAGGACGGATGTCCTCCTCGCCCTGGCGCCGAGGTGCATTTGGACTACCGCCGGGATATGAACGGGTCTTTCCCCAGGTCTTCCTCCTCCCACGTCGGTCGGGTTTAAAAACGAGCTGACCACAACTTGTAGCGGACGCTGCCACAATGGAGGCTTTGAACATGGCCCGCTCGGATCCCGTGTCCCAGCATCCTCAGCGTTCTAAGCTCAACCTCACAAACACATTGGGATTACGAGGTCTGTCCGGCAACCGCCCCCCCACCCAAACCGCCATCCGATCCAACTCCCCACCAGGTGGGGATCAGTTGCTGGAGCTGCTGTTTGATGCACAAGCCAACGCAGCAGCGCTCAGCTGGGGGCTCGGGATGAACCCCCACATCCGCCTGGCACCTCTCCGCCTGGGCGAAGGTCCAGCTCCTCTCCAGGAGTTTGGTTCCAGAAGTCTTTAGTTGGTACCGCTTCATCTCCCGCAGCAGCTCCAGGTCCCTCTCCGCCATAGAGGTGATATTGCATATAGAGCCAGTCTGCCATGGCGTCAGTAGGTGCATGCGCTTGCCGGTGAGCTGCCTTCCCAGGTCTGGCTCCAGAAAGGGACCGTGGTTTGAGGAGTTGAGTTTAAAACAATGAATAATTGATTGACAACACAACATTTTGACAGTATTTTTGTGTTGTTGTTGTATAAGAGAAGGACAGTTTGCCTCTTTCTTTGTACGAAGCACCAGTTTGACCTACACTACATGTAAATATTGTCTCGTTCAAAACATAAAAAAGGGTTCATCATTATTTTCATGATCGATTTTTATCATTTATCTTATTTGTTTTCAGGAAAGAGGAGTCAGTCAGAGAGAGGAATTAAAGAAAATGATACAAGGACAAAACCATCAAGACGAGAGGAATGTAGTTTAAAGAAATGTGGTCAAAAAACGTTGGATTTGTCAGGAAATAAGACGTATTAAACTTGTATTTGAGACAGATGGCAGTTTGCTGGCTCAGCACTGATAATCATAAAGAATGGTGAGGTATGATGCGTGTCTGCTCTCGGTGTTGTGGAACAATATCCGCTGCGGCTTTTATCTCTCTTCAGGTCATTCAAACCTCTCGTGTCTTTGCCCTGATTACTGTCCATCTGCTGCCTGCAAACCTTTCACACGTGTCCTCCTCCGCGCAGTGACCACCGACCCGCCTGCCAACGTGCAGGTGAGTCGCGTCGGCGACCTTGAGGACCAGCTGACGGTCCGCTGGGCCAGCCCCCCCGAGCTCAAGGACATCCTGTTTCAGGCCAAATACCAGATCCGCTACCGACTGGAGGACAGCACTGAATGGAAGGTGGTCCGCACACACAAACCTGCAGCCTACGCACACTTAGACTGTCGCTGTGACACCTCCGAGGCAGCCGTGGAAACATTTGAGGTGCAGCATTGACTGATCCGTTCAAACGATGAACATAAACGTTGCTCCCGCTGCATCTCGGGGCTCCTGCATGTGGCTTTCATTACAAAGCAAATCACACTTCCGTGAAAAACCTTCGGTTGCTGGGACATGTTGAACACTGGCTTTCATCCAGATGTGCAGTAGTGGAGCTTTAGGAAAGTGGTATTCTTTCAAATTGAGTCTTTTGATATTTTCTGTCCTCGGCTCCTTCTATATTTTGTCTCTGCTGTGTAGGTACTTGCAGTATTCTTTGAGTTATGGATTCAGCATTGAATGACAAGGTCAAGCTAAACATGTTTAAATATCTCGACTACAAAATATCCTTTCCTACTTGTGCTACAGGCAGATGGAAAAAAAATAAAAACACTACGAAAAGACCATAAAAATATCTGGACGTGTGGAATAAGGAAGGATTTCTTCTCTTCTGCTCCGGTATTTATTTTTTTTATCACATCTTTTTGTTCATGTTGTTTTGTCGCACAGGTGGTGGATGATGTTGGCAACCAGACATCGTGTCGGCTCGCCGGCCTCCGGCCCGGCACCGTCTATTTCGTCCAGGTGAGGTGCAACCCGGTGGGCATCTACGGCTCCAGGAAGCCGGGCATCTGGAGTGACTGGAGCCACCCGGCTGCCGCCTCCACACCCAGCAGCGGTGAGTCCACTGCAGAGAATGTTTTTTTTTACACAAGATTGAATGAACAAAAGAGATCTCTGTGTTCTCGAGACACTCAAACTTAAATCCACCAACTATTGAAAAAAAAGCTACAAGTGAAGTAGTTCCTTTCAAAGTCCATCTCGTGTCTTTAAATGGCTTTTAAATGCTTCCCGAACGTCTGTGACGCACATAAATCTAGAGCATTTGTTCCTTTCTAATAATCAACCTTTCATTGCCAATTAAAGCCAGGGGAAAAAAAAACCAACAATGTCCTTATCCCCGTTTCAACATCCTGAATAAGCAGATCCAAACCGCATGCGACTCGGGAGAAAGGAAACATCAATAGGCGAGATACCGTGATAGAAATCTCCCAGCGGAGGATTAGAGGGAAGTGAAAGAGCCACGGGGACACGCCGATAGATTTTTGTCGTCTGCTTCAAAGATTGATCAAGTTAAAAAGCTGGTTGTCAGTCCGCGCGGCACACACCGGGCCTATAAAGCTTGAGTGGAAGCAGGTTTCGGGGGCAGGAGGAGCAGATAATGAGTTACATAGGTCGTGCGGTATTTACTCCCAAAAGGGAGGAAGTCGTTATCGGGCTCTGTTGTTTGCCACAAAGGATTGATTGTAGCAGACGTACGACTTTCAGTAGACGTTCCTCCCCAGAAACAGAAGGATGGGAGATCAGCACCGGGGTTTTTAGGCGTTACACGGATAAACTGTAGCCGTAAAATGAAATTAAGCGACATGAATCATCAGAAATGTTCGAAGCGCAAGTGTTTTTGTTTCTTTACTCGATTTATTTGTGAAACTGTGCCGGAGCGTGATCTTAGGGTTTGAGACGGATATTAGAAAAGTGTCATTTCTAGCCTACTAAAGGGTGTTTGATGTTTTTGAATTAGTTATTGTCTTTTCTTCCCCCATATACGCCATATTCTCACAGTGCCCTTGTCAGGACTCCCCCCGGGGGGCACGGTGGTCATACGCCTCCTCCAAGTCCACGAAACACATGTGGACTGGACGGGCGAGCTCTCGTGACCTCTCCAACACCCCTGTGAGGGTAAAAGAGCCGGTCCGCTGTTCCGTGGCCGGGACGGAAACCGGCAGACAGAAAAAACAAATCGAACAAATGAAAAGTTTGGCGCCAGATCAGAAGCTTGAATGCGTCTGCAGAATGTCACGGCGATCCGGCCTGGCGTTGTCGACACGTTTCAGTCCGGGACCAAAATGGCGCGCCAACCGTCAGACAGACTTGACGTTGCGATCTGCCCGACAGCGGAACCGTTTTCCGGAGAGTCTCGTCGCACTTTCGGTGTTTACGCCTCGAAAACGTCGAGGATCGCTACTGGAAACAAGTGTCCAAAAAAATAAGAAGCATATCAGTCCCACTCACGCTGACACATTAAAAAGCAGCTGGTGCATAATCCATGCACCACCTTGCACTTACGTCCTCACGATAACCTTGATGCTGATCTCCCATCCTCCCTCCTCACTACCTCTTCATCCCCCCTACCCCCCTCCTCCTCCTGCCCTCCCAGAGAGGCTGCAGAGCGGCTCCTGCGACCCGAAGCCCGGCGAGCAGAACTCCACCCTGCGACGGGAACTCAAGCAGTTCTTCGGCTGGGTCCGCAAGCACGCGTCCGGCTGCAGCGGCATGTCAATCAAACTGTACGACCAGTGGAGGGTGTGGCTGCAGAAATCGCACAGAACGCGCAACCAGGTAGGTAAGCAGAATCTCTCCCGCTCCTTCTTTTCATTATCTCTGCTGAGCACACGCACACACACACACACACACACACACACACACACAAACAGCCACTGCTGCATTGGAGCACTGAACTGAATTTCTGAACCCTGCCTTTGTTTTTTGCCATGTGGTCATCATTTTGACAAATCGCAAAGAGGACCGATTCCTCTTGAACTGGCTGGCTCTGGGAAGTTTCAGCCCGTTTACTTTATGATCAGGTGAAATGTGCGGTTTTCGACTCCCAGCGGTGGGAGCACCAAAGTAGACGCTCTCTGATTTTTATAACATACTTTAACGACGTCGGCTTGGATCTGAAGCGGAGGACCACAACAAAGAGAAAGGAGCACGTACATGCAATTAACGGCCCGCTGCAATGTGTTCCCTTTGTTTGGGCTTGGCGAGGCACGAAAAAAATAACTCGGGCCGAATAGGCAGGCGGAGCCTCGGCGTCTTCTCTGCGTTGACGTGACTTCGCGAGGAGTTCAGGCGCTTCGGCCACATCCTCTGCCGCCCGCTCCGTGAACTCACAGCAGAAACCCGTCGCTCTACCTGACTCTATTAGCTCGGCGGGCTCGAGTGTTTCTGTGCTTTGCGCAGCACACCCGGGCCGTCGCCTGAATAACGTCTCTCTTCACGCGCCGTGACAGCTTCCCATTGATTACCGAGAGAGAGAGAGAGAGAGAGAGAGAGAGAGAGAGAGAGAGAGAGAGAGAGAGAGAGAGAGAGAGAGAGAGAGAGAGAGAGAGAGAGAAAGAGGTAGCAGGGGGCTGGGAGCGGTACGCGGAGAATAAGAAGGAGCTGACGCAAAGAGAGAAGAAGAGTGGAGGGGGGTGGGGGAGGAGGGGACGAGAGAGAAGTGGCAGCCAGACTGAGCGATTATCGTGACGATTGTAAATTACTTGCTTCATCCCAGTATGAACCATCTGCTTTTTGTCTTTTCAGATTCTACAGGACGATAATTTATAGCAGCGCCGCTCGGCACCGCCGCGGTGTTTAATTCGAGCGCAGCATCAAGAAACACTGACGGATAACGGGCCCCGAGGGTCCCGGCTATATGAGAGGTCCAATGCCCCGTCTGAGGGATACTGCAGTGTGTGGTCAGACAGCCTGAGCTTGAGTTTAAAGGGCCCGAGTGGAAGATAACTGGAGAGAGACAATGCAACCCTTTTTTCGGCCTTTTTTCGCTGGCCAAATGTGTCCGTTAGTCCTGCGTATACAAAGGTTAAAAGGCCCTCAGGAACTGCACTTTTATTGTGAAAAACAAAAGTTAGCGTCACAGTTTAGACCGCTAATCTTGTGTAAGACGACTCATATATGATACTTGTATGTCAAGTGATACTAAAGCATTACTGTAGGAAGTACATGTAATGGGAGAACTGGGAAGGAAATGTTCAAAACAACCCAAACTCAACTTATTATTGGGAATAGTATTTTTTTAAAGCTGTGGTTTCCTCCAGGCAAATCTGAATCTGTGAGGTTTACTCTTATTATTGGTGGCCTTTAGGATAGTTTGTCTCCAGCTTTTACTGTTGGAACTATCACTTTTAGTAGAGCTGCCTTAACCATCTTTTTCTTCATCAAATCATTTTCTGATGAATCTCAAAGGGTTTCTTCTTCTTTTTTTTAAGAATCAAACAATATGAATCACTTTCTAAAGGCCAGTCTTTAAATATATTGCCTGACAAACGTAAAGTACAAAGATATTCAATTTCAATATTTGGCACTTTGCTCCTAAAGAAATAACTTTAACAGCCGGCAATTCACTTTCTGTCCTTCGATTCAGATGAAGGTCAGTGGAAAATATCTTTGTGAAATCACTAAGGAGCTGTTTGACCACCGCCATATAAATATTATAGATAATCACTTCATTGAAGGTTTTGCTTGCAGCAGACAAAGGGAATTAATGAGCAGAGTGAATGTGAATTTTGTTACAAAAAAAATAAAATTCAAAGACGACTTTCAGCCTTCGTCGAACATGAAGAAATAAACAGAATTAACTTAATCCTTTTGGAAATACCTCGTTTGTGAGCGGTAAAGGATTACGTAATTTTAAACTCAAACTGCCACGCCTCGTAGTTCAAAAATGGCTCTTCCAGAAAGTAATCAGACATCTAGTGGCGAGGTATCTAAACGGTTGCGTGTTGACGCCATTTATAAAGTTAAATTGATATATTTCATACTGTAGCAAGTGTTTGTTCTATCTGTAAAATGCAGACTCGGTTCCATGTCAGTAAAACTTTTTTTAAGACATTTTCATAATGTTTATATTTTTACAACTGCTTATTGTAATGTTTTTTGTTTAAGTTATATTCTTTTACTTCACCCAAAGTGCCTCTGAGAATACTCTGTAATGTATAAAAACAGTAAAAGGTCAAACGTCTCTTCTTTATTTAAAAAGAAATTACGAATCATCAAGTAAACAAAGATTGTGGGTTTAAACCAACAGGGATTATCGAACCTCTCGAATATTTACATTTCTTTCTTTTTTTTGCCGAGGTATGCATTAACAAAAACACGTGACTGCAAATAGAAACACACAGAGCCAGAATGAGAAAAGTCCCCCGGGTGGAGTAAGACTGCTGCAGCGAGCAGGGCGGAGCCACAGAGATCGATAAGCGCAGCCGAGGAGTCAAAGATGGAAGTTGCAGCAGAGCCGATTTGCCCCCGCCTCCCGGGAGCCACCTGTCAATCAAACTCCTCAGCGTCATAATTAAAGTCCTCCATGATTTCACTCAGGGCCTCTTTGTTCTTGATAATCCTGGAGGAAGGAGGAGAAGAAAAAAACACATCGGGTGTCACGTTACAACCATTCGTGAGCATCTTTTGACAGTGGCAGTCCGTTAAAAAGTATCCGAGGAAATGGGAAGTCCTCCAGAGCTGACAGCGGTTTGATGGTGAGTGAGTGGCTAGGTCAGCAGGGAGCGGAGGCAGTAAACGGAAGGTTGGTAATAGCTGCTCTTACTCGTGCTTGATCTCCTGAATCTGTTCTTGACAGCCCTCGTCCTCCGGGTGATCCTGGGCCCGCTGCCTGGCCAGCTGCAGCTTGGCTGTCTGTTGAGAAGGCACATCAGATAGGATTTATGCAAACCATTCATCAGCGGAGGACGGAGGGGAGACGAGAGAACGCTCTCTGAGATAATAGGAGCTTTATGACATTACTGGCAGAAAGGCAGCCGAGTCGGTATTATGGGAAGGAGTGTCAACCTTCGTACAACCTCTGAACACCAGATGTACGAGATGTGGACCGTTCAAGAATGTGGGAAGCGCCGAGGCGTACTATTTTAACACCGACCTCAGACTGTCTGTCCAATCACGGGGAGCGTCACAGGCGTACTCGCGTGTCACTGACTTGAAACAGAATCCCAAAAATCTGAAGCCTCATGCATTATTCCTCCATGTAGTGGAGACACTTTATGACTTGAGCTGCCAGCGTGATGAGAATCTCTGAGTCCTCAACATGACAGTGGTGAAAGCAGCACTTGAAGCAAGAGGGAGCTTATGAAACGTTTTGCATTAGAAGTCTGCCTCCTTGTGGTGGGACAGAGGGATAGCATCACGGATTTAAAAAAGTGTGAACTTGTCATAGAATACTTACATTATGTGATAATTATTTATTATAACATTATTGGGGCTCAATGCATGGGTGGAATATGTTGTCAAAAAATGTAAGTTTAAATAGAATTATAATTGTCAACAGCTGCTATTATTGTTTATGAACCCCTTTTTTACAGGGTTCATACACATTTTGACCAATGGATTTTCATGACTTAATTAATAAATGACACAAATGAACGAGAGACAATAGTTTGATTAAAAGAATAAACATTTATATTAGATGCCTGTATGTGTGCCTGCTTATATTTTGAGCGTCTTTCTTTTAAAAGCATATTAATTACTTCAAACTCAGAGTAAATGAATGTCATGAACATATAATTATAACACATTTACATGACTTTTACAAAACGTTTGGGATTAAACATTTTTCAAGGACTTTTCCAGGTCTGGAAATAACTATTTTAAAATTCCATAACTTTTCCAGGTTTGCAATGACTGTACGAATCCCGTTTAATAGTGTTGTCTCTTAATTATAGATAAGTTAAAAAATAAATAGCCTCACAACTATGTCCATGTATTGGTAAAAAAAATTATGCGTGTGTATTTGTCATCAGTCTGTATAGAGATACACTTATTACTACAAATATTGTTATTGTCTTGTACAATGGTGATTCCTGGATTCAACATAACGTTCTTGTCTTTTACATACCAGTTCTAGTTTCTGCTTCTCTTTGCTCTGCAGCTTCTCAATGTGCTCAGAGAGGGCCGGCCTGTCAAAGTCGTGGTGCAGCTTTCCTTTGATGTCCAGCATTTCCGTGGAGATGCCGCAGAAGGCCTGCGTTATCTCATGGACCAGCTGCCTGTAGTGGTCGAAGTCATAATGGGGCCCTGTCCTCAAGTAGGCCTCGTGTCCTCTGGAAGGCAGTAAACAACACCCATGAAAAACACACGCGGAGATGAACGAGGCGCACAATTCAGATGTATATGTTCACGTGCCCGAAATCAAGGACCGTGGTCCCTGGAGACGTATGCGGAGACATAACAAGAGTCAGCGTGGTGGTGGGTCATACGAGATACAAACGTACTCTTCAAAGAGCTGGTACGTCTCCACGCGCTCAGACTGAAGTTGATAAAACCTCTGGATCAGAGCTTTGAATTCAGTGGGGACCTACAGGGATGGGAAAAGGGAAAGTTAACACATAACATGCAGAGAGAATTAACAGCAGAGGAGTTCAGTCACATGACTTGGTCTCAGACACACTTCAGTCACAATTGATGACTTTAGACTTGACAAAATCATTGGAGACTTGCAACTTAACTTGGAGGTTAACACCAATGACACATGAGGTCATGTCTCCTTGAGCTCTTTGAAATAAAAACGCTAAAAAAGTATGTAATGTAAAAAGTGTGCCATGAATCAACTTCATTTATAAAGCAACTAATGTTTTCAGCAAGTCAACACTCAATTCTCCACATCCATTCAGTTTGAACTAGTCCGATAGTATAAAATAATATGTAATATAGTATTACTCTGTTGTTAAATAGGCATTACGTTCAGTGAAGAGCTCATTGTGACTTGTTAAGGACTCAAAACTCAAAAATTTGAGACTTGGCACCTGACTCCAAGCTGTTGTTGTTATTATTATTATTATTATTATTATTATTATTACTGTGGTCTTCACTTAAATCAAACTGAAACAAGTATGACGATTATAGTTAAACTCTAGCTCACAATCAATGTATCCACATAATTATGAACCTTTAAAAATACTTTTAAAAAAGCACTTTCCAGGCTCTCTTGTACACGTTATTCTAAATTTATATGATTATTTTTATAACTTTGCATCATGTTAAGATACTAGATTTGATGAAAATGAAGGCTTGTCACAAGTGACTCATCTGCTTAGCTTCAATAAAGTTAGAAGTGCGTTAGCCTCCACTTAGCTTTCATTAGCTTAGCACATGTGGAAGTCTTAGTTCGAGCCTCTCAGACATTGAACAGAAGTATAAAAATGGCGGACACTCACCATCGTAACCTGCCAGGAAGTACTGTCGCTAAGTGTCCACGGTTTATTACAGTGGCATGTTTATATTTCATAAATACAGGACGCTGTTTCACTTCAATGTGTGAATCAGCACCCAACTGCCCTGCCACCCGGAAATGACGACACTACGTAGCGTAGATCGTTGGTTTTCAAAATAAAAGTTCTTGAACAACAGCAGACTTGCACAGTTCCTGACGTATTCGTTATAAACCTGAAGCTCTTCCTGCAGCTGGGACAGTTTTCATCCATTGAAGCCAAAGCAGCTCGTGAGTTAAAAAGCACACTATAAGTCATAACAGAAACTATATTTACAAAATAAGTAAAGAATAAAGGGTCCTAATAAAACAAGTATGCACAATTGTTTAGATTAGATTTCTTTATTTGTCTCGCAGTGGGGAAGTGCATACAAGAGTATGTGTGTGTGTGTGTGTGTGTGTGTGTGTGTGTGTGTGTGTGTGTATGTGTGTGTGTGTTAATACAAATTTGTGTTAGGTGATGGTTGGTTGTAAAGTCTTCAGCAACCTGTTGTTTATTCAATGTCATTAAAAGACAGTCAACATATCGTAGTAGTAGATTAATAGCACTTAATTTATTTTCCTAACTCGTGTAATTAAGGGGAAGATAGGCGCTGTAATTAGGTAATTAGTTTCGGAAATCAGTGTAACTGTCCTCTGTAAATGAGAAGGACAACAACAACAACAACAACAACAACAACAACAACAACAACAATCTCACCACAAAAGAACTGCTTCTGGAGCTTTCTTTTTTTTCAATCAAAATGATTATGTTTTGCCAACATGGAGGATAAGTCCTTTCAATAGATTTAGTTTTTAGTTGAACATCTACAACTCCCATGACAATGCATTAACTAGGACATCAATTAATGTACTTTCAGCAACACTGAAGGTTTTATTTTGAAAGGGGTAAAACGGATTGACCGCCACTAACCAATCACATGTTTCTCTCGTCCACACAATGGGAAACAGTATGCTTTTATATTTAATTACAGAGGATGTATTGTAAAAAGAAAAAAAGGATCAACAATAATACATGGAGTAGTGTTTTATAAGCACAATATTTTGGGGGGAAAACAATCCTTCCTGCATGCAGCAAAGACTATACCTGTTGCCTTTTCATCTTGCATCCCCATCACGCATAATTACACACCATCCATCCCTTTTAATCGATTAGAACACGTTATTCCAGTTTGGAGGAAAGAGGTCGCGAGGCAACTCCTGTGCAGACGCGGGCACTCCTACGCCTTCAGCCTCCCTCCGCCGCTCATTGGTCCATTCAGCATCTTCAGCACCACGCAGGCTGAACAGCGACACACAGCCGTGCAGCTTTCATCAAATGAGGATGGCGCGCGGCGGATACGCTGCCCTGCACGGTCACTGTGGCACTGTTTTACTAACATCATTTAGCCGCGATGCCGTCGCTTCGTCATTCGACGACATGTGTTGACGGTCGGCTTATTCGTAGCTCGTGTTCTCCTTGGTTTTGATCGGGAGCGAGCCGCCTGTGTCGTCTCAGTCCGCCGGAGGGAAGCTGCTATTCCTGTCAGAGATGCTCGGACTCGGATGTTTTGCTCGTTTCACCGGGTTCCCCTCCCGTCGAGTCGACAGGCATGACGGACGGTAACGCCGCCGCACAGGTTACAGGCAGCAGCAGCAGCAGCAGCAGCAGCAGCAGCATCGCATGCACAGTGCCGCATCAACAAGCCTCGCCGCCCGACCACCGGGTCCCCCTGCCGGCGCCCCGGTGTCCGCCGGTCCCCCGACGCCTGTTGTGACATGACAGCTCGGGGAAGGAAGAAGAGGATCAAAGGTTACGGACAGGGGTTCGAGCAGGAGCGCACACGGGTCGGATCCTTGCGGAGAGGGCCCACGGAGACGCACGGTGTGCACTGTTTGAGTGGAGAGGATACACCAATTCCCGTGTCAAAGATCCATGTGACGCGTTATTAATCCCCGCAGGGTGTTTCTCTTGGGGCTTGCAGCCTCCAGAGAGGTCGGAGCACCGGGGTTAGCACACGGAGCAGCGCCCCTGGAGCCGGTTGACGTGCCCATACATCGGCAAGGCGGGTCCAGGGGGATTGAACCTAAAGGTCTTGGTCTCACTGGACCCAGTTGCCCCCCTCGTATGAGCTCACTGAAGCCTTATTTTGATTCGGATCCGGGCCTACAGCGTGGAAGCACCCACCTTTGCCTTACAGTTTCATCTGATGCACGGCCTCATAGTTTTGATACTGGTCGAGTCCCAGTCAGCCGTGCGGTTCCCCAGGCCTGGCAGGCTCACTTGGCTGCTCCTGACCGTCACCTTCACCTGCACAGCCATGGGCTGCATCCAGAGCATCGCCTGTAACAAGTCGCGCATCAAACGGGAGAACATCGTGGTGTACGACCTGTCCGCCACCATAGACCACTGCCCGACCGTCATCGAGGAGAACTCGCCCATAGTGCTTCGATACAAGACGCCCTACTTCAAAGCCTCGGCGCGGATTGTGATGCCCCCTCTCCCTCGCAACGAGACATGGGTGGTGGGCTGGATCCAGGCGTGCACCCAGATGGAGTTTTACAACACCTACGGAGACGTCGGCATGTGAGTGCAGTTCACACCTCTGTCACCTCTGCACCCCCATTACGCTCTCGTGACGTGTTTGGTAGGGGATATTTAAAAAGGAGAGAGTGCGCGAGCAGCTTTTCCCGCACACTCCGCGTCCGTGCTTGTGCATCACACTGAGTTGCAGAGGGGGAGCGTTTGTGCACGCAGCAGGTTAACTGTGCTTGTCAGCCTCCTTCATTCAAACGCCCACCGACAGATTCTGTTCCTGTGACTCTGGCACCCAAATAGAAAAGCTGCTATTAGAGGAGCTCAACAACAGTTGATGCTCTCACATTCAAATTGTGCCCACGGAGACATGTCCTCCCCCACACCCCGACACACACACACACACACACACACATTATCTGGAGGGCATATGCGTGGGGGTGTTTAATCCTGCTGGGTTTAGGGAGTGGGTGTGTTTCGGGGTGAGAGATTGGGGTTTAGGGGGGGGTTGAGGATTGGACATGAAAGCACAACACATAGATGGTAGGGGGACACCAGACGACAAAAAGTGTTTGGCACAACAATGAGATAATGGTAATCCACTGACATACTGAACCAGTAGATATCATTTACAGGCGGCTGTTGTAGGCTCGTTGCCAGCTGGTGTCTGGATGAGAATCTTAAAGCCTTTCTGAAATGATCTTGTTACTTCTGTTATTTTCCTTGTAAGTAGAAAAAGCGTCACAACTTTTCACACCTCAGACACACGAGTGTAAGCCAGCAGTTCCTTTCTCCACATGTGACTTAGAGAGTCACCTCACCACCAACATTGTGAAAAGTGGAGGTGACATCGGGTTAAAATGAACTGGCAGCTCATTTATTATTGTGTCTTGCTGTGAATGGAAGGCTGACACGAATGACGATCTTTTAGGCAAAAATATATATGAGACAAATAACATTTTCATTTCCCCTTGCTTTATTTGGCAAACGAGTCTAAAAAAGTACAAATTGACAGAGTCACAGAGAAACGCAAGATAAATAATACAAGTTAACACAATAGTTGTCAAATGTTCTTTTGATTGAGTAATCAACAGTGTCAGCATTATAGTGGAAGGGGTTTTCTGAGACGTCAGGATTTATTATATTCAATTATCAGATGGGAAACTCACAAAGTGCCGATTATAACATCTGTAGGTCCAACCGTATGAGAATTTTCTGCTGACCTGTTTAAATACTCACGTTGCTGCAGTGCTGCGATACATGTTAGTAGAATAAATACATTTTTGGTTTATGGGATTTTTTGATGTTAGTGAAAATATAGAATATCATCTGACTCTTTAGATGAATGGCACAAAAGTTAGAAGACCCCAAAATGTCTTTTTTTTCCAGTCTCACTTTTTGCCTTCCAATGTACACTATCATACAATTTAACATGCCAGAGAAAGATTTAAAAGGTCCCAATACACAGTATATCAAATGCAGAATGCCAAAAACAATACCAGGACGTCCTGCTACATCTGGTCAGGTTTTACAGTATTCAAGCCAGCACGCTTGTCTCGCTATTCTGACCCACAATCCTCTGGGCAGCAGAGATATACGGGCTTCAATATATGGGTTCAAGTTGCAATGTAATGACGCAGTACACGTTCTATTGAATGCATACT
This sequence comes from Clinocottus analis, assembly GCF_023055335.1. Lineage (NCBI taxonomy): Eukaryota > Metazoa > Chordata > Actinopteri > Perciformes > Cottidae > Clinocottus > Clinocottus analis. The sequence continues at coordinate 1,686,547 of NW_027175987.1, forward strand.
CCGAAGAGTACTTTGTGAGGGCAGCTTCTGTACGCACTAATAAGAAAGAGTATGCGATCGGACACTCAGTGATGTCTGTCTCCCTCCAGGTCAAGTTGGGAGCTGCCTCAGCTCCGAGAAGGCCTGGTGAGGGCCATCAGCGACTCAGACGGCGTGAGCTACCCCTGGTATGGAAACACGACAGAGACGGTGACCATCGTCGGCCCCACCTCCAAGCCGTCGCGCTTCGTCGTGAGCATGAATGACAATTTCTACCCCAGCGTCACCTGGGCCGTGCCGGTCAGCGAATCCAACACGCCCTTACTGACTAACATCAAACGAGACCAGAGCTTCACCACCTGGCTGGTGGCGCTCAACACCACGTCCAGGGAAAAGATCCTGCTGCACACCATCAAGTGGAGGATGAGGGTCGACGTGGCGGTGGATCCGTCCCTGCCTCTGGGCTCCAGGGCCCGCCTGTTGGGCCGGGTGCACCAGGACCAGCCGCGGGTGCTGAGCCGCATGGAGCCCATCCCTCCTAACGCCATGGGGAGGCCCAACGCCAACGACGCCCAGGTGCTGATGTGGAGGCCGAGGAGAGGGCCTCCGCTGGTTGTCATACCGTCCAAGTAGGGCGCCGAGAGCATCTGATTGGCCGTTTGTTATATCTCATCGTAGTGGGCCATTAAGCAGTGGAACGGCTCAAAGCGGAATCAGAAGACAAAAAAACACAGACAAAAGGAAGCTCTCCACGCAGGCTGAGACTTGTGACAATGGCACGAATCATAGGCGCAGTCTTTTTGCGTGTAAACTCTCGAGGGGACAACTGCCTTAATTCCCCACCGCTGCCTTCGACGATGCAGAAAGTGTGTTGGTGCGTTGGGTTTCGGGGCCTTCACTGGCGCCCAGCACAACTGCGCAAAGCGAGCTTTGAAAAAAAAATATATATAAAAATGCGCCAGTAGTGCTGGAATGTAACGCAAACCTGTACCGTAGCTACTCAGGCCCAGAGCGCAAACCACCGAGCCCAAACACAGACCCTTCTCTGAAAAAGGTTGTTCAGCCTTAATGACGACGTACTACTGGCCTGCCCTGTGCCGTGCAGTGAAGTGCTGTGTAAGAGTGTAACCAAGGAAAGGCGATTGTGTTTATATGTGTCATACAACACTGCTGCGGGGTGTATTCATTACGGACAAAGAGAACTATAATATCAGCTGAAGTGTTACTGGATGATGTGCTTTTAGAGATGATGTGAGTGTGGTTGTGTGTTTTCTATAATGGAGACCCAGGGTTGGGTCCAGGCTTGCTGCTTTGTCACACCAGACTGCCTCACACACAGACACAGACAGACACACACACACACACACAGACACACACACTATGGGGCCTCATTTGTGATTATGTTACAAGGCGGGATATTTTTCACGATGATTTAAAATCAGATAGCTCGCCAGCATACAGGCATCCTCAGAGCTACTTTGCTTTTTAAATATCACAGACAAATGTACAAATCACAGCTTTTTCCGGATTTCATGATGTGCGCACGATTTGTGCATTGAGAAGAATCTTGAATGAAGCCCTGCAGCGGGATTTTGTTTTGTTGTTTTGTTGTTTTTCCAAATCACGAATGGCCAGTTCATCCAAGCTGCAGAGCGCCTCCCTCCCTGCCTTTTGAAAGCCAGTGATGCCTGTGTTGGCGCGAGCCTTCCACAGTAAAAACACAACGTAGTCTTTCTAATGTCCCATCAAATCAGATTTGTGAGGGTAAGAAGCAAGGTTGCTTTGTTTTACAAGAAGTGAAGTGAGTCTGCAAGCGGACCAACGGAGCTATACGGCATCCTTATCCAGTCAGTATTTGTCTTTTAAGAGCAAAGATTGTGGCGAAGGACAACTGATTTTACACAGAATAGGTTACAAAGAAAAAGTATCTAGCCATGCGGATTTGGGGGGATTTCATTTGCCCATGTTTGGAAATAGTGGTCAGTGAGATGTGTCCCTCCCAACCAATACAATGGAGGTGAATGGATTTTCTCTGGTGTGCTCACCGGAGTTCAATAAACCGCAACAAGACAAAGGTGTACCGCCACGCCAGCAGCTCATAACGACAATGCTTACATGCGGATGTTTAGCCACCATCTTACTTTAGCGTGTTAGCTATAGTAGAAATGACTTGTTAGCGCGCAGTCCGGCCGAGGCTGATGGGAATCTCGTGCTTTTTTTGTTGTTGTTGCAGTTATTAGATCATAAAACAAAGTGATGGACAAATACAAATTTGGACGAGGATGCCGGTAGAAAAGTATTTTATTCCTCTGGGCTTCATGAATACCTCACTATTATTATTATAGCGGTCACGATTTATTTGATTAAAAGCCAAATATGTCGATACCTGGTCGAGCTGTAGGAAGCGTTATTTAGCAATCGGGACATATGGTCTTGGAACCATGAATATCTGGACAGAATTTTTGCTGATCCATCAGTAGTTGTTGAAAGTGAGCTCATAGTGGTGGACCGATTAGGGAAGTGGCAGTTGGCCACTTCCCTAAAGTCGTGGCTCAAGATTTATCAGCAATTTGCTTTTACAAAAACAGCTTCTCCGTTACTCTGAATAGTCCACAGACTTTGTTATCAATAGTTCTGATAGGAGGAGTTTGAAGTAGAAAGTATTTACACTAAAGGTTCTGGAGAGATGTGTTGTATGGATCTTTAAAAAGGAATTGGTCAAATCATTCACCTCCATTGTTCTGGGTGGGAGGCAGACATCTCACTGACGAATATCTGGAAACCTGCAAACATAAAACTGAAGCTTTCTACACGTCCAGATACTGAGAGAATAAGAAAGTGGTCTTTTTGTCGTTAGCGTGGAGTACAGTATTTGGTTTACACACAGTCTCTTGTGCCATTATGATTTTTTTATTTTTTATAAAAACGTGTTTTTATGAAGACTCACGACTATGGAATATTGTGCTGAGTCTGAAAATGTTGCGTATTGTTTCCCAGACAGGTCTATACGTTGTATTTCTGTTCATACACACTCAGCACTCGATGGGCCGGAGAAACAGGTCACGCTGAAGTGCTGAGCTGGTTCCAGATGAGACGGAGATGAAGAGAGACGGAGGCTGTAACCACGTTATCTTACCCATGCTGCTGCTCATTACTCCTGGTGCAAACCGAACGAGCCTTCACACACACACCCACACACACACACACACACCTCATCCGGAACGAACCCCCGGTGTGTCGTACGCCCTGATACACACCTCCGAACAGAGACACGGACACTGGATATCTCAACAGCTATTGTAGCCACGACAGGAGCCGTCTGTGAGGCATCGGAGCGCCGACGATGACAATCAAGGGAAACATCTAGAGCAGCACTTTTACCCGGAGGATCAAAGTAGGGGATTATCAGAGGATTGAGGCTTTTACAGGGGGAAAGAAAAGCGGAAACTTTTTTTTTCCCCCCCACACGTTGCCCCAATTCAAATTTAAATGTTGTCGAAAAACACGTTTATACTTGACCACGAGGTCAAGGGCCTCAAGTGTCTTTTACAGTAACAGATGTGCCTGAGGACTGGAGGTAGATGGTACACGCCCCCTCACGAGGAGCTGGACTCATCAGTTGGAACTTGTTCGGCTGGAGTCTAACGCCGTTATCGGTTTAAAAATGGCTGGGTAATCGTGTTTCACAGTGTTATAATGTGAAGGACATGAAACTGTTACATGAAACTGTTACGGTCCGTTCTCTCAGACTGTCTGGCTTTTGCATGCAGTGTTTTTAAAATCATTAAAACAAATGCCAAAAATATGATTCAAAGTGTGTGATTTATTTATGTCATGTAGTTTAGCCGTTCAAAAGGCAACGCGCCAAGCCATAAATTACACAAGGTAGACTTGTTATTGTGCAAAAGAATTATCTAGAAGACAGACAATGTCGTTGAGACAATTGTGTTTGAATGAATGACTCCGAAGATGTTTTTTTTAATATATATATATATGAAAAGAAAGCTTTTCAAGATATAATAGTGCACGTTTTAGTGTAGAGGTTTGGGGGGTATACAGTGAAATCAACGCAATAACACATTCAGAAACGTTCTAGGAAATATTTTTCTTTTATAAAAGATTCACATTTTGATAATCATAATAATAACATTATTAACTATACCCGCTTTATCCCAAGAAAAAAAAAAAAACACCCTAGAAGAAAAACAAATGTAGTCAAAATGTACACCGTAAGATGTAAATAATGATGTAATCAGTTCACTTTTGATTAATTTTGCCACAAAATCAACAGCGTATATTGTTCCACGAGCCCAGGACATAAAAAGCTGGATGTTTATAATCAGTGGCTTTGAAACGTGAAAGGCTAATTAATGAATAAGTTAAACAGACAATTCAATTCGATTTTTTAGATCATTTAAATGATGCTGATTATTTACGCCCCCAGGTTAACATAATTTCAAGTTGTAAAAAATGATATTCACCACATAATCACTTCATCGCTTTTATTCAGGCATTCCTGTAACACCCAGAGTGTAAAACATTGAACTTCACCAGACACAGACCGGTCATACCCGTCTGTCACTGTATTGAACCAAAGACGTCCCAATGACGACACGTTGCTTTGCAACAAAAGCGGTTTCCAAAAATAGCTGAATTTTTTATTTTTTTTTAACATGGGAGCCGTTATTAAGGAAACAATACTAATTATGCTCAAAGAGACGACCCGTGGTGTAAAAGTGAGTAATGCCTCCCGGGCATCCTAAACCATTTGACTGTTAGAGCCACAGTTGTACACAGAGGACTGATTCAGCGTTGGAGGCGGGGCCTAATTCCAAAGGAATTCGCTCTGTGGCGCTTTTAGCGAAACAAAGTTTGAATTACTCCGATCCTCTGGCGATCTGCTGGATCCATATGGCCCATAGAGCAGGTGCACTCGTGTTTACGTTGGACCCGCCTTCCAGCCTCATTTACATGAACAGTGGAAGGAAAAACAACTCTGGATTCATCTATTGCTGAATTTCAGGACCTAATGATAAAAAAAAGAGCTCTTTAAGTTTTTGTATTAGAAATTTTGCGCATGTGTGACCGTGCCTTTAGAGCAAACAATGTTTGAGAAGGCTTATTTTAGGGGAACATGGCTTAAAACATGCTCTGACAGCTCAAAGTGTGACAAAAAAAAACAAAAGACTGCACCTCTGGGGTGGACAAGCCAACAATGTTGGCTATAAATCACACTACATCTTAAGAAACTGCTCCTTTCATCCTTTATCGTTGTGTAGGTGCGACTGATGCGGCAGTGACCGTGAATGGCAGTCAAACAGGTTCGAGCGAACACAATCACTCGGTCCTGCTGAGAATTTCTCTCAAGATCTCCAGACATACAGGAACCAAAAAAAACAAAAAACATACAATCCGGTTTCGACAGTTTTCTTTTCTCATTGGGTTCCCTTCTCAGCTGAAGGCACTTTTGGTGTGTGAGACCCATCACAGCGTTGCGCTTGCTTTTTTGTTTATTACAGTCTTTTCCCCACTCTTCCCGTCCTCCGTTCCCAACCTGCTTACCTCCTCTCATATATGATAAAGACCTTTCCCCTTCTTTTTCTCCAGCTCTCTGTCCTCCTTTCAACTGCACGTCTTGTCGCTTCAACAGGACCTCCTGCTGCGGCTGCAGTGTCAGCCCCGAGTGTCCTACGCCCTGCTGGGGTTGGGGGGTGACCTGCCCTCGTAGCCGTAGAGGAAAGTGGCCGCGATGACCAAAAGGGCCCCCAGGAAGAACACGCTGTGGACGACAGCAGACAACACCGTCAGCTCGAGAAATTGTGATTATGAGAAAGGAATGAGACGGACGGTGACAAAGAGGTAGTGACTGTTTCCTCTACCCGGTGGGGTCGAAGTCCTGCAGCCAGAAGTACGATATGAGAGTTGACAGGATGATGGAGAGCGAAGTAGCAAAGCCCTTGAGGATGTTGTCTGCATACTTGATGACCGCTGCTATGACCAGACCACCCAGCGCCTGGAGAAACAACAAACACACGGACACAGATGGACAAAGGCATGACCTGAGCGGGCCGAGAGGGAGTCTGAGTCATGAAATATAAGAGTCTGTTACCCCAGAGGCTTGGGAATATATTTGGCAGTTAGGTGGGAAAACATATTAAACTAGAAGCCTTCTTATCATGCCAAATCGGGCCAGGGGCGTAAAGTGGCCCCCTTCCTCATTTCCTACCTCCTTTTACTGTGCCCTTGCGCTCCCCAACCGATCCCACCCATCTTCTAACTCGACCAGTTTTGTGATTAAATCTCTCAGGTCAGACAGACATGTATATACATAGGAGTCAAAACTGCAGGCAGCTCCTGCAGGACCACGTTGATACACACCCACACACAAACCCACCCACACACACACACACCTGCAACGCTACAACAGACCAGGTGACCGTGTTGTATCCCTGGAACATTCCCGATTCCTTCACCCTCTCTCCGTCGTAGGCCAGCATCCCAAAGAGGCCAAACACCAGGCCGAACAGCCCTGGGAACACAACACATCAACTCATTAAAATAAAAAACTAAACTTCGGTTTGAGAGAGAAATACTACCAATAGTGCCGTGTGTTAAGACAGAACTTTAGTTTAGCACGTTAGCATGAAAACCATCTCAGAAAATATCACAGTAATACATCATTCATTTTTATATGATTCGTATTAGTTACAATGATCCTATTGAGAACAGAACGTGCCAACTACTAAATAAAAATATCAGCTGTGAGCTGTTAAAATAATGTCCTATTATTATTTATAATGTTCATGTACTGTCGCTGTGCAGACTGTTCCTGTCTGTTCCTTTTAAGTCACACACACACTCTCTCTCACTCACTTATGTCAGTTCTTTTCACGGATAAGCAAACGTACAGGGTGTCATAACGGTCCATTTTAATGCCGCCGTATCCAGTTACAAGCCGAGTTTGCCGTCAGATGTTATAGTTTAGAACTGCACTCTGAAATTGCTTTTGTACGACTAAATGGGAAATTAATTTAATTGAATCCCAGGTCACGGCGAGGCTTGCCGTTTTCCCGTTTCCAGTCTGACCGTTGGAGTAAACAAAGCCAGCGTTAACCCTCTCCTCGCTCCAGCGTCTCATTCAGGGGAAGTGAGATATTAATCTATGTCTGGGCAAGAAAGCAAAATAAGCATTTTCTGAAAATATCAAACTAATTCTTGTAATATTTTGCCGCAGCTTGTAATCCAACAACGTGGCTTTTCTCATGTACTTTCAAAATAAGGTTGTAACCGACATTAAATCCGTTATCCTCCTTGTACCACTTTTACAACAACAACAAAAACATGCACAACATTTTCTTCGCTGCCCTCGTTGCAGATTTAGGCTCCAACACTTAAAGCAGGTGAAAAAGCTGCGAGCTCACGCCAGGAATCGCAGGAGACTTAACACACGCCTCACACGCTCCGGGGTAAAAATAAACTAGACAGGAACATTCATCTTAGCAGAAACCCATCGGAGGTAAAAAGCCCAGCTGTCTCTGTGTGCAGGAAAGAAAGGAAACTGTGCGCATACACACACACACACCCACATACACACACACACCCACATACACACACAATAGCTCACTTCAGAACATGGGCGGAGTGCCTTTTTCAATTGGTTTTCACCATCTCACAACATTGTTCTTCCGCTGATGGACATTCATTGATTAAATGTCGTGAACTTTGGTTTCATATAAAAGATAGCTGGCCGGCTCTTCAAGACTGATATACCGACCTAGCTGAATGTTGCGGACCCAGACGCTCTGCTTGCTCTCCTTTAGGATCTTCTCAAAGTAGACACCAGCGAACCCACTGGAGCAGCACGCCACCAGAACCGCCGCCACGCCGACAAACTGGGAGCCGGTAGTGGGGGCGTCCTTCTCTGGCGCCGCTGTAGATTCAGAGGGCCACTGCGAACACAAGAGAGATACTTGGATTTGAATAAACTTATGAGCTGCAAAGTTAATCCCCCCCCTCCTCTTTCCAGATAGATCATCTGCATCCAGCAGTTTTCTCCAGATGAAGATAGCTCAGTTGTCATCACATACTTATAACTAGAAGGAAGCAGAAGGAAACTGCACCATATGCACCCTTTTTTGCAATAGGAGATGATCAAGACAGAACTTATTAGGCACTAAATGTCTGCGTATGAATAAATATGCCAATGAGACTACAACTATTTAGTACAGCCTGAAATTCATACAAAAGGCATCGTCACAGCTTTGCAGAGTTGTAGAAATGCTGCGGACTGTGAGTTTTTGCGTAATGTGCGGCTGTAAGCAGGAAAAAGTGGTGTACATGCAAAAAATAAAAAAAGGTGATGATCTCTGGTCAGGCAAATTCAGAAAAGTAATGTAGCTACACTGCACTTTTTCCCTTTGGATAATCCCACAAAAGATTATTTTGGAACAATTTGCCGTTCGCCCGCCACCTCTATACTTCCTCCAGTCGCCAAAACAAACCCCGCTGAGTGAGAACTAACAGCGTAAACCTTGAAAATGAAAAGTTGCCTCGATTCAAAGGGGCCAATTATTTCTTAGCAGCTGTCTTTTTTTCGCCTGTTTGCAAACAGGCTCCGTGTTAATATCATATGTGATGCGATGATCCGTTAGTCGAGCCTTCCGGAGGCGCCGTGGACGAACCGCTGTTACATCCACACACAGTTTAGGAGTAAATGTTGCCACCAGTCTGGTCCTGTGGATTTATGAAGGTGTGTGTTTTCGTGTCCTGTTCCACCTCCACCTCCCGCCCCTCCTCCTTCGCTTTCATTGTTCTTCCGTCTGAGTGCTCAGCCAGGACTAAGATCACATCCGGCTTGATACCGACTGACTGGCATTTTCTTTGTTTTTCTAAGGAGGCGGAGGAGGTGATACCACAACAGTCTTTCCTTTTTTTATGGCACTTCATCATCAGCACTTCCCTCGTCACCACTGGCGGCCAATATTTATTCAATGTTCCAGTAGAGGCGTCATTATTTTTGTTTTATTTATCGAACATTTCTATAACCACATGACTCCCACTGAGACTATGTTCTTCATCTGGCCACGAGAAGAAATTTGAGATCCCAGAGTTAATTAAAAACAAACAATAGGCACACGTCCAACACACAGCAGAGTAAACGCTTAATTAGACAAAGTGACACATTCTCTTGCTTTTTAGATTTAAAAAGGCACTAATGAGATGGATTTTCGAATGATTTTCAGTCTGTACAAGCATAAAAAAAGCAATGTGAGCGCAAAGAGGTGGAGGAATAATACTGAGAACTCCACATGGAAGAGTCCGACAGCAATGTTCAGCTCTGCATGGGCCAACTTAAGAGTATATTGACTCTCAATAAGATCACAACTCAGCTTTAAATGCAGTGTTTAATAAAGTGTGTAGTTGTTTTGTCTGTTTCACCAACAGTGAAAAACACAAAGGTCTTCAGTTAACCCTGATATATAGAAGAAAGAAAACAGCATTCCCCACATACGAGAGGCAGGAACAAGAGAAGGTTTGCCAAATATGGACGTTACAGAAAAAGGAAGACACACATTGAATGTGTAGCTGCAGCTTTTTCTTTTTTTGGAAGACGCAAAGCTTTACGTTTCCCCCTTGGGGAACCGAACTACAGACTTGTGTCTCCTCAAATACAAGCTACCTAACGTTAGCAGACGTTTTTGAGGAAACAATCGATAGTGATTAAATGGTTTAGTGCTGAAAACACAAAGTTCAGGTTAAAAGGACGGTTCAGACATTTGTTCATCTCATACTGTCTCCTATCAGCAATGAAGACCACTATCTATCCCCAGACTGAATCATTACTCTGAACAAGGCCCTCTTCATACCAAAACGTTTAACCCGATTATTAGTGGAATGAAAGGCTCTGTTTAAAATGCTCATGAGTCTCCATGTGCTCACAATTATTTGTCTATCAAGACGAACCACCGAGAGGATGTTATGCAGCCTATTTCTACATGATGGAGAAATGAATGTGATTTTCATTCAGCAGTTAACAGACAAGAAGTTGTACTGGACCTGCACGAGAGCCACTCCGCCCATAAGAATCAGCAGCGACAGCCACTGGTAGACGCCAAGCCGGCGGCCCAGCATGGACACCGAGAACAGAGCCGTGGTCAAGATCTTCAGCTGGTACGTCACCTGATGGAAACGAAGTGAGACGGACCTTGAATATTATATGAACAAGGACTGGGTTGCTGAAAGGCTCACAAAGACACATTCGGTCGTGCACCTGGTAGGTGGCTGCGTCCAGGTTGGACAAGGCGACGTACAGCAGGTTGTTCTGCAGCGTGTAGATGCCGGAGGGAATCGCCAGCTTCAGCGTCTCGATGGGTTTGTGGATGATTTCCTGACGCAGAACGCTGTTGAGAGCTCGCATGCTGTAACCTAAAGAAGACCACGGTTAGTGAGTTAGTTAGACCGCAAGATAAATAGGAATCCAGTCGGCTTTGACAGAATGTAAATAATCTAAAACTTGCTGTCTTTTGCATGTCTGCATGTTTGTTACATCGTTTAATTGTTACAGATAATAAAGGCTGTAGGACAGGTAAAATTCAAAGAAATTTCTGAAGTTCTGTACCTTTTTGGTACTGTATTCTTTGATTAGACCAATTTGGACCTAGCTGCGTTTTTTTTGCTTCAACTGCATTTAACACGAGACTGCTTTGGATTATTTCTTCCAAAGTTTTCTACACCATGTTTGTGTTTTCTAAAAGACAAGTATCACAAAAAAAGTGTTTTTTTTTATAAATATCTAAATTTGGCTATTGCATTGACATTATAATGTAAAAAAAAATCAAATTACAGTATATCAAGCTGTAGTTTGTGTTTCATCCCCTTCAAGTTGGTTGTATTATATTATTAACTTTGTTTTTAATGCAATATTGCTGTGGCCGTTTTTCATGTTTTTATATTTGACATGGTTTTATAAATATTATCAGATAATAAAATCATGCTATAGTTTGGGGCAAGATTGATTGAATAAGTGGAATGACATAGTCAAAAACTATTTTGATATTTGAATGAGGACTTCTGAATCTCTCTCTCTGTATGTATGTATGTGTGTGTGTATGTATGTATGTATGTATGTATGTATGTATGTATGTATGTATGTATGTATGTATATATGTATGTATGTATATCTCAATGTGTTCAGGTGCACTCACTGTGCTCCTTGAAGACGAGCAGCACACAGGTGAGGATCTTTATCACCTCGGCCACCACCACCGCTGAGGAGGCCAGGTACCGCGGGCCCTCAGCCTGCAGGGTGCGGGAGTACCGCATGGTGAGCACCAGGGACGTGGTCTGGAACACCAGCACGCCCAGAGAGAGGTACTTCAGCCGGGAAGAGGCCATGACCTCTGGTCGGTGTGAGGCTGGACACAGACACGGTACAAAAAACAAAAGAAATTAAAAAAAAAAAAAAGCGATAGTTACAAATGTAAATAATGTATGGAGTTGAATACAGAGCTATAGTGAGAAGTGGAGAGGAACAAAAAAGACTTTTAAAGACAGAAAGAGGTTTTTACTCACAGATTAATACACCGGTGAGAAGAGAAGTGGCTCTCACCTCCTCTCTGCTTTCCTGTCAATGGCGCTTTAGAAGCTACTTCACGGATGTGGGGATTTGTCTCTGTATTCAAATAATAACCACTTTACGGTTTAAACAACGGCTCGTGTCTGGTCTCTGCAGCTCTCTCTCTCTCTGTCGGGCGGACGGACCAGGTACTGGAGGCTCAACCCCAGCTGTCAAAACAGCAGCTCTTCACGTCCTGCTCTGGCGTCCATTGACCCGGACTGGATATCCGCCGTCTGCTGTTCACGCCACGTTATCTTAACGGGGTTTCCACGCCGACTGCCCCATCGTTAAGCGCACTTAAGGCTGACCGACAGCCGAAGAAACGAGTTATTTACACCAAGAAAGTGTCCAGCAAGAAAGCAAATCTTAAGCATATGACATCCTGGATGACTTCCGTGTACAGATTTCTTCCTCGTCTTTTTTTTTTGTCACCGTGCGACACAGCGCCCCCCGCTGGGCTGGCAACAGACCTGCAATACTTCTATTTATCTGAAGCTGAAGAATGAACTCAATGTGGAATAATAAAGCACCATGAAGAATTACGAAATATTTATGAGCAAAGTCACACTACATAATTATATTTGAATGCAAACGGTTAGTTGAACATCTTTTAGCAATTAGTGAAACACTAATAGTAGTAATTTAATGCTGCTGAAATATTTTTATATGTTTAATGATGTCTAAAGCCAAGCGATGCGTTTCTGTCGGCAACATTGTTTCCGTACTGTAGTAATATAGTAAGTAGTGGTATCAATATCACTGTCCATGATATTGAATGTGTTTAGAGGTCATGGCTTAACCACTGGCCCAAGCACATTGGATTTTAAATTATCAGAAAGATGCAGATTTATAGAAGGATATAAAATATTAAATCCGAGGCTCTGAAAGGCAAAATAGTATTAGTTCAATACTGTTTTTTTTCTTCGCAAAACACAACCTGCTTCCATTAAATTACTAGATTACTCATCAAACCTGTATTTGTACCCTGAGAAAGCGGTAAGGAGTAAGGAGGTTGACATCTGCAGATCTGAGGCTTAGGGTGGGAGCGTGTCGGTGCAGGAGGTCAGAGAGGTATGAAATATGGGCTTTTTAGGTAATGAGGAGAATCTTGAACTGGATTATTTGCTGTATAGGGAGCCAGTGGAAGTTTTGGTGGACTGGGGTGATATGATCTCTATGGAATGAGTTGTTGTCCTGAATCTTTTTTCTATACTTTCGAAAAGTATGATATTTCCATCCATTTAATTTAATTCTGTCATATTCGAATGTTCCATGTGAAAACCTGACAAAACTATTTAAAACACTAGCTAAGTGTCTGAACTTAAAAATAAATACATAAATTACATGACATGACAGTACACAATTAAGACAAAAGCAAAAGTCTACGAAGATCTGGGCTTTATTTCAGGAAGCACATTTGGTTGATCATTTGGGTTTTTTGACAACATTTTTTCATCAGTTTTAGTTCATCTACCTTTTACAAACATGGTGACAACTACTTCATATAGCATGTTTATTATAGGCTATTTGGTTAACAGAGGAAAGTACAAAAAAACAAACATTTTATATACAGAAAATAGACACATAGCCTTGCATATGAACGGGAACTGACATGCTCAATTCTTAATAAAAAGGGCCGACCGACACTCCAACAGTACACATGTTTCGGTAAACTACAAGGACATCATGAGGAAAGAGAAGAAAAAACAACCCTGGTGAATCCTTTGGTTTGTTCACAGAGACAGTTGGAGTAGTAAACCAAACCAAAACATTTATTGGTATTGGATGTGTGTCATGTGTCCGTCGTCAGGGCACAACAAGGTCAACAACTGATATATTTGGACATGATGGACATTTTTTGGCAGAAAAAAAATTGGTCTAAATTGATGTTCTTTTTTCTTCTTCTTCGAAGTTCAAAAAAATAAAACCGTGAAAGATTGTCTGTGTTTACAGAGCAGTCACACAAAGCTATGACCAACATCAACTTTAACAAGGATGACGAAGAAAAAAAATAAAAAATACTTTATCAAACCGTACTTGACTTGGTTTATGAATCATTAGAATTAAAAAAGGTGCAGAGATACACTGATTGTAGTTAAGCAAAATGGCCAAACTGGTTAAATGATTTTGGAAGAGAAAACATCTTGCAAAGGAGGCAGTTTACAAGTCAGAAAACATGCACCTCTGTAACATTCAGAATCATTCAAGAAGTGCGAACACAAGTCATATAAAAAAAACAGAAACAGACGTTTTAAAGTCGACATGTCTTTGCCAAATCGAGCTCAGTAATAACAAGCAGAATGTGCTTGAGTCTATGTACATTTTTTTTTATCCTACAACATACTAAAACTAATGTATGTTTTTGCATAAAGTTTGTCAAGCTTAATTAATCCCTCAACAACACATGAAATATAGTGGTACCGCCTGTGGCAAGACATGGTGTAACTGCATCCACAGTAACTTTCTTTTGTTTTTCTGTAACAGTAAGTGCCTTCAGCACACACACTGTTCTCACTGCTCCTCCAGCATGCGAGTACACACTGCATTCATTGAACCGTCTGTGTGTTCAGACATTTGATGGGAAACACTAAGATCTAGCAACTGTAATCAATGCAGTAAATACATTTAAGTTGTTAGCACAAGTGGAGAGCCATTTAGTAACAACATGCATGTGTGTCTGTGTGTGTGTGTGTGTGTGTGTGTGTGTGTGTGTGCATTTCTATATCATCTGTCATTTACTTGATGTTTGTCTTTCTAGTCATGCAACAGCATTAACAAAAATTCCCCCGTTAGCACATTTAAAAACAATGCATGAATAAAAAAAACAAAAACAATAAGGCAACAACTAGGTAGTTTGAATGAATTAAAGAATCAATTGAATGTGACCCATCGTATATAAAAAAAGTAGAGTGAACGGTTGCGACGACGAGTTAGTAATCACATTAAACTACACGGACGAGGAGCGACTTGCAGAGAGAAGTGACACTGTCCTCCAAAACCGGCAATATCAGTGCAGAACGCCCTCTGCCTCGTCTCAGTGTCGTCTGAACAGTCTGTTTTTCTGATGCAACACCAGCCGGTCGCCATCTGCTTGGCACTTCCTCGTTGATCCCTCAATAAAACAGTTTGTGTTTGGGTGCCAAAAGGCCAAAAAGAAAAGTCTTGACTTCGGCAACTGAGAGCGGAGGATGCTTGTGCTGGCAGCACAGGATCGACATGGAAACAGATTTTTCCCTTGTGATGGGCAGCTAACTGCTTTCTTTTGGGATACTTTTTCATATCGCTGATAATACTCAATGACGTTTTAGAAACTACGCAAACAGTTTTCGTAAGTGCAAAGAGGAGATAAAACATGAAAGGGGAAGTGACCAATTATTATAATGAAGAACAGAAAGAGAATAAACGAGACACGAGAAAAAGCATTGTATGAGTCCACGTGTTGTGAACGACACAGATCCCCAAAGTCAGTCTGTTTATGCTTCCCTCTGGCCGGCCTACGCAAACACCTGCATGTTACCGAGCTGAGGCTGTTGAGAGGCCTGCTGCATCTGCTGCGACTGCGGCTGCAGCTGCACCTGCTCTGGAATGTGTGTGTGGTGTGAAGACGGCAGTGCGTGGTGGGGGTTCCCCAGAGGGGTGGGGCTGGTGGTGACGTCAGACCAGTCCGAGTTGGAGTGCGGCGAAGAGGACGACCAAGGGTCCGGGGACTCGGGCGAGGGGGTGAGATACGGGTGCTCGCTGGGTGGGTGGGCAGAGTGGGCCGGGGTGGTCCCCTCTGAGCCAGTGGTGGTGTAACTGTGCTGGGAGGGCGGGGTGGGGTACTTATCCACAGGGCTCTGCATGGGTGGATAGGAGGGCAGCGGCCGAGGCTGGCCCTCAATCCCCCCGTGGCCACCGTGGCTGACGGTGTGGGGGTGCTGCAGGGTGTGGGAGAGCCCGTGTGCCATGCTCATCTGCTCAGGCATCTGGTACATCATACCCTGGGAGCATCGCAGGCGGCCCGGCCCCTGCTGGGAGTGACCCTGATTCTGGCTCTGCCCCTGGGACTGGGTGACCTGGACCTGCCCCGGCTGAGGCTGCTTCAGCATGGCCTGGCTTCCTCTAGGGGCCATCATCTGGAACGTGACAATGGGCGGCAGCTGCTCTCGGCTCATGGTGACATTCATGGGAGTCAGCATCGGGCCCTGGCTGTGGTGTTGGCCCATGCCCGGGTGAGATCCGCCCATCTGGTGCGACACGAGGCCGAACATGTGGCCGCCGTAGCCGTGCTTGGTCATGCCCACCCAGCTCTGCTGCTGTCCCAGCATGTGGCTGACGGGCGGCAGCATTGGTCTGGAGGTCGGGCTGCTCAGGAGGGGAGGGGAGTTCGCTGTGGTGGAGACGGCGCCGGACACGTCGCCTGTGTACGAGTGCGGTGATTCCAGGGAGTCAACAGGTGACATGGTGACAGAGCTCTCTGGAAGTCCTGCTGCCGCCTTGACGCCATTCGCGTTCCCTCCTGCTGTACCTCCTCCTCCATTTCCTCCACCTCCTCCTCCTCCTCCTCCCACTCCAGCAACCACACCCGGCCCCTCTCCTCCAGCGGGCTTCTTTCTTCTCTTTGCCTTCATGTCTTTTAGCTCCTTAGCTCCGCCTCCAACGCCCCCCACCTTCGCTCCACCTCCACCCCTCCTGCTCTTCTTCCCCTGCGGCCCGGGGCGCATGCCAATGAAGCCCACTCCGTTGGCCCCGCACATGACGGAGGAGTTTCCTCCTCCACCCATGTGGTTCGGGCCATTGTGTGGACTGTGAACCAAATTGTACTGGTCCAGCAGGCGCACTATGTCGTGATGCATGCGTTCTTGAGCGGTATCGCGGGGCAGCCGATCCAGGTGGTCGGTGATGTCGCGGTTGGAGTAGTGGTCAAGGAGAACCTGAGCCGCCTCAAAGCTGCCTTCTCTGGCTGCCAGAAACAGAGGAGTCTCCTCCTGAAGGAAACACAGCAAGCAAAAAAAAAGTCAGATGGGAAAATATTGTATGGATTAGCTATATATTTGTTTCAGTCCAAGTAGGTTTTGTAAAGAGTGCATTTAACTTTTATTTGAGTCATATTCATCAGTACAGCAACAAAGAACCAACCTTATTGTCTTGCATGTCCCGGTTGGCTCCGTTCTTCAAAAGCACGAGTGTTGCCTCCACATTATTAATTGCAGATGCCCAATGAAGAGCAGATTTGCCTAAAATGTTGGAACGGTGAGAAAAGACAAAGAAGCACACCCGTGTTAAACAGAATGAAATAACTACGAGTTGTTTTTTTCTCTGTTACATTCTATTCAACAATCTTTCTGTGGTTAGTTAGCGCTTCAAGTCATCAATGTTACCATCAAAACAGATTTTGAAGGACTGAAGCAGTGTCTTAAAGGTTTACTAACATGAACACGTGAAATTTGTATGGACGGGTCTAATGAGCTTGTCCTGCTTACCTACGAGCATAATTCCTCACACTAATAATGCGGTGTCAATATGTGTGCCTGATATACTGTAATTTATACACCAGATTTACAGTAAAGGAGGAGTAACGATATGAAAAGGTTGCTCACCGTGGTCGTCTACAGCGTTGATGTCAGCATGGCAGTGGATCAGCTCTTCCACCATGCCCTCCACAGCCAGCCGGGCTGCCAGGACCAGTGGAGTAGTGCCGTCATTCATCCGGGCATCCAGTTCTGTTGCACGATTACGGATCAGTATCTGAGAAGACAAAGACACAGGCACATGAGATATGATGAAAGGGCACATGAAAGAAGTTAGCAGTGTTGCAGATTTCACATGCAATGATCTGTTAGTGATCATTTTCTTTAGCTTTTGTTTATTATTGCAGTTACTAAGTGTCCAATCACAACATTGTTTTGGTTGACCAATATCAAACTCAAAGTTTAGAACCAATTCTGATCAAATGGTTTTCTCACCTGGAAGACCCCCTGGGCATCAGCTGCCACGGCAGCATGCAGAGGAGTTCTGCCCATGTTGTCATGAGCGTTGGGATCAGCTCCAGCATCCAAAAGTCTCTTAGCGGCGTCAGCCCTGGCGTAGCGGGCAGCCAGGTGGAGCGCCGTTTCCCCCGTACGGTCGGTCTGAGCCATCAAAGAAGCACCCTGAGCGATCAGGTCTGAAATGACGCTCGGACCCGGTTCATCTCCTCCGCTCTCCTCCTCTTCCTCTCCTCCATGCAGGCTGCAGTCCGGGCCTCCACCATTACGCAGCGATGCCAACATCAGTGGGGTGAAGCCATCTGAGAAAAAGAAAGAAAACTGTTATATAAGGAAGCTCTCGGGGGTTGATCAGATTTAGAAGTGTAGTTTTTATTTCTTCCTCACCAGGTCCCTTGACATTAACATCTAGACAATCAGCATCCAGGTCGGCCTGTGGGGGAGTGAGCGAGATGTCAGCAGCCTTGCGATGCTGCAGGGTCCACTCCCTCCGGTCAACACCTCCATCCATAGCGATGGGCAGCAACGGTTTGTCTTCAGTCTATAAAAAGCAACAGAAACTGAAAAAACACTCACAAAAAAAAAACTTTCCTAACGGACATTACCCAATGTAATTTAAACTACTCCAATCCATCAACTTTCTTTTTTAACAATGTTTTTCTCTCTCTCAATTCACTTACTCTTGGTTTCTTGGGTGGGCCCTCGTCTTCCAGCCACCTCTGACTCTGAACTCCATCCATCATGGCTCCATCCTGGGTCTTGAAATTCCTGAAATGAGAAAAAGACAAAAGTTCAAGCGATAGTACAATTTTCATTTCACTCCACTTATATTTATTCCAGGCCACAGAATGCACGCTTTGTTCCAGCTACGCTCTGTTTAACACTGAATCAAACAGCAGTATTGATCAATGGAAGCTGGACAGTACAACCAGTGTTCTACTGATGCATTTGAGCGCTCAGCTATTTAACATAGAGTATCGTACACAAACGTTTCTTAACAGTAGCAGAAATACTTGTTCACTTTGCATCTCCCAAAGATCTCACTCTGGTATGAATACCCACACAGTAGCCGTTGTTAAATCTTGTTTTAAATACTTTCCAACACAAGATTTTGGTCTGTATATCCACTCACTTCATGTCAAAGTCATCCTGTCCGACAGGCTCTCTCCTTTTGTCATTCTTATTGGCCAAGAAGCCATCAGGCAGCCACAGGGCGCCATGTTTGTGCTTCCTCTTGGCTGCTAGCATCCCAAGCACAAGGATGAGCAGAATAATAACCACCGCCACGCCAACCAGGTACATCAGAGGCGTTGGAACTGGTGGGTCAATTGTCGGCTCACCTGGAAGATACAAAAAGAAGTCTGGTTGTTTTTTCTAGTTGTTTTAACAGTTGTTTTGTCTTTATTTGATTTAGGTTTTTACCTTGAAAACAAACCATTAACTACTTACTGTTAACAGACACCAGAGGATAAGGCAGTTCAGCCTTGATGTGTGCTGCTGCAAGGAATGACGCGGCCTCATCAGTGTTGGAGAAACAGTCGACCGAGCTCTGGGAACATTCACGGTTATCGAGTTCCATGTGCACCACAGATCTGCGCAGATGTGAAAATTCAAAGACTGTCAATGACATGCAGTTTGCTCATTTCAAACTCCTGAGTATTACAAGAGAGCTTAAAGGAAGAGAACTTATGTGAGAATCCCATCATTAACTATTCTTACCCAATAACCTCCCTCTCCAGCTCCCGCCTGCTTCTGCTCCTCTGTACATGTCGTCCATGCTCCTCCCCATAGTACGGGTAAACCATTGGCTTATTATTTTTATCGAGCTTCACTTGCAGGTTGGTGTGCAGCAGGGCTCCCAGGGAGCGCAAGAAACCCTTCAGATCTCCAAGCAGCTCCTTCGGCTGCAGCCGGACCACGATGACCAGCGTGCCATCTATCACTTTGGCTGGAGTGTCAGTGGAGCAGTCCAGGCCGTCCCAGCCACAGGCCTCCGTGTGGCAGCTCTGGTCACAGATGCCGTTCCCAAAGTGGTCTGCGCAGTACCTGTCATACCTGAAAATACACAGTTTAAGGACGATGGCTGTTTAGTGATTTGTCTTCAACGTGGACTTTATTTATCTTTTGAATGCAACAGCAATGACAGCATGAAGAGAAGGGTCACATACTTGCAGGATGCGGGGGTCTCCTGGCACTCAAAGCTGTCAAAGAGGCACCCAGGGTTGTCACACTCCTTATCACAACGTCCGTTCTTAAAGAGATCCCAGCAAGGAACACTGGCGGTGCAGTTAACCCAGGGCTTCTGCCAGTTGAGCGAGCAGTCGCCGCCATCCCACTGACATTCATGGTTGTTACATTGATCGTCACACACTTTGTCCCCTGAATGCTGCTCACACTGCACGTATTGGCACGCTGGAGTGTTTGATAAGACTAGTTTGTTATCGCAGTACGGTCCTGAGAAAGTATTGGGACAGCGGCAGCTGTATTGGAACGGGTTGGATGGGTCTTTGATGCAGGTTCCTCCATTCTGGCAGTTCCATGGACATCTCTGTTCATTCTCACAGTGTGGTCCACTGAAGCCCGGCTGGCACTGGCAGTACAGGTGGCCAGGTGACTCCACACAGCGACCACCATTCTGGCAACGTAGCTTTGCACAACTGTAGCCCTCTATTTCGCCACAGTTAAACCCAGTGAAGCCCTATAAGAACATAGCAACTTGTTTAAGCGTGATAGAAATACAGTCAATTTAAAAGTTAGGCATGGCTACACGTCTGTAATGGGCCAATAAAACGTTGCAGCTAATGGTTAAAGAAACTAACGACTAACTCATTTACACCTAGGTTTTACTGAAAATCTGCTGCGTGTCAACCATACCTGAGCCATGGTGTGGCCCTCTGAAGCAAGCATGAGAAAAAGAGAGGGAGCAAGAAGTTAGTGCAGAGAAAAACAAGAATTTAGTGTGAAGAGATGGATGCTCTAGTAAGAGAGAAAAAGAAAAGATTAATTGTTTATATATATATAAACAATTAATCTTTACAATAAGCAGACAGATTGACGTCCAATGCGTCACAAACTTAAGTGATGATTAAGCATCAAAAACACTCTGAAGATGTTGTATTCTGTGGAAGACTTCATGGAAATTGGGGGATTGTTTCACTTTTTTGTAGAAAGAAATCATAATGATGTATTTAACATAGTTCTCAGAAGGCTGTGTTACTTATTAACTTAAGCTGACATTTGTGCTGAGATATTGTAACACAATCCCTGATAGTCCTGCAACCTAAGTGTTTTGTTTTTTCTTGCATCACTGCTAGCTATGGTGCTTATTCTTCTCAGACGCGCTAGCTCGCATCCGGTTCACATTGTGAGCTTTGTCGGATATGTGCCAAGATCCAAACACAGAACAAAAGGCAAAATGATGCAGATATTATTGTCTCTTTCAATAGTTACTTGAAAGATTCACAAGCGCAGCACTGTTAATCAAGACCTTAATTTAAAAACAGAAAAGTTTGAAAAACAAAGAGCAATGAAGAGAAAAGGTGATATTCACAAGGCAAGCACAAAAGAAGAAAATCATTTGAAACCACTTTATCTTCTTCCAGCAGAAAAAGAGTGGTTTTAAAGAAACTTACAGCAACACAAGAGCAGGTGTAACCATGTACTGAGCTCATGTTCATGGAGCAGACGCCCCCTTTGTGGCACGGCTTAGACAGACACAGATCCACCATGGACTCACAGTGACGACCTGGGAAAGAAATAACAATTACCAACTGAAATACTTTGCAGGGTAAGCCAAATAATTTAGATTAGATTGAAACAATTAACACAAAAGCACTGACGCCGTGCCGCTTTTCTAGCATACAAAATGTCTCAACATGTTGCTGTTATGTCCCCGGGAGCGCTGGTACGAACATACCCGTGTATCCAAGGCGACAGCGGCACTGGTAGTCGTTGACCAGCTGCACACAGTCGAGGCTGCCGGGGGCGTGGCAGGGCCCAGACAGACATTCATTGAGATCCCCCTCGCAGTGTTCCCCAACGAATCCTGGAGGGCAGGAGCATGTGTAACGGCCCACGCCGTCCACACACTGTCCTCCATTCAGACAGCGAGGCTCAAAGGAGCCGGGCTTGGGGGCGCAGTCATCCTCGTTCAATTCACACTGGAGCCCTGCGCAGCAGCAAACAGACGAATATCACTCACGGTATCAGATGAAGCATATCATCCGCTCCATGAGTATCAACCTGTGATATGTCGACTTACCATGTGCTCCAGGTCGGCAGGCGCACGTGAAGCGGTTGATGAGGTTGATACAGGTTCCACCATGGAGGCATGGCCTAGAGTGGCATTCGTCAACATCATACTCACAGTTCACCCCCTGGTAGCCTGGTTTGCACTGCAACAAGAGACAGAGGTTAGCTCATTGTGTGCTTTAGTAACGCTAAAACACATAAACCTACACAAACAGCTGAGAATGTACTTACTATGCACTCGTATGTGCCCTGATAGTCCTTGCATGTAGCTCCGTTGCGACAAGGGTTTGACTGGCACTCATCCACCATCTCTTTACAGTAGCTGCCCGTGTATCCTGGCTGGCACTGACACTGGTGGGATTTGCCCACATTCACACACCGCCCGGCGTTCTTGCACACATTTTCCACCTCCAGACCTACAGTCATTTGGTAAAGGAGGCACATAAAGTGAATAAAGTGTGAAGATGCATCGGATTTTGTCTGATAAAACTCGAGGAAGGAGTTTTGCAACTTCCCTCTTGTGATGACTTGTCAATAGTAAATATTGTGTTGTTGGGCCTCACCCTTCCTGGCAGCAAAGTCCTGGCAAGACATGTTTGGGACGTCACAGTACAGTCCCGTCCATCCCATTTGACAGTGGCAGGTCCAAGAGGTTGATGTCTGAGAGCAGGAGCCGCCGTTGTGACAGCGCACTTGGCTGCAGAGGTTCACAAAGTTCTGCAGAGAACAAAAGGAGAGTGAGTTGCAGTTGGCTGTAAATGTTACACAGACAGAAGGAACTACACCACATCCAGCAACCTTCTTGAGTTAAAGACTTTCAGTTTACGGCATCTAACCTGACCAACTTTCTTATCCAATATTATCAGATAATCATAGAAACCAGACGCAAACAAAGCGTCTCAAATGTTCCAAGATAAGTTCTGCAAAAAACTGTGACAGATATGATATTGTTTGAGTTTCACAGTTAATTGTTGAGATAAACAGAAACCATTTTTAATTTATAAGTAAATTTAAGGATTTTTCTGTTTCACTGTGGTCACTTGGGGAAATTATTAAATCATTAAAGTACGAAGTAATCATTAAAAACAAAAAAAGTAGGTAAAAATTAGGTAAAAAGGTAATTCGACCAAATTCATTATTTGGATGAATTATATCAAAATAGTATCCCTCCATATTATATTCTACCCTTCAAATAGCTTTCAGTCTCAAATAGGTTGGTATAAATGTTAAATTATATATATATTATTATATGTATAAAAATAAATAACTTCCTTTAGGACCAAGCTCAGGCCTATTAACTGCAGACCCACACTGTACACTTGTAGTGACACACAAACATTGTACCTGGCAGTTCTGTCCATTGTATCCCACGGGGCAGGTGCAGCGGTAGGCACCCAGGCCATCGGTGCAGGTGCCTCCATTCTTACAGGGCTGAGAGTCACACTCATTCTGCTCGAACTCACAGAAATCCCCGTTAAAACCAGGACGGCAACGGCAAGAGAAGGAGTTGATGTCGTCAATGCAAGTCCCATTATTCAGACAGGAGCTGGACGGGAGGAGGAGAACTAAGTGGTGAGTACAGACTCTCCAGGGTGCTGAATATAAAATGAACAAGGAAACAAAAAAACTACCAATGTCATACGCATAAGATACACAATCTGCAATTGTGAACCTTGTATCAGGCCGTCAGATAATTGCAGTAGAAATCATCCAGAAGGAATTCATTGCAGAACAAACCAAACAACTATAGCTTTTACTTTTGTCTGGATCTTGCTTTGAACCAACGACTCACCTCTCGGTACATTCAAGGATGTTGCGTTCACACAAGATTCCATCGAAGCCTGGTTGGCACTCGCAAACAAAGCTGTTGACGTAGTCCCGGCAGATGGCACTGTTCCTGCAGGGCTGGCTGGCACACTCGTCTACCTCAGTCTCACAGCGCTCCCCTTCAAAACCTGGGCGGCAGTCACAGGAGAAGCTCCCGACATCGTCCACACAAGAACCTCCATTCAGACATGGGTCTACGGAGGGGAGAAGACAGAAGGGATTCAATGAACAACAACTGAATTTACTGAATAAACAAAGATACAAATGAACAATCGGCCAGCAGTCTGGCTGAAACGTTGGTTTTACACCTTTGTATAACTCAATTATCTTAAGGCACTTTCTATGCTTCTTTCCACAAGCGCTTGGGATATCTCCAGCTTCCAATGATAAGTCAAAGACTATTTTAAAGTCGCCATAGTCCAAAAATGCAGAAGTGAGGCTGCCACTGTGTGCATATAGGCACTAATGAGGTGACTGAAGTAGTTGAAACGGAAACTCACATGGTGAGCAGTCGTCAATGTCTGTCTGACAGTTGTGTCCACTGTATCCGGGTTGACATTTACACGTGTAGCTGCCCGGGCTGTTCATGCAACGACCATTGTTTTTGCAAGGGTTCTTTCTGCATTCATCAACATCCTCACTGCAGCGGGTACCTACACAATTGTGAACAAGCAACAACATATTAGCACAGCATCAATCTAGCAGTATTACCTAATATTCTATAGGACTTTGCTCTCAGGCACACGGCCTCATAGTTTCCCTCTTTCTCGACTCACACCCATACAAACCCAATCAGACAGACATATCTCACAGATACTATCATACCTTGCCAACCAGCAGGACACCGACAGGTGTAAGAGGTGTAGTCCGCAGACGGACGACACACTCCCCTCTCACACGGATGAGAGGCACAGGGAACCTGTTCCACCTCGCAGTGTTTACCTAATTTGACATAGCATACATTTTGATGTTAATAGGCTGAGTTGACCGCTGCGAAGGCATGCTGTCACATTACTAATAAGTGCATGTAGATTTGGTGGAAGTGTTGTTTCACTGACCTGTGAATGGTGGACTACATATGCAGGAATAACTGTTGACTCCATCTTTACAATTGCCTTGGTTCAGACAGGGCCCGGATGCACATTCATCTATGTTCTTCTCACAGTTCACACCTAATGTAAAAGGAGGAGTGATTCCATGTTTTAGTTTTTATATTTAGTGCCATTTACTTTATTGATTGCCATGTCTTCAAAAAAATGCAGTGCTAAAATATAATAAGTTGCATCATTACCTCTATATCCAGGTTGACACTGACATGTGTAGCCATTATGTCGGTCCACACAGGTGCCACCATTTTGGCACGGACTGGGCTGGCACTCATCCTTTTCCTGCTCACAGTGTTGTCCCACCCAGCCAGCTTCACACTCACAACGATACCTTGACACAAAAGAAAGGCCAGCAGGAGTTTAAAATTAGCCGCACAGGAAAAATAACGGCAGCTGGTTTTGGGGCCGAAGCTATTGCTGTGTCAGCGCGCACTGTCCTATGTGTGTGTGTGTGTGTGTGTGTGTGTGTGTGTGTGTGTGTGTGTGTGTGTGTGTGTGTGTGTGTGTGTGTCCGTGTGTGTGTGTGTCAGAGAAGCAGTATCAGGGTATCAGGTGGACCTACCCGTGTTGCTGTTCAATACATTCTCCGTGCACACAAGGCTGAGGAGCACAGTGGTCGGTCCCAGAGAGGCACAGGGGGGCGTGGGTGCTGGGCGGGCAAAGGCAGAGGAACCCGTTGACCTCGTCCATGCAGGTTCCCCCACTCAGACATGGGTTTGAGTTGCACTCGTTGATCTCCACATCACATTTAAGTCCTATTCGAGAGCAATTCAAAGTGGGTGTTCATTATTGATTATTCAGTTGATTTCAGTAACAACAAACAGTATATGTTGTTTTTTTTTTTTTATCGTGCCTCAATGCTGAAACATTTTCTACTGTTATCATATTGACTTTACTAGGATACGCGAGCAAAACATACCTGTATATCCTGGTGTGCACACACATTTGAACTCGTTAATTCCATCCTGGCACTTTCCGTACTCACAGGGATTGCTCGCACAGTCATCTTCATTGATCTCACAGTTCACTCCTGAGTAGAAATAATTTATAAATTCATAAAGGTCAACAATAGCCAGGTTATGTTTTCTCAGCTTTAAACATAGCACACTAAAAAACATGAGGGAAGAGTTGCATAAGAGGAGAAGCAAGTGGCTGTTCTAAAATATGACAGTTAACTCATTTACCACCAGGGGGGGTGAGAGTCCATAAAAAACGGAGCTCCTCAAGTCAGAAATGTTAACAAAAAGCTTTAATACAGCGGAGGCCCACTCCAACTCGAGTAGAACATAGTTATGAATCTATCACAAATAACATGAAAGGAATGTGAGAGAGAACGTGAGAGAGGAAAAGGATGAGTAACAGAAAGATGAAAGTGACAAAGAGAAGGCTAGACAGAGAGAGAAAAAAACGCACGTTCAAAGAGGGGAAGTAAGGGCATGAAACCAGAAAACGAGACGTGACAGGGTGACCTGTGAATTTTTGGTTAAGTGAGGACAGTGCAGACTTCAGTACCAGGTCTCAGGGTGGTACAACTTACTGAACTGAGCCTATTTAATCCACAGAGCAACGTGGGTAGCACCGCTCGGCCCTTACTTGTGACCGCTATACACACAAGTGCTCTGCAGTTTATACATCGAAAGTTAGACAGGAAGCTCCAGACGTGGGGGATGGGGGTCTTTACATTCAATTCAAGCTCACGGGAGCTCATTAATGTGATCTGGCTTATACTCTTTTAAATAAGATTCTGAGTTAACTGATCCTTCAGTCTAAAGTGCCAGAGGATCGAGAACTCATCCAATGTTTTGTGTTTACGGTTTAGTTTATTTTAAACCCGGTGGCAGTATGTTTGAGGAGAAAGTGTCTGAAACTCCTTTCGCACTAGTTAGTGGCATGGAAGATACAGACAAACATCTAAATTAGAGTTGTACAACTGCATCATTTGCGTGCATTTACTTGTCCCACTATACAGGCAATGGTTTCTGTAGCTAACACCAAGTGGCTTACCTGTGGTTCCTGGTGGGCAGTTACACTGGTAGGCATTGACCAGGTCAATGCAGCGTCCTCGGTTCTGACATGGGTTGCTGTGGCACTCCTGGACCTGGATATTGCAGATGGAACCTGTGTATCCCGACTGGCACTCACAAGAGAAAGTGGCGATGCCGTCTTTACACACACCGTGGTGACATGGCTCTGGTACGCAGTCGTTGATGTTGTCCTCACAAAGTAGACCGTTGAAGCCTGTAAAAGGACATTTTCTCTTAGGAACATGACATGACATGACTATTGCGTCATAGATCAAGTGACTATTATTTTCCGGGTTAGAAAAGATATAGGGTTTAAAGTGATGCAGTCTACCCTTTCCTATTTTGGAGCACAATAGCAGAGCATTAAAATGAGGTCTGAACATGGGGTTATTCCTTTTACCTTCAGCACATTCACAATCATATCCGTTGGGTCGGTCGATACACTTGGCTCCATTTAAACAGGGTGTGCTGGAACACTCGTCTATGTCTATCTGGCACATTTCTCCACTAAAGCCTGAAAAACGGAACAACATGATAAATATAGTAACAAGCGCACACGTTAAAAGGCTTCATAAGCCAGTCATTTTCTCTCTGATTGGGTTGAAATCTGACAAATACATGAACATAGCGTCATGAGTACCAACCTGCTGGGCATTCGCAGATGAAGCGGCTGACCTGGTCCAGACATTTACCCTGGTTCAGACAGGGTGAACTGGTGCACTCGTTTATCTCAATCTCGCAATGAGTCCCCTCAAAACCTGCATGCAAGACAAGAAACAAGTTTGTTATGATTTCGCAAAGGACATGTTTTTAATCCCATTCCTTTGTGGTTTCATTTTAACCTTCAACTCCACCAAAGAAGTTGTCTTTTTGCTCAATATTGTCTATTTGTTAGCAGGATATCCCAAAAAAAAGGTAACAGATCTGAATGAGATTAAAAAAGGTAAACCATGGGCCATGGAGTAAAAGACAATTTTATGTAGATCCAAATACAGGAAATTAAAAAAGAAGACTACATATTTTTCAACATTTTATAATTATTTTCTCATGAATTCCATACACTTGTTTATACATTGTGGCACATGTATCATGATAATGTTCATCGCTTCATGTCTTTCAGATGATTGGTGGAGTAATGTTCTCTTTCTCGCTATAAATAACAAACTGTAATCAAGAACATGGCTGGCCGTTTCTTTCAAATTCTGCACTTATTCAAAGCTTATTTAGAATAGAAAGTCCGACAAAACGGGTTAAAATATACAATAATATTAAATTTCTCAGGAAATGTACCAGGCATGCAGATGCAGGTGTAGTCCCCGATGCGATCCAGACACGTGCCATCGTTCTGGCAGGGGCTGGAAGCACACTCGTTGACATCTTGCTCACAGCGTGGCCCGGCATAACCCCTGACACAGTTACATGTGAAGGAGCCATCGGTGTTCACACATTGACCCCCGTGCTCGCAAGGGTTGGTACCTGACGACGAAGAGGACATAGGCGTGCTTGAAAGCCAACCAGACGGACAGGGACAGGAATTATGTGTGATCAGAACTTTTGTCTTTCTCACCAATGCTGCATTCGTCTCTGTCGATGTTGCAGGTGCTGCCCACATATCCAGGTGCACAGTTACAGTTGAACATGCCATTGATGGGGTTGGTGTCACACTGAGAACCTTCCCTGCAGGGGTTACTGATACAGGCGTCATCTCTGTGGCAGAGCAAGCCTGAGAAGAACATTGTGATGACAAGGAATGAGAAAACTAGACATGGTCGTGAGTTCCAGAGTTAATCCCCAACCTGTCAACTAATACCATCTCGCTGAAATTAGTTCTAAGAATTCTGGGAACAAAACGCAGCCACGTGGTTTAACACAAGCTAATGCACAGTTTGTTTTGCAGGAATTTACTGATGTATTATTTTCTACTTCCTCCTCATAACATTTCTTGTTGTCTATTGGCGATTTTAAAATTATTTATTTTTGAAAGACCCGACGGACAATTCAAAAAGTCCAACACTCAAGCTCAATATGTAGTCGTAGTTTGGAGTAAAACACAGTCAATACAAATTTGCCACTCTGCCAGAGATATATTTTTAAGGCAAGACTTAGTCTACATTTAAGAGCATATGACTAACCGGCAGATTGGAGATTCAAATCAATTTAAGTGGTATAATTTATGCATTTGACTGTTTGAAATGGATCACATTAAGCACAAAAGAAATAGCTTTGATGAGTATAATGAAATGATCTGCTTAAGAAAACATCTATTCTGGTTGGACTTGTTCCACAGAAGTTGGTCCATTGCAATACAATACACTCTTTCAACAGAAAATAATCAAAACCAGCTGTAAAAAGTTACAAAACATACAGTTTCAGTGTAAAGACCAAAACTGGTTTATTACTCTATTCACCGTTTACATTTATATTTCTCTTTTTTTTTTAGTTGTAAACAACACCTAAAGGCAAGTTAGGAACTATGACAGAGAGTCACCGCAGTTTTGCAAAACAAAATAATGAAACACATGCTGCACTTCTGGCCTACCGGTCTTTCCGTAGGGGCAGAGACAGACAAAAGACGCAACACGGTCGATGCACGTGGAGCCCGCGGTGCACGCAGCTGTAGCGCAGTCGTCTATGTTTTCAGAGCAGTCGGGTCCACTCCAGCCATTAACGCACACGCAGACATAGCTGCCAAACAGGTTGCTGCAGGTACCTCCATTCTGGCAAGTGTTTGGCTGCAGACGACACTCGTCCACATCTTCAGTACAGTGCTGACCTGTGGAGAGGCAGGGAGGGAGGACAAGAAGAGGAGGAAATGCAAACATATTCAGTTAAATCTTTAAGTCAATACTCCATGCTCTACTCCAGCATAGCTCAAAGTGTGACTTTGTGGATTTTCCTGTGTAGAAAACTAAATATTGACCCATTTTTTAAAAGGTATTTTAGATGCTTCTCGTCTTATTTAGAAAGCTTCACTTTTCTAAGAATACTACTTATCCACTGTGGCCATTTTTAAATACCCTGCTCACGTTGACTTTGCTTTGTCTGGTTGGATTAGTGCTACATAAACTCAGATAGGCACAAGGAAGCTTATGTATGCGTGTTTGCTTTGTAAACGGAAAGCTTGCGTATGCTACACAACTGTGTGAGCACAGACACGCCTTGTGTGAAGTACGCGGCTCCGTAGCATGAAGAAAAAATGCAGAAGACTGGTAGGAAGTATGATATTTAAACAGAAAACATGAAAGGATCGAGTTTATTAGAAATGTTCTCAGCACCAAAACTCATTCCACCTCACTGCTCAACCTATACACAGAAAATGTTTTATTTAAAAGTAGAAAAGATATTTAAAAATTAAGGAGGTAAGGACACAAACAATGTGCCGTCGATATCATTTCAAACGTGCAAAAGACTAACATGACATCACTGCAAGCAGGTGACTCAAGAACATATAAACAAACAATCAAACACACAAATCCCTTACCTGTCCACTCTGGCGGGCACTGGCAGTTGTAGGTGTTGACTCCGTCCATGCAGGTTCCTCCATTGGCACACTGATGACCAGGGCAGTCATCAATGTTGTGCTCACAGTTAGTCCCGTTGAAACCTGGCACAAATGATTGGGGACATGTGGTCAAACACCCACATTGTAGTATGATATTCTCGAGTGTACATTAATATTATGACGTGTATACACATCAGTTGTACATGTGTTTGTTGTGTCTACTTGGCAACTGTTGCAGGCTGACGGTACTGGGTGTCCAACACAACACAGCAAACAGGATCTGACTGTTTGCACCTCAAACAACATAATGTAACAATACAGAAACACAAAGCTACATTCGTGGAGAGATAAATACCAGTTACAGGGTCACTCTTTTTCTCTTCCTAATTCAATTGTGTTCTCTTCAATTCCATCTCTCTTACCAGGTCTTATTGTCTTATATCTCTGTTAGTGTTGGTGGTGGTTTAATTTTTCAAACGTGGTATTTGTTTTGTTTTTTTCTTGTTCACATTTAGCTTTAAAAGGACTAACAAACGGGTAGTTCAGAATCTGGATCCCCTACCTGGAAGGCAGTGGCAAGAGTAGCTGGTTTCAGTGTTCTGGTGGCAGGTGCCTCCATTTAGGCATGGTGAGGGTGAGCAAGGGATGTATGAGCTTTCACACTGTCTGCCTGTAAATCCTGGGTCACAAATACACCTGGAGCAACGACAGAGTACATTTCATTCAGTCTTGTTATGAGCATTGTCCAGATAGTGGCATATTTCACGTTTGGTTATTACAAACTAGATTCTCACTTGTATGAACCAGGGTTGTTGACACAATGGCCTTCATTCTGGCATATAGATGGTGTGGCAGCGCATTCATTGGTGTCATTAAGGCAGCGAGGACCCATGTAGCCGGGAGGACAGGAGCATGTGTAGCTGCCGGCAGACGGAGAGCTGCACGTTCCACCGTTGGCACAGGGGCTAGAAAGACAGCTGTCCTCATGCTCACACTGCGGCCCTGGGAATGAAGAGGAAGGAGAAGAGCAGAGCATTAGCGCTTTAGCTATCCCGTGTGCCATTCATCAACGTGTCCTCAATCTCTGGCTTAGATAATAGAGGACAGATGTATGCAATGATGGATATTGTTGAGGTCCTCTAAAAGCACTTGATATCACATGTTGTACTTTATACAATGGTACTTGCAGTACAAGTAAGATTTGCACTCATGTTGCAAAAACATCTCACATTGTGGTTTCAGTAAAGGAAAATAATCTTTAATCACCTTCTGGATTCATTTATACGTTAAGAGATGTATACTGACAGATAATCATGGGATACTTGTACCAGATATCTTTTTACTTAACAGAGAACATTGTATTAAGTTTTGCTTTAACTTATCATTAAGAAGTTAATGCTGATTGCACAATGTTATGGCTATAGATTAATGGCAACATCTTTAATTAAATAGATTCTCTATAAGCTTCATTTTCACCATGCAATCCTGTCTCAAAAGAGCTGAACTCTCTTCTAAGGAAAGTAGCTTGCACTATCTGCAAAAGACTGTGATTCCTCTGCGCAGTGTTGAGAATGATTTACAATATAAAATATTTTAAATACATTTCTTGCCTTTTTCCCTGGTGGTTTGAATATACTACTAAAACTATTGCAAGTCGCTTTTTAGAACTAAAGTGAAAAATTGGGTTCAAGTAGCTTCTCGGCCCAACATCTGGATCTCGCTTCAAGGCCTAACTTTTACTTTTACTGTATATGTTACGACGATTTAGGGTTCAGCAGTCTTCACAGTTAGCATGTGTATTTGCATTCAGTATCTATACAAAATAAATGAGTGTACCGGTAAACAAAAGTCAGATATTACTGCCCTAATGGCAAATTTCTGAGAGGTGATTAAACAGTATCTCACCTGTCCATCCTCTGGCACAATCGCACTTGTATTTATCGAGGGACAGCAGGGTGCAGACACCCTTGTTTACACAGGGGTTGTTGGGGTAACACGTGGAGTTCTGGGGAGTTTGGCAGTGCGGTCCGGTGTAGCCAAGAGGGCAGGTGCAGGCGGCGCTACCTGGCACAGGTACGCCGGCTAACATCGACACAGAGCAGTTCCCTCCATTCAGGCAGAAGCCAGGGTGACACGGGTCCTTGTGGTGGCAGTACTCACCCAGAAAGCCCGGTGCACACCTAGACACACACACAAACGCGGAGAAATCAATGATGGAGCATGGAAAGGCACACACAAGGATACAAACCTAATCACCCCTCAATGCAGACAATGCATGAAAAAGATGAATTAAACCAAAAGGTTTGACAGAGAGGTAAACAAACAAAACAAAAGAGTGTGTTTCAGTCAGGTGCACACACTACACCACATCAGACAGCAGCATTTAGTAGCATCTCTACTAGAGTCCTTCAGTCCACATAGATCAAACGAACAAATGAGCCAGCACAGGTAAACACTTGTGTCCAATGCACAGGCTTGCCACTGATGTAATGTGATCCAAACAACAGTATGTGGGGATCTAAGTAGGAGTATAAGCAAAATGTGTGGTTATGCATTGTTCCATTACTATTAAATGGTTAATAGACTGCATTTATGTTGCGACATGAAAGTACACACACACACACACACACACACACACACACAGACTAACGGGGCCTCGAGCTGCTTGACAGAAGAAGTCGGAGCATTGTGTCTTGCTGAAGGACATTCTGACATGCTGTTAAGATGTGACCCACCAACCTTATGGTTACTGATATGAGATACTCTGAACCCCCGAGCCGATGCCCCATAAACCCTGTCACATAAAAGGGGGAAGCTGAGCTTGGTGAAAGGGTTAAACTGGGGTCATTGACAGAAAAGAAGAAGTCCAAAAGTAGAAGGATGTGAGGTGGAGTCGTATGAAAGTTGTTGACAGCAAACTAAACACAATTAGTGGAAAGCACCAGCCATTCTTTGGGCAATGAAGAAGATGAACAATATTCATAGCAACAGAGAAGTAATGTCATAAATTCTACAGAACTGTGTCCACAGTAAAGGTTAAGAACTTTTCTTGACATTTACCAGTTGTTCACAACCAGCTGTATAGGGTATGACTAAAAGAAAAGCAACAGTCCATTGAGTTATGACCACATTTGGTCTGCAAATGGTGTCTGTTTTCTTCCTCTGCTTATTCATCACCCCTTTCTTTCGATTTCTCTTTTTTCTTCAAAGTGGTTCAGCCACATGTTGAGCAGTGTGGAGGGTATTACAATATTACACAACATCTACTAGGAGGTCTTATTAAAAACAGAGAGCCTTTTGTCACTTTCTATTCCTCTTCCACTTCTCCCCTATGTGTGCGACAGCAATTTGGTCAGGGGTGTGACTGAGCAAAAAAATGCTTTTCGTCAGGTAATTTCCCCCGTTCGCTATTTTGATCAGCCGTCCTTTGTATTATGCAGCACATGGCTCACACGCCGTCGAGGGACTGTGGGCGACGGAGCGACCTGCTGCCTCTTACGCAGGCCTCTAAACCCTCCTCTCTAGAGGGGCTCGGGTAACAGAATAGTAGAGATACACCCCAGAGTATCGTGGTGTTAATAGTTTTCTATTTGTTTGAAGTAGATTTGATAGGTGTGGCAATATGAAAAAAATGACATATTGCGAACAATTGAATTGATTCTTATAAAAAGTATCGTCTTTGTAGCAAATCAGTGTCTAAAAAGAAGAATTGAGTGACACGTCTCTTGACACGTTGTCGTCTTCCGCCTGACAAGGTCTTAACACATTGTTGTTTTTAATGTCAGTTTCTATAAACAAAACACAGATTATTGCCAGATTAGTGACATAGGATCTTCAAAGAAAAGACAGACTTCGTGCCTCTTCACATCAGCTCTGACAGATTAGACATGGCCACCTTCCCTCTTTCCCGTCTCCGTTGCTGTATCAGCACGTCTGCAGTGCAACCCCCTACTCACATGCCTATACACACACACACACACACACACACACACATAAATACACAAACACAAAGACGTCCCTCCCCTACTCCGAACACAAACACAGCTTGGTCATGATATCACAACAAGACGGCCGTCGTGGGAATTAGGACTGCTTTCTTCTCCGGGACAACCTCTCCGCCCCCTCTCAAGGAGGAATGACATGGCCTTCTGCCCCGAGTCATACATCACATTAGCAGGCCTTCACGCGGAGAACGCCGTGTCCAGGTTAATACAGGGTTTACGTTTCACTGGGAACATTTCACACATTTTCACAGTTTTAAAAAATAGGGGGGAATATGAGAGCTATTTTCAAAGTCAAGTATATCCACTTCAGAAAGAGAGAGAGAGAGAGAGAGAGAGAGAGAGAGAGAGAGAGAGAGAGAGAGAGAGAGAGAGACAGAGAGAGAGAGAGAGAGAATGTTAAAATAGTGTTGCTATTCCTATAGCGTGGTCTTGCATCTCTACTCCACCCGACAAGAATTACTTGCAGCTTTGTGATTTTTGAGAAAATTCCAAAGCGCTGACAGGAAAGATGCACAGTAATCTCCATTAAATTCAATCGCCGCTATCCAACCAGTGTTGACAAAACCAAATGCCATGGCTTCAGGAAATGATACCACCCTGTCCTTCAGGTTTCACTCCCAGATAGAGAGTTCATTATTTCGCCTCCGGCTGCATCGGCGGAGCCTGAGGCGAACAGACCAGGCCGTGCATGATTCACATTATTGTCGGGGAGTGGTGTCTCACTGCGGAAGAGATGACCCAACACACTGACACACTGGTGTCACTGAATGCAACGCGGGGCTTGAAGTGGGATTCTTCAGACATGTTTTCATACACTCAAGTATTTGCACACAGACAAACGCTCCGCTCTACTTTTCAGAAGAAATGTGAGCAGAGGGTTGCTCTGCAGCCAAAGTCATCTATGGGATTCTTTGTTTTGCTCCATGAGGACTTTTTTTCCTCCTCTTTTCCCCCATCATTCTCTTACTCTGTGCAATTTCCTGCAGCCCTACTTTCCCTCCCTTTCTCACTCCTCCACCTCTCATTTCTAACCCACTCTGGAGGTGTCAGGTTTCTACAGCTGGTTCACATTAGCGCCCCCATCTCACGCACACCCCTCCCTTTCTCTCTCTCTCTCTCTCTCTCTCTCTCTCTCTCTCTCTCTCTCTCTCTCTCTCTCTCTCTCTCTCTCTCTCTCTCTCTCTCTCTCTTTCCCTCACTCTGCACCCCTTCTCGCCTTCGTGCTCTCTACCGCCTCCTCCTCCTCTACCTCATGCTGACCTCTGCCTGTCCTGGCTGGCCGGCCGTGGGGTTTTCAATCTCACTCACTCATGTAATGTCTCCCACGTCTTTCTTTTCTAATTTCTATGTCAAGCTCCATGCGCTCTCATTTCCAATCTCTAATTCCCATTTTCTTTTGTGCTAAATCTCTCTGCCTTCCTCTTTACCTTCCTCTACTACAATCCCACAACTACCACCTTCTCTTCCTCCTTCTCCAGTCTGCATACTAGTCTCAGCAACGCTTAATAACTTCATCATGCTCTCCCCCTGCGGCCATCACAGAGGAACAGTGTGAGAGCATAAACCCAGCTCACATTTCAATCCCCGGATCATTCCCCGGCTTGGCGAGAGCATAGGTGGTCTATTCACTGTACTGTCGTCCTCTGTGTGCGTGAACGAACATCACAAGTCAAGTGCAGAACACGTTACTGCTGGCTTTGCTGTTGCTTCAATCCACGGCTATGTTGATAATATCATAGCTCGAAGATGCCTGGTAGATTATCTTAAGAAAAGAAAATAAACTCATGAGTAGTTAGTTTATAAAGATCTGTCGCCATTCTGTCAGACCCGGAAATCTGATCACAGGAGTTAAGTTTTAAAACTGCATTCTAGTGCTTGGTGATATGGTGGAAATCACTATAATTAACTCAGATATTGATATAAAACAGTCAAACAGATGTTCAAAGCAATTAACTGTGTTAGTCATTACACAAAAGCAACATCCTTAAAAGCGTAAATCAACTGGGTGATTGACATGAACGCTCACAGTCATATCAGACCCAGAAGTGACAGAAACAGAGATGCACTTTCTGGACCTTAAAGGTGATCGGGCGAGCCTGATCTGGGAGCTCCAAAGATGGGTTTGCGTGTGGTGGATTATATCTCAGAGGGGAGGTGCACCAGCATGGGTCCTTATCTGATCTACCTCGACGCGGTGAAGAATGCTTTGACACCATTTCCTGCAGGAGTTCCGGTGAATTGCTGTCACTACTGTACACTAGAAAGACGGAAGCCTCATTTGCCTTACAGAGGCACCGGCGCTGTAGGTGTTGAAATTACAAGAATTGCAAAAGAAAGAAGAAAAAGATCAATACCAATGCAAGTGCGGGCAGGTGGCTAGTCCTTACTATTTTCCCTTCTCACTTGTCGTCTACTTTTTCTGAAAATATATGTGGCCAATCTAAAAGGAGGATGCTAAATACTGACAGAAATGTGAAACGGTTTCTTATAAACACCACCGCCGAAACCCCAGCACCCGAGATTCAGATATTATTTGTTCCATTACAGATCTGTTTCTGGTACTCGATAGGTCTGGAATGGGGGTAATGTAACATTTAGGCCCGTACATCGGCCAGCGCCACAGAGGAGAAGAGGCCTGTTCTACATTGGGTAAATAAATAAAGAAAACCACTTAAATGTAGCTGTAAAGGTTAAATTATGGGTTCTTTTTCAAGGGGATGGAAACTATGAATCCACTACTTCAGAAATCATTAGTAGCGATGTCGTTTTAGTGGTTTGTGTTTTTGGCACGCTCCACTTCTCAGCAACATTCTCATACGGGAGAGCTTAACATCGGAGGCGGGCAGAGGTGGTCTGAGAGTGATATCAAAGTTGTGGAGGAAGAAGGACGCGCGAGAGAGAGAAAAAAAAGAAGAAGGTGGATAAAGTGAAGAGGTGCAAATAAAAGCCAGAAAAGTAACGAGAGAGCGAGACATGCTGCGAGAAAAGGAAGCCAGGCAGTCAGTGTGTAGACAGAATAAAGGAGTGCAGAGCAGGGTGGAGTCCAAATGAGGGACATGTGGTAAAATCTCAGACTGTGATCAAAAAGACTCATCTGAGTGGCTGTGGTGCACAGCACAGGAACCATTTTCTCTCTCAGCCTGCCTCTCTGTGTCGTTCTGTCATTATCCCGTTTCTGCGGTTGCTTAATGTGGAATCTCCAATAATAGGTCTGACGGCCAATAAAATATTTTTCCCTCTTTAAAATGTGCGACAAAGTGTCCACTTTAGCTTACTTTTATTAACCGAAAGGCGAGCGTTTTCACTATTTGTATTGCTGCGGTCCACACCAGAGCGTTTGCTTGAAGCGTCCCACTGCCACATGATCATTTGGAAATTAAGGTTTTTTTCTCTCTCTCTCTTTCATGTTTTTTATTGATGTTTGTCTGTTGATAATTGAATAACTACAAGTTCAAGCTGCTTTACTAGTCCTTATTTGTGATGATGCGATAAAATGCACAGAGCTTTAACATTGTGGTGCATGGGTAGAGAATGCGTGACCTTGTGACAAAACTGAGATACGTTTCGACCCCTCAGTGTCATCGCCAATGTATGACAGAGAGCCACTTGTCACCTCACTGCATGTGGGTTTATGGTCTGGTCGCTACATTCCCCACTGGCTCGTAAGGCTTCCTCTTTCTGAGTGCGGGTTTGAATCTCCAAAACTCCAACCGGCCTGACGTTCATCTTGCACATTTGGATGTTTTTACGGTACCCTTTGTTCATTTTGGTAATAATCAGTAACGAAAATAGTCTTTAGTTGCAGTCGTCCGAGATAAACTGTCTATTTGTCTCCTCAACTAGTCCCTCAAACATACACTCAAGAGAACTTCTACATGTCCACCTTTCAAATACTGAACTTGGTCTGAGTGAAGGGATAGTTGGGATGCGTTTTAGGTGGGGAAGTATGAAGTACATATACATTTAGTCTGTGTTTTACCTAAAATAGATGGTGGCACAGCACCAGTTTGGATAAATAAACAGGAGTAGTGGACTGCTGTGGACAGGGGCAGCAATAAAATGTATTCCAGCCACCTGAAAAAAGCAATATCAGCTCACGGGTATGCTATGTTGAGAATATTTCCATTGCTTTACTTCGCCAGGCGGCCCTTTCTGATGGGAAACTGAAGCCATTATATCTATCTATCCGCTCTTCAACACCACACGACTCCAAAGACAAAATCAGTAATTCTACCTTGCAGATTTCTGGAGTTCCTTTGAGGGGGATAAAATATGTTTTGCTGCAGTACATTGCTTTGCACCAGTGCCAGTATTCCTGTACTGTTCCTTCAAACTGTAGTTAATACACCGACTATGGATAAGTAACTTATAAGAAAATTGAAACTCTCCCTTTAACTGAACTTTAGACCTCTCTGTGCCATTATGTGAACTTGCCCTGGGCTCAAGGTGCCCCCGAGATGCACAGACACACACAGACACAAAGAAACTCTTATCATTGTGGTGCCAGCCTAAACCAAATCTACGGCGCAGCGAGCAGGACTGTGGGAAGGAGATAAGTCTTTAGAGAGTAAGAGCGGGAAATCACTGCTGTGGGTTCCAGTCTGCTACTCTAGCTTTTGTTGACTTTAGTTCGGATCATATGCCTTACCCACTCAAAACCTGAGTGTGTGGGTGTGAGTGTGTGCGTGTGTGTGTGTGCCTGGGAGAGTGAGTGAGTGCTGCGTCTGCTGTGGAGGTGTGGAGCAGAGAGGAGGAGTGACTGGTCTAAATTTTCTGCCAACTATCTTCTTTGTCTGTATTGTTTTCCCTCTGTACACACTGAAGCTTTCTGTGAGGTATTGGGGTGATCTCACTCCCAAAATGAGTGAGATAAAGCAAGTATCGCTGTAATAAAGGCAAGAGGGTGAAGACCTAAACAATAATAGAGGATTTGGGAGAAGGATTAAGAAGCCTGGTGAGTTGTGTCCAGAGGATAAATCCCTGAAGCAAAGGGAGGGAGAGAAGCATGGATGGATGAGTGACAGTTTGATGAAGGAGGCGTAGCAAGAGGGAAATTACACTCCTCTCTCGTCTCCCTTCCCCCTCCCCTGCTCTCTCATCATTAGTAAGTAGTTGTGCTCCGAGGTATTCCTCCTCAAATTACCTGAAAAAAGACATCCTCTTTTCTTTTGGCCCCTTTCTCTTCCTCTGTCTGCCCCGCAGGTAAATTCTACCTGTCAGATCAAACAGGCAGCGGGTCTACACAACACAGTGACTCTCAGCCCTCACTCTTAACAAAAACTCAGTCTTTTTTTTTAATAAACATAAAGGGCATGACAGGGACCACAAGAGAGAAAGAGAGTGAGAAAAAAAAGGGGCCTTGAGAGGGAGGGAGAGTTAATCAGTTTGCACCATGCCCCAACGGCAGACAAAGAGATCTTGTTCTGGAGGGAAATAGGGTTTCAACAACGTAATGCGTGTAGAGCCTCACTCTTACTTGGACTGCTCAGGTATTAGGTCAATGAGTCAGACTCCATGTTGTGCTGCATTCACAATAAACCAGGTAGACGGCAGATGGACAACTAAACAGTCAGACACCAAAGGCAGGATGATCAAACGAAGCCATGGTGATGGAATAAAATATGTTAAATAAGATTATTTTGTGTCTACCATTTTACGTGCTTATTCGTAATACATGTCGGTATGAAATGCATCGTCCTCTTAATGTTCTATTGCAAAATCTAACAACTTTCTCTGGTGAGGGAGCTACTAACGATCCGTTTGGACGACAAAAAGTTAAATAACTTTAACTTTGGACGTCGAAGCCATCCACTGTTACCAGCATTCCCTACCGACCTCACCCAATTCTTTTGTTATTTTCCCGCTCTTGTCCGCCACAAACATGATTTTGTGTGATTGCAGTATTAGTGTGAGGAATCCTTAGCCAACAAACTTCGCCAATATCTCACCAGAAAATGGTTGCAGCAATGAAGCAAGTTGCTTAGAAATGCTTCGCAATCAAACTTGTGACGTAGATCTACACAGAGACACACTCATAACCACACACCTGCTTCTCACACCCAAGGCCAATGGCTTGCAGTGCCACCGGTTTGACGGCTTCCCTGCACCCAGCCCTGCTCGTCAGCTCGTCTACCTTTCCCATGCACTGTTACTCTCTTACAACAGTCTTCATGTCCAAAATGAGACACCTGGGCGTCATTACATACAATTTCCCAACATCAATGTGCCATTGTCTTGAGGGGCAGGATCTTCCCTAAAGTCTCTTTTCCCTTCCCCTTATTCTTATCTCTCTTGAATGAAAAAAGTATCAAAACATTTCAAAAAGGGTTCCAAAAGAGGAAATAAAAGTTGTGAAACGGACTCATACACACGACGAGAGTAGTTATATGTTTTCCAGAGTTTCCAGAAGCACAGAAGCTCATTCTAATGCCAATCAAAACAAGGGGCCCCTCTTGTCCACTGTGCCGCGATTTCATTGCGTAAATCAAACAACAACAACTACGAATAAAGGAACATGATTTTCGTGTTGCTACATAAATTCAGAGACGTTGATGGCATGATGACGCTCCTTCTTCCCGCTCTCAGCGTTAAAAACAGGCTAGTTAATTGAATGTCATGAAAAACTCATTCATCAGTATTCCATCGTGGAAACTCACAAACTGCTTAATCATACAGTTATTCCCAGTGTGACCCCAGGTGTGACCCATGTGACATGATTAGGCTGGACCGAGCCAAAAGGCCAAAGTAACTGTTGACTTACAACCGGCTGCATTTAATACACTGAGGAGACTAATAAACACATAATTTGATTTTTACACAATGAGTCTTTTCATCAGCAGCTCGATGCAGACAGAGCCAGACAGGCCTGTGTGAGTGTGTGTCTGTGTCTGTGTGTGTGTGTGTGTGTGTGTGTGTGTGTCTGTGTGTGTAGTTCATGTTTACTTGTGAACAAAAATGAAATGGACTGACTAGTTAATCGGTCTAACAGTAGGCCTGCGCTCTGTCAGCTGACTGAAACTGAGAGACTCATCTCTGTGTGTCTTCAGGACACAAAGGCCCCTTTGCGGTCTTCTAGCATCAATATCATCGTTTAATTCATAACAATAAAAAAAATAGGACTTTAGTTATGGAGACAGCTACACTGAGCAAGAGTGCGAATAAATGCTGCTGATATATGACTTCTTAAAAATAAAAAATAGCTGGTTCCCTAGAACAAAAAATAAACAGGAAAAGATCAAATGTCCTATTAATATTTACAACTGCAATTAAATATAAGAAACGAAAGAAAGAAACGATTTTAAAAAAATCAAACCTGAGAGGATGCGGTTAAACTGTTGTCTCCTGGTACTGCCTGCCCACCACCGCCACGTATTGAATGGAGCAATATACATTTAGAGCATTGATATTCAGTTATTTTCTATGTAAGGAAATAGTGGAGACAGTCTACCTGAGTCACTCTTCCACTGTCTGTGTTGCAATAGGAGCTGCTCCGTATTTTTTGTTGACACAGCCGGGCCGGCCGGGCGTGCTTTCAGTGCACGTGGGTGCATGTGAGCGAGTGTGTATATGTGTGAAGCTCACGACCACCGCTCTGCACTACTCTTATACAGTGGTTACAACTGATTTAAATACGTTTTTCAATGAAAATGTGAAGGATAATGTGCAAATGATCATCAGTGAAAATAATTGCGATTAGGCCGGGATACTTTTTCCTAAATCGTTCAGCCCGACACACACACAAACACATTCACACAGAAACAATGAGCCAGTTTGCACCTGCAGTGCAACGCCCATCTGACCTTCAATTAGACGGGGAATGTCAAACACTGATTATGGAATGTCGAATGCTGCTTTTCTTTTTACAGAAGTTCCAGTGTTGAAATTCCAAAAGCGCTGGGAACAGACACACAGTGCGATTCACAGCGCATTTGATGAAATATGAGCAGGTTCATGAACCAGCGTTGGTGTGTTTGGCTCGGGAGTGGCAATACAATTATCAAGATAGCAAAGTCTTAATTACAAACGAGGCCGAGCTGTCAGAAAGAGGAAGGCATAGATCAAACGGGCCACTGCTCTCCTTTACACTGCAGCACTATTCCCTTAATGATCTGATTGCACCCTCGGTAGCAGAAGAGACTTACTTGCAGGTTATTTCAAGTTTCCACAACAACACTAACATGTGTGGTACCAACATTAACTGATCAAGTGTCCGATTTTTTTCTTCTTTTTCTCTAATTTATTGGACTGAATAGACTACTTTCTCACCAACAGAAATGTCTCGTCATCGCCTCGGCATCCCCCAGGAACAACAAATCAGTAGGCAGTAAAATGTGTTGGCAACGCTTTGAGCTATCAATTCTAAAGCAACAGGAGAGTAAGTAACACGACCCCCAGAATTGTACTAAATAACATATTGAAGCTGGAAATGTGTGTATTGGTATTGTTCCCAGTACTGGTGTACTTTGTCAGACAGAGCAGTCTTTTATTCCCGCTTCCGTGCCTGAGAAAAAGCCGTGTGGTCCTGTGGTTGATCTAAAAAAAAAAAACCCTCTTTCTGTACTGGCTTTCACATCCAATACCCTCATGAGGCCTTTCTATCGCTGTGTTCACATTATTGTAACAATGTTGATGACGGCATGAGTTGAACTGAAAAGCCGGGCACGGATCCGGCTTGTCGATCTTACCTGCAGTACTCGGTGCCATTGCTGAAGGTCAGACATGTAGCATTGTTCACACAAGGCGCCTTATCGTTCATGCATTGCAGAGCTGCAAGAGACGAGAGAAGAGAGTTAGAGAGTGGACAATTAGAGGGACACTTCATCTGTAAACACAAATAAATCATATTAATGAACCATTCATAAACACAGGTTTATTTTGTTATTTCAATGTATTGAAATGCTGTACCACGTAGGGCTG
Organism: Clinocottus analis; assembly: GCF_023055335.1. Lineage (NCBI taxonomy): Eukaryota > Metazoa > Chordata > Actinopteri > Perciformes > Cottidae > Clinocottus > Clinocottus analis. The sequence goes on from NW_027175987.1 coordinate 1,729,739, forward strand.
TGTCCTTCTTCCCCTCATTGTTACGGAGATAAACCAGCCTGAAATCAGCCAACAGTCACAGGGAGGCCAGATGGGCAGGCAGACCGAGAGTTGCCTCAATGATGACTACAAAGCCCAACTATCTCATTGCCATTGGAACACTTATGGCCAGACACATCGGCTATTGTGTGGCCCACCAGAAACACATGGCTCAGTAGTCTTCGGGCACACCATGCCAGCATGAAGTGTAATGTTCTCAGTCCAAAATAAAAGGAGCCACTGTTTGTTAAGTGTGTGTGTGTCTTTGTCCGAATAATTAAACCCACTATAAATCTCTAACACGGACTGCAATAATGTTGCTACATTAAAAATTTTGGTTCATTCACAGCCTCACATGTCGATACATCCCCACTCTGCTAAACAGGACTCTGTGTGCAGAACTGAGGGCAGGTCAGCTGATTTCAAAGAAATGGCAACAATGTTCACAAAACAGTCATTGCATTACAGGAAGTGCATTGAACGATGGTGTTACTTCCTGCGCCTAGATTAATCACAGTGTCACTCAAGTTGAGGAAACTTTGTGAAGACACTAGCTATTATTAACCCGACTTGGTATAATGTTGTGGTGTTTTTGGTGACACAGTTTGTTTTAATGTGATGATTATTCATGGATCAGTCTCCAGGCTGGTTCAGTGAGAGAGCGAGGGCAGGATATTGCCTTGGAGTCAGGCTGACAGACATAGTCCATTAGACACGGGGATAGTGAACATAAACCACTGTGAAATTCATAATTCCAACAAGCACGCACACAGGCTCGTGCCTCTATGTGCACAACTGCACAGTCACCCACTGTAATAAAGTATGAGTTGATATCAGGCTCTTGCTGCAGTACAAGATACCACAGAAAACACCGGGCTATTTTCGGGGCTATTTCTGGACTGAGCAGACTATGCACACTTGCTACGAGTCAACACTCAAAAATCATGCACACATAATATCAAAACGTAGACAGCAGAAAATCCGATATGCGGTTTGGCTTGTGACACAGTGGAACTTTCACTTTTGGTTTTGATCACATTTTAAGTCAAAATCATATTCAAATCCATGTTAACTATGCTTTTGAATAAAATCACACAAAAAAAGGATCATCATCATTAAATATGATTGCAGTAAATCTGGGTAAAACACATCATTGGGTTTGGTATGATACCAGCCGCCTCGCAACAAACAGACAATGGCAAAATCAGCCCAAAAAATAAGTGGGAGTGATGCTGAGGGGGAGGAGGGTGACGGGCCGAGAAGGCCGATGCATCAGGCACAGGGAGAGAAATAATAGAAGCAAGACAGCAAAGACCGGAAAAAGATACTCTCTTCCTCCAACTGTTTTGACGAGCTTCCCATGCACGCTGTCGTCATGCCAGACAAAATGATCTTTCCAGATTTAATACAGCTGGCCATTGAGCAGTTTTACACACTCAGACACACACACACACACACACACACACACACACAGGTTGAAAATTCTTTGACTGAAACTTTGGAAAAGGTTTAGGCAATCCGTCTCCCTCTCCAAAGTAAAACAAGCAAAATGATTCCCACACATTCCCATTCACTGAGCAGTGTGCTGTGATCCAAACTCATACCAACAGCATTGTATCCTCTCTACCTGGCTGTTCTCACACTTCACTATCAACAAACCATGGACAAGAAAAATTCCCAGGAATGAGAGCCTTGATAAGGCCTAATCAACAAAGTCAACAGTGAAACTACAGGCAGATGGTGTGAGCTGAGAAAAAGCACATGGATGCATGACCTAACGATAACTGTAATTTGGACCATTCCTGAACAAATGTCACTTTGCTTTCCTTACTCACCACCACCACATCTTCCTGCTGGTTGTGTTTGTTTATGTGTGTGTCAAGGTGATGAGGAGAGGGGGGGGATTTAAGTGGAGAACAAAAGCGGAACAAAAGCAAGAGATTTACGATGTCTACAGTCTAGGGGGACTGGGAGGAGTGTGTGTTTCCTGCTGATGGAAGCTGTTTCTGTAAAGATGCCATTGTACACAGTGTGAAAAATGAGAATCTTCATACGCAGATGTCAAAGTGCTTTTCTCAAACATTATATTCACATTATTTGTATCGCTCTTTTTAGCTAAAAAGTCATCCTGAGGCAACGGACAAAAGAAACCTTTAAAATATAAACGTTGAACAATGAAAATGAGAACCTCTACTGTGAGTTGCAGTATGTAGATGTGGCAATGGAAAACTATTAAATGTGGGGCTGCATGGAAAATCTGAAAGGTCATCCAAGTTGTAGCAGATCCAGATTCACTTTGTATCGCCCTCTATAGAGGAAATGTTCTTTTACCGTTTGTCCACAATCAAACACTCAAAAAAACAGGGTATAAAACCAACAAGAACATCACCCACAACACAGGTCTGTTACAGTGTGCCTAGGCTGTTAAAGGGAACAAAACTTGTAGTTTCCTTCATCTGTGGCGAGATAGAGGGGGGAGGAGGGGGAAGCAAGATTAGAGGGGATGCCAGGGGCTGTGTGTAGCAATATGTATGTTTCCATTCACCTGTTTTTAGGAAATTCCTTCAAAGGCTTAACAAAAGCAGAAAGCCCCAAAGCAGAAAATAGCAGAAGGTGTCTAACCACAAAGTTAGAGGCGGGGGGGTCGTTTTATGTCAGCCCACCCCCTATCATCGCACGGCAGACAACAGCCCCATAGGCTACACAAAGATCAGAGGAGATTTCTTCAAAAAGGAAAGATGCCAGCTTTGCCTATATCACGCTACACACAACGTTACTGTACGTGTTGCAGTTAGTTGGATTGTTATCCGCCGCTATTCAGTAACATATGCGTTCAGGACATCGGCATTTATGTTTTTCTCGTTGCCAATATCTGATAATGTTACATTGTGAACAAGCAGCAACAGAGTTTAAATTGACATGAGGAGAACAAAGGTTCTGTACTAGAGTTGGATTACGAGCCGTTTAAAATACTTCTAAACAGTTTATAATACATCATTAAAACATGACATGATTTGTTGTAATCCATAAAACCACAATCCTGCATTTCCTTATTATTTGAATTGTGTGTTTTTATGGTAAAAAAATAATTGTCCAGAGTCTTGGAGACCGGCTGCTAAAATCAAACAATTAGTATCGGTGGCAAAACAAAACGTCATCAGGGATTAATAAAAGTACATTTTTCGCTCTTTTTTTATTTGTGCTGATCCGATCCGTGATAGGATCCGACCCATGAGTTTTATGATCCGTTGAACGCCCTTGTTCAACCCCCTAATTGTTGTTGTTGGATGTGTGCGTGAGTAAACATAAGTAACACAGGAAACAATCTACATGATCATCGTCAACAAACATGTCACTTCTGGCATGTTTTTGTGACAAAACATCTTCTAGTGTGCGATCCCCTGCTGATCTTCTATTATATGTGACCTGCAGTGCGATCGGTGAGTCTTGCAGTGAGAAAACCACAAGGACTTAAAGACTCCAGATTAGAAGACAGCACGTTGTGCAGCGATCTGACGACTTTGAAAGTCGTGAAATGTAAACGTGACTTTAGGTGGGAAGCAAGAATGCTACAACAAGCCTTGTAACAAAACAACAGTGGCTTGACAGTGGAGCTATTGAACTTAGCACAAGTTTTTGACAATGTCAAACTTGGCAATCAAGCAACGATTATGTGACATATTGACCTAATCCAGCCGCAGAGGTTAACACACAGACAGAGTTTATTGAAACATGAAGAAATGGTGTCCCGTCATTGTTGGCATCAACACAGTTCAAAAGAGGACTGCCTCGTCTAAATGCTCTGAGGCAACTCAGACAATGTTTCCGGTATTTGGTGTTACCCTCTCACTGCCTCTTGTGCCACACACAGGTTGACATTTGTGGTTTCTATTTAAACATCTTGTCAGCTGTGAAATTTGGAACAGACATCTGTGGTTGATGACAAAATTTGGATCCATCAACTATAACTATTATGAGTCCAGCATTACAGAGACGTTAGCAAGGCCGTAAACTCTTAGTCTTGGTTTATAATTGTTTAAACAACTCTTGTGCATAATCATTGTTTTCCTCTTCATTTAACTTTTTTGACTTGAAACATTTATTGAGCTGTCCCCATTGCAAAAGGTCTGTGGTTGTTATAAACTGCAGTGAACGACAGCAACCACAACTACTTTAGGATACATGGTGACATAAATTCTAAGTAAAAATGTGTGTAAACCATTCTCCTCTTTTTTTAACTCAGTGTTTTTCTGTGAGAATCTTTTAAAACTGAAAATGCCGAGCTGTTAGTGCGAATAAAGTTTTAAAAAAAGAAAGAAGAGAAGGCCGAAATCACAGCCTTTGAAGGCCTATAGCTCGAAAAAAAAAAAAAAAAAAAGGGAGCGAGAGAGAGACTCTGCTTGTTGTGTTCAGCTGGCATTGCGCTGGTTCCTCCCTCAGCACTCGCCACTGCTTTGTCACCGACACCATAGCGAGTCCCTGGAGGGGTCAAGCCGTGTCATGAGAAGAAAAAAGGACTGTGGTGGATAGAGGAGTGGAAAGGGGAGGAGAGGAATAGATGGGCTTTAGAGCTAATAGCTGAGGATTGAGATGGGGAAGTAATTACGAACCTACAGACAAAGACTACACACGAATGGGTGTTCCTGAGCCCTGGCACACATCCACGCAGCGGAGGGCAGGAAGTTGTTCGCGCTGAGTGAGGAAGTAACCCCATTTCCTGGAATTGCTGTACAAGCCTCTATATCCAGCAGGCCGAGCAGTCGTCGTGGCAACTCGCAATAAAATACCCGTAGCTCAGCATGGAAGGAGGGAGATGATGCTCAAACTAAACACCATTACCCCGAGGGTGAGCTTTACTGGCCCACACAAACAGCAGACGAACCAAACAGGGGTTTTTTAAGGCTTTAGTCTCCCGGGTCAGCTTCAGTTTAGAAGAAGCAGGTAGAATACTGTCAGAAACAGTTCGGTGCAAACAGATACAGCAACGGTGTGTGATTACAAAGACGGTCTCAAGTTAATCTCCTGGATCTTTATCAGGGCAAATCAAGACATTTTTAAATGCAATAGTAGCTGCATTAACCCGGATCTATTTCCGATCCTTTGTTCAATGCAACACACTGCAATCTTGGTAAACCAGCTGTCAAAAGCAGGGTAAAGAATCACTCGCCGGCGGGCCGAGGCATAGGATGTTTTTTATAGTTTAAATCGCTTTCAAGTAGTAAACGCCCTTGAGGAATAACTCTGTGTAGGTTGAGTGTGTGAAAGACTCATGGGAGAAAGTTGACTTTGGGGCTTTCTGCCAGAAAGAGGTTTAGGCAACACAACTGCTCAGTTATGTTTAGAAAAATATCATGATTTGGGTTCAAATTAACCTTTTCTGGAAGAGAGCAGACATGGGCGCGTAACGTTAGCTAGTGTGCTGTCAAGAGAGACAGAGAAAGAGAGAGAGTGCAAATGTGTGTGTGACAGTGATTATGAAGTTAGGGTTAACAGGGTTTGCCCAGGAGTTGGCCCAGGCTCTGTTTTGGTGGACCGACCTTGAAATTGGACCAGATATTTAGAACCACTGGATACAAACGAAAAAGCTGCCTGTAGTCTCAGTTGATGAAAGTGAAATTTAGTTGGAGGACCAAAATCTCCACAGGGACAGCCCCAGTGATTTCCCTCCCAACAAATGAGACGAGACGGTCGCCTTGCTGTTGTAATCACTGGGAAAAGTTTGGAGGAAGAGAGAGAGAGACAGAGAGAGACCGACAGACACAGGGAGCAGACCAGACAAGGCCAATATAGGGACTTTCCCTTACTCAGTCAAAAATAATAATATTATATATATATATATATATATATATATATATATATATAATATTATTTTTTTTTATATATATATATATATATATAATGAAATGAAAGAAAACTACTGTGTGCACACATGTTCATTGTTGAGACTTAATAAATTCAGAAGCACATAGTACAATGCCAAACTCCCTTTCTTCCTATTAAGTCAAATGTTTGTTTCAGAATGTATTTGAGATTTCAGGCTGTGACAGATTCCAGTAAAATATTTTTATTTATTTTATAAAAAACACTCATTATTAATGTCAATGATGAAAAACTATATCTCGATCGACATAATAATTATTTTCTCATTTTGAGACACATGTTAACCAATGGTTCACCAAACATAACGTCATCCCTCTCCCTTTGTGTTTCTTTCATCTAACTATTGGGAAAAATCTACAACCTTTTCATAGTTAATCAGAGTAGAAATAGTGGTAGAAAAAGTGGTTTCCTGACCAGAGCCAATGTTTGTTTCTTGACAATCTTTCCTGTCAAACTCACTGCCAACTTTAATGAATAAAAATGTAATGTTCAAAACAGAGAACTGGAATGAGAGTTATTATATGGCACGAACTACAACTGGTTCTTACATAGGACTAAACTAATACTGCGACCTATAACAAAGTATTCCCATCTCCTACCTGATGGCCCTGCTTGGTTCATTACTCCATGCGCCCTGCCCGCCTGTCTCCAGGATTACGGGGCTGTGTTGGCCAAGGAATGCAGGCCTCAGTAATTCCCTGTTAATTTGCTAACCTGTTCAACAGTGCAGACACAACGCTCTGTAATCCCCTCGACCTTCACAGTCACTAACACCACCTCTGATAGTAACAGTGCTGGCGGTTCATGCAGGGCATGCACCGAAATCCATTCACATTTTGACTGGTATTTATTTAATGCGGGAAGATCAAAGTCACTACGAGCAAACTGGTCAAGCAGGCGCTACCGCTGTGTTGGTGCCGCAAACCAAAGCGGTAACACGGGCCATTGACTGTGACTTCCACCTTGTCTGTTGTGCATTTCAACTTCAAGACCTTGATCACAGTAGGTCTTGAAGTTTAAGTCTATTCTGTGCCAGCTTTGCTGCATAGAATTGCAGACACCCACCATGCATCTGGAGCACGGTACCACAGACGTTCCTCCACTGACTCATTCGGTTTGACTCATTATTTACTACTTACTCCCACTACGACATAGAAGTAAGGGACCGAAACACATGTGGAGGCCTGGCTCTTTCACTCCACTACCAATAGAAAGGGTGGAGGAGACTGAACTGACTATAAGCTGAAAGATGAGCACAGAAGCTAGAGCAGAACTATCATATTGAGACTACGGGGAGCTAATGAGAGAGAGATGAGAGAGAAGCCAATGGGAGAGCCCAGAGAGTGTCACAGAGAAGACGTCTTAAGTCACATTAGTAAAACAGCCACAAAACAGTGGGAAGAGCTGGTGGTCAGTAAATAATGCAGTAGTGTGGGCAACTCAATAAATATCTTTGTATCCATAGCACACGGCGTAGCACAGGGCGAAGCATGGCGCAGATAAATCACATTTCACACCAGGCTCCTACTCGGGTCAGATGCAAGTAAACCATGGGCGGCACAATTGCTGGCCTTTGTAAGTTCATGTCCACAACGCAGCACATACACACACACACACAAATAGATACGCACACTCATGTCAGCTGTCTGCTGTTTGCACTGGGCAAATATATGCAACGATGCGCATGCCCACGCCATAGGGGCAGCGCTATGTCGTGTGCCACAAAGATGGCACCTACGCTTCCTCCAGATCAGATAGATAAATAGAATCTGTAACAACACAGTGGAGCACAGTATTATTAATCATTTTCCTGCATCACCTGCCTTTATAGGCCTTAAACTATGTTTGAACAGCAAATATGCATTTATTATTTTTGAGGAGGAAGACTGTAGCAATGTGTTCAGCTCAATTAGCAAAGTCAACCACTGGAACTTAATGGCAAATGCCAATGCACCCTCTGGTACCCTGCGACTGGTAGTTTAAGTATGTGTCACAAATCACCTTTTCCAGTCAGAACTAAGTAACACTGAGCAAAAAGAAAATACAGACAATTTCATCTGCTTCAGACAATAAAGGTCTAATGTCCACCGACACAGGAACAACACACTTTAGCGGCTGCTGAGCCGCCGGGGGTCATTGTTGCCCTGCTAAAACTTAGTTTATACGTGACGTAGCGAAGCCTCCTCTGCATTGTGGAGGTTGATTTATGGCTTTTTGCAGGTTACGCCGGGTTACATTTATTGTCTTTTTGATTCTTCACAGTCCATTTTGTTTGTACGCCCTCTGGTGTTTTGGAGAATAATGCAATGAACCACCTGTGCGAGTACAAACAAAGCCTTAGGAGTAAGTTCAAACCGCTTCTTTTCAACTCTGCTGTGATGCACTAAATGGATTGGCTTGAGATCTGGCAGGCCATATATATTTATTTATATTTTTTTATTTATATATTCAGCTATTTGCAGCTCTTTTAAGATCAAGTCTTATGCACCATATTGGAGCTGTGATTGGCAGGTTAAGATAATATCAACCCCTGCTTAAAATTAAAATATTTCAATTGGTAAACAATTGGTTGGCTTTATTGTGAAAAAACTAGAAGACATGTATTTTTCACAGCGGTTAGCAACAGACTGCCAACTCATGACATTATTGTATTAATATTGACGCAGGCTTTTTGGCATGGTTTGTTAGCGAATCATTTTCAACAAGAAATTGTAAAACAAAAAAAAATGGGTAAAATAAAAAGCTGCAAACTGCAGGCACTTATGGCAGTATTGGTGAACCTCAAACCACCCTCATGTCATTATGGTAAACAACACCTTATTCCATGCCATCCTGTCATAATAAACCACTTGCGCTTTGCACGAACCACAAGCTGTGATCACAGTTGCTCTTACGGCACAATGTTCCAACAATTTGGATGTTCAGCTTTATGCTTTGTTTATAGTCACGCAAGGCACCGTGGCGCGGGCCTCTACAGATGGCGCGGGCCTCGTCAGATGCCATGCAGGCTACGATATTGCAAAAAGACATTCATGTTCATGGTTGTAGTATTCTACAAGATGCCAGAGGCTGTGCAAAAAAAAAAATACTGTGAAGAAGCAAGGAGTCAATGAATGTTACTGGCAAAATGCCAGAAACTAAACAAGGAGGAATTGTAAATAACTATTAACTTGTAACTCATATTCAAGAACATGCTTTATCACCTTTATATAATCCTAAAAAAGTATAAAAAGTAGTCAAGAATGAAATATAATAAAACAAAGGTTGAAACCTGAATGTCCTTTGATTTGGCTGGACAAAAACTTCCTGTTTCTAAAGCCGATAAAAACAAATTGGCTGATGTGTTCGCAATGCGTTTAACACTAAACTATTTGTCTGAAAAGTCAAAGCGACGCAGCAGCTGGGTTTGCCTTTGCAATCAACGCAAAAGCCGAGATGACGTTGTTTTCTAGAGCAGGCACCTTGCACCGACGTCGACAAGCATAAACCAAGTGGCACAAAGGATAAATGAAGATGGAGAGGAAAAGGGGAAGAAAATCATGGTGCTCAAAGTGTGTGTGTGTGTGTGTGTGTGTGTGTGTGTGTGTGTGTGTGTGTGTGTGTGTGTGTGTGTGTGTGTGTGTGTGTGTGTGTGCATGTATGTGTGCGTGTGTGTGTGTGTGTGTGTGTGTGTGTGTGTGAGTGAGAGAGAGGCTGAACAGAAAGGGAGGGAGGAATGTCAAACACCAACAACATTCCACTGCCTCTCCTTGCACTGCCTGCAGCCCTTTCACATTGTCTTTTCTTCTTTTGTGTAACTTCTCTAGTCACCTATAGTCCATGAAAAAAGAATAGCAAGGCTGCATGTATCAACTCTGAGCTAAAAAGGCAAGAAAGAAGACAAAAACATGGGAGATGAAGTCAGTTTTACTGCCTTGGCACCCTTACTTAAAGGCTTAAAGGGCTACAGGCATATTGCACATTTCTCACAGCGAACACATAAACTTGCATGGGTAGGAAAAAAAAGCATGATTGTATATTATTGGAAATGATGAGAAACATAACGACATAGTCACGAAAAAGATCAAATTCAATTGCATTTACATAGGTATTAATTCCCAGGAAAGTAAAAAATATCTTACCTAATCTTAATCAGAAACAGCTTACACTCTTTGTATTAGAAGCACAGCTTTACAATAATATCAGGCTTAATTGCATAAGGCTTAACTCATACTATGAGTTATGGAGAAACAAACATCCACACAGTGTTGCTTTGGTATATTTAACAATATTAGTTTTTTTTGCAATGCAAAAGAGCCTTTCATTTATCTGAGTCATTCCTCATCCACAGTGAACTGAGTACTTTTGGATTAGGCTACTGGCCTCCTACCAATCGAAACTAATTATTGCTTAATTAAAGAGCAGTAGAAAACCATTAACCCTATATGTGCCATGTTAAATACATACAGACATTGCTGGTGACTTTATGACAAATAAACACCTGATTTGAGTGGTTAATATAGTTTCTAATTGCATCAACTTCTTTTTTTTAATACATCACAATTATTTCCCAATTTCCAGACACTTCCTCGCCTCGTGACTGAACCAGACTGACTCAAACATGATGCTAACAGTTGATATTTCGTGTGCTCTACTTCATCTCTGGCTCTTAATTCAGCGGGGCAGGCTAAACATAGTGAAGTGTCCATTTTGAATAATTTCTCTCGCTCAACATCTGGGCAGCGGTGCGACTCGGCTCAGACTGAGCACCATAGTAGTGAGTCATAGCATCACCCAGACCTCAACCCGTTTGAGTGAGACACAGGGCGGCGAGTGGAGCCATCAATTACACCCTCATAAACTATGTGAAAACGTTGATAATTTATCAGTAATAACAATAGAAAGGTACTAGAGAACAACGTTCCTGAATATTCGTTTTGCAGGGACACGCTCGACGTAACGCCACAGCGTTAGTAACGTCAAAGTAACGTAAAAGTAACGTCATGTTAGCTGGCGTATGTTTTAAGGACGTAAGTTAAAGTCAACGTGAAGTTATCCAACGTACCTCTCCTCAAGCAGCACAAGCGACACACTTTCAACCAAAATACGGTTAAAATACGTTCTCTACGTAACCCTGCCATCCATTGAGACTTGTAGGTACCAGCCTGGTTTTGCTTTTCCCAAAAGTCCCTTTTTTAACTTCTCAGACACAAAGTGTGGAAGCAGTGTGTGTAAGTGTTTGAAGAGATGCGACGTCCGCAGATGCAACAATATGTGATCATGACAACTTATGAATTATGAGAAACAAGAACAGCGCAGCCTTTTTTTTCTTCATCAACTTACCCAAAGAGAGGCGAATGAAGCAGAAGACGAAGACTAGTGATTTGCCCGAGGAGAAACCGGGAATCTGCTCCATATTTTCTGTAAAATCCACATAAGGTCGCCAGCCCAAAGTGGAGCCGTCTCCCGGGACGGTTAGTTCGAAAGAAGTCTCGTTGGAAACGGCGCTCGCGCAATTAAAATGAGAAGAAAAAAACTTATTGCAGCGCCAAAAATTACAACATTACAAGATTGTTTTTAAAACATGTATTTAACTACAAGACGTTACGTAAAAAAAACGTTTAAAAAATAGACAATTTAACTTGTAGTAGTCACACACGGTACCTAAAAAAACAGTCTTCCACCTCTCTGCGCTCACCAGTCACTGAAGTCACTGAGAGTGAAGAACCCAAAACACATATCCTTCCGCTGAAGTCAGAAGAGGATCTATCGACAGGTTTAAAGGGTTGTGAAAACTACACGCTTGTTTCTAAATGAGAGTGTTTTTCACCGCTGTAATAAATTTGTCTTTACTCAATATAATCATTTAAGCTATCACGGACACAACAAACACACCAGAAGTTAAAGTATGCTTTCTCTGTGTCGCCGCGCGGCGGAGGAATTTTTCTTCTTCTCATTTTTCTACTTCTCGGAGCCTGGTATGACTCAAAAATTAACCCGTTCAATGTTGTTGTTTTTTTAATTTCTTTTCTCCTTCCATGAACTGCACGTTTTTTCCCCGATATATCTTTGGACGCCCACTCTTTACTTACTTTTTTTCGTTGTGATCATAACTGTTAATGCCAGTCTGTGTGCCTGGGTTCATTTTCTGCTGCGTTTTCACTGAAAACTGGTTATGATAATCGTGACTGTGACATACTTTGTACAAGTAGACATACAAAAGTGGGTAAACATTGTCTTCCAGTCATATTCAATTCATTCCATTTGATGTGGGTGATGATGCACCTGCGTGATTTTGGTGAGCCATGACATCAGAGGAAGGATCTTGCCTTGCTCAGGTGTTGAGCAGGTTGCAGGTTAGTCACCACTTCCACAGATTCAGATATAGTTCAAGTTCTGCAGTAGTTAGGGTCCACAAGGTAAATGTCTACTTTGGTAGGGGGTCTTTAATATTCATGTTTGAATAAAAAAATATATATCTTAAGAACGTTTAAGAAGAATGCAAGTTTCCTAAAATACAAATATGCAAAATAAAAATAATCTATATCGATTCATTTGTCCCAAAATAGAAACATTACCACTATTACTCTAGTTTTTAATGCTGTTTTATTCATTTTGTAATTTTTAAGAGCTGGGTTGATTTCTCACCCAGACAACGTTCTTCGGTTCCAGCATCTCAAAATACGAAAATCAGTTGTTTTGAAAAAATATTCATATATCACTATTAATTGATTGAATGACGTTATGTTGTGCTAAAATCTAAAACACGAGTGAAACCCAACACCCATTCAACTCCCTCACTCGTGTGCAGACATACGCTCACACTGGCTTTTCTAAACTGTTAGTGACCACAGTAATCCCAAACTAATTATCCCATATCAGCCTGAATGATCCAGGTGTAAATCACTGGCTCATCACAACAACAAGGCCACGTCTCATCCCAGTGATTTGTTTGTCTTTACACCCCGCTAGAGAAACATTGCAGAGCCTCCTGCTGCTGCGACCGGCCCTCTGTCCCCTATTCAACCCTGCTGAAAGGCCTGGAACCGGAGGGGAGCAAATTGATCTCCTCAGGGGTCCGGACTGACAATGCTTTTGTTGCTGCGGCCAATGTCAAGCTCTTGCTCTGCATGCGTGGTTGGGTGTCAGGTGCTGGCACCACAACAAACGTTGTTCAGGCATTTGGTCAGATGCTGGTTTCTGTTGATGAGCCACGTCTTGTCTTGGCTTATTCTTATCTTTCACTCAAACGTTTGAATCTACCACAAATGGGTCGCCTTTCTGAGTTGTGTTTTACATTAAATTTGGAATAATACACTTAGATACTTCTCTTATTTCATGGTTGGTCATGTGAGCCGTCTGATGATGTTGTATAAATCACATCAGAGGACGACTTTTTGTCTGCAGCGCTGTTTTCCCAGTGATGTCACTCCAGATGTGGGCCTCTTGGGGAAGATGGGGTGAGGAAGGGTGTGGATCAGCCTCGTGAGCAGAAAACGCTGATTAGCTCCTTCTTGCCATTGCGCTGATGGAAGGCGTCTACCAGCGAGGCCTGACACAGTTTCAAAGAGGAAAAATAAACAAAGTGTTGGGAAGGCTCAGTCTCACTGATGCTTTAAATCCCTTTCAACCACCTTTGTAATACAAACATTAACAACTGCAATCTCTTGTTTTAAACACCTCAAGTTTATCAGACAATACAATTAGATAACATAACTACAGTTTTGTTTCTACTGAAAACATTTACAAAGCACATCAAACAAATTATGTTTGCAGTAAACACTGTCAGGAATTCAAGGGAATCAATGGGTGTGTTATCAGAGCATCAGCTTTAATACAGCACATTTTAAATCCGCTTCATGAGCATGGGTTGTTTTTCTGTTTGTTGATATTTTCGGTTTTGGATCTGAGCCGTCGGCTTCTGCCACGCTGGTTTGAGAGCTGCTTTCATCAACGTTGGAGCTCTTCACGCTGATTTGGAGCTCATCCGTCAGGGTGAGTCCGGCTGTCAGCCTGCAGATTTATAGTGCAGAACATAGCGTTTGCAGCATGGATGTAAAGGGCAGATAGTAATGACTGATTGCACTAGGGAGGGCGTGAGTGTGTGTGCTTGTGCACTCTCCTTAACCATAAACACGCCATCTTCCCCCAACTTGATAGCCATGGGAAACCAAATCAGGGCCTGTAATTCAAGGAGAAGTGACCCGGCCTTTACGTTCTGAGCTGGCAGGCAGGAGCGGCCGTATGAAGTGTATATATGAGGCCTTTCTATAATTAGTAGTGGCAGGGACCGATTCACTTTTCCCAGCTGTGACAACCAATTTGCCAGCACAAACAGTCGCGCATAACCGAGGCAGGTCTTGGTGTTGGTTCTGGAGGCCTAAATATGCGCTTCAGAGACACTTTATACTTAATATCAAGCTTTTCGCACCGTAGCATTTTGCAAACCTTGAAGGCAGCTATGTATGCGACACTGGGATCAGGTTTACAAGGTGGTCACAAGTGTTGACCAGCAGGCATGTCTGCGCTGGCTTTGCTGAGATGAGCATTCGTGAACGCTGAGCATTGGGTGTGAAGTTTTTATTTCCCCTTGTGCCCTCTCCAGCCGGAAGCATCGGCTGTCGTCTTCGCTGGGTAAGCAGATCTGGGGGACAGGAAGCTAAAGGGGGTATATTTAGGGTTGATTATCACCTCTTTTCTCACGACATGCTGTCAAAATTTTTTTAAAAAGCAGAGCGTAAGAAGGCTTTTGCATTTGCGTGACATGTGCAATAGGGTAAAAGGTTTAGACTGAATCAGCTGGGGCAGAAGACGGTGATCTGCTCTGCAGCCGCGACCACGATTGCAAGTAGTACTTAAGAGCGTATCGCTTCAGCTGAGTTTCAGATCTCCTTGACACAAGCATCAACAGGGAAGGGTTCGGCCACTGGAGCCGCGCAATCAAGATGAGAAGCCACATGGTGTGTAATTTACAGAGAGACGCAGAGCTGATTTAAGGGGTTGCCAAATATTTAATCACAGTCAGTCATTTTTTCTTGTGTGAACTTGAGGTTATATGAGTCAAATGTCAACATCGGGGTCGATAACGTGCACACTTTAAAAAAAAAAGCACACAGATCGGCACTAAATCAGTGTAATCATTTACTAGGTGGGAAGTAAACATATCTGTGCAAGTTTGGTTTTTTTTCCACTGGTTTGGGTTATCATCATTTGCTGCAGAATAGCCATGCGTAAAACATTTCATCGTGTAATCACTGTGTGTAATTGTTCACTATACATGCAATTACCCTTCAGAGGAGGCTGTGTAATCATTTGATTCCTTGTCGAGCTGATTAATCACTTTGTAAACCCCCCATGACTCAGCCGACAGCGGCCTGTTGCAGGAGAGATCATTAGTTGTTAACGTTCTGTAGCTTTTTCACACTTTGGGCATGTTACACTATAAAGTAGTGTTTTGCAGACGTCAACTTCTTTGAGGAAAGCAGGGATTTTATGAGTATGTTTGTGTGAAAAACCAAGATGATGTGTGTGTGTGTGTGTGTGTGTGTGTGTGTGTGTGTGTGTGCGTGTGTGTGTGTGAGAATCATGCGTTCCATTGTGGTCTAAGGTGGAGAATCAGTGAGCGCAAGGGCCCGATGTCACCAAGCGTACAGAGACCTCAGCCAAGGGGAGTTGGCTGAGAGGTGAGGAAACAGATGATAAAATAAAGGTTTGAGGAGGAGGGATGTGTGTGTGTGTGTGTGTGTGTGTGTGTGTGTGTGCGTGTGTGTGTCTGTGTGTGTGCGTGTGAACACTTCCTGTAAGTGACCTATAGGGCTCTGGCCGGGCCAGGTGGAACGGGAATGTGTGCTTGTGTGTGGATGGGATCCTCCCTCGAGCGCCCCTGCCTGCCCACCGTCACCCCACACTAGCAGGCTATTTATATTGCACTGTGGGAAAATTACGGCCCCCCGGCAGTGTCATCTGGACTCTGCAAGGTTTATACTGTACACCCACACACATACACCGCCACGCTTCCCGACTCTCTCAGTCACAAACAACTTCAGGATCAAATAGAGCAAGAGTATATTCCTTGCTGGAGCGCTCTGTCATTGTTAAATCGTCTTAAAACAGGATTCAGATGGTTTAGGACGCTTTAGATTTGGGCAGAGGAGCAAGTCGCCGAGCTAAAAACTCAAGGCAACGTGATGGTTTGTAATGCCTTTCGGGAACGCTGATGCAATGATTAGAAAACTGATTTTGAGTACACAAAAACACAGGTGCAAACACACACAATGCATTCATGCATGCAAGACTCTCATTTAAGGAGAGCAAACATTACTCGGTGATCTAGAACTGTGCTTCAGGAATGAATGTAGTTTCACTGTCTGCCGCAGGGAGCAAATCTGAAGCTAAAATGAAGACAGAGGTGTACATTTTGTGACTAATATAAACACGCAAACAAGCAGTAACTGAAAGGATCCGTAACACATCTCTTGACTGACAAACATTTTTCCACAAAAGGCCAGTAGGACTCACATTCTGAGTGATCTCTTCAGCGTCTCGCCTCCTGCAGCCCAATTCAGTGAGGAAGTAACACATAATTAGCATGATACATTTTTGTTTTGATGTTTTAAATGACCTCATGACAAAATAACAACAACTTTTAGGAAAATAATAACAATCGTAGTGAAGGTTGTTTTAGTGTAGCACCTGACCTCTGCATGTACGGGTGATATTTGGTTTCGAGAAAGGTCTCGGTGGCAAATTCAGTCCTGCCAACTCCCACCCAAGGTCGTCTGAACATAAATACATTAGGAGACGCACATGTAAGCACAGATGTATATGCACACTTGTGCATGCGTCAAAAGATAAACACAGAAAAATACTGACACCCGCTCCCCGAGGCCCACGGGGGGGCAGGAGGTCAAACTAATCTGCCGCAGCCCATGATGTTCACCGCGCTGATGAGAACAGCCGGGACCGGGTAGCGAGGAGGAGTCGGACTGGTTTGGTTTCATTCTGCCATAAAAGAATAGATATATAACATGCTTGCCCAGATATTTTTTTTTTTTTAAAACAGATGAACTGGCAAAAAAAATGAACAAATTCAGATTAAAATCATATGAAACAGAGACCATCTGAGGCGTGACACATCTTTACATGGTTGAGCCTTTTCCAGCCTGTGTCCACGCTCAATTCATCACATCTCTGCACGCTGAAAGTTATAGAGAGTGTAAAGTGAGTGTGCTCGGCATATCTTCCAGGGTTAATTGCATCATAAATTCACAAGCTGCGAAAAGACAGGCATGGCTGGAATTCACACTCGAGCCCCTCACTTTCTCACAGCCGCAGCTCTGCATTGTGTGTGTGTGTGTGTCTGTGTGTGTGTGTCTGTGTGTGTGCTTGCGTGTCAGACATGACACTATTAATAAACCAACGCTGTTATCTGTTTGGAAAAATTTGGGAGATAATTGGGAAACGCTGGGAAAAGACAGAACGTTTGTAAAGAATGTCACTCAGGGTCCTTTGCAAGAACTTTAGTGGTAAACAATTCAACATTGCAGAGAAAAATTGTGTTTTCAAGCATTTCTTTCTTCCCACTCTTCATCCTGTTTTTGTTTGAGGCATATTCATACACACTTAAAGGGCAATCACTCAATATGAGGTGTGGGTATCTGTGTAGTGGTGGGAAAGAAAGGGTCGTTTATTACGTTCGTTTTATTACAGAGTTAAAGGTCTGCTCTTTTTTAGATAGACTCATGCAGTATTATGACGGTAGGTTGTGTGTGTGTGTGTGCGTGTGTGTGTGTGTGTGGGGTTGGGGGGTCGTCCCTGGTCTGTGATGAGGTGATAAAGAACACACGGAGCGCAGAGCCGGTCCAGGCCTGTGGAAAACACTCCACACTGACCCCCCCTGTGAGAAGTTCCTGGTTCCCAGGACCCAGTGTGTGCGTTTGGGGGGCAATAACTCACCAGGTCCCTTGACTTCCTCTTTCGGCCTTCTGCGTTTTATGAGCCTCTCCTCTGCCATACAGCTGCCGTCTCCGCAGCTTCCCTGTGCTCCGATTGGACGAGACGGGAGTTTGAGGGAAGAGGATGAAAGGGAAGAGACGGGGAAGCAGCTGGGATGAGGTGGGAAGCAGGTTTGATGTGGGATGGAACACGTTTATTTTTTTATTATTATTATCATGGCCATTACAGATGACTAGATGGACACAACTTCCTTTTTGTTGTCCACTTGAACCTTTCCACCACATTAAAATGTACTGAGGGAAACATCCAGCCTGATATTCATCCCAATTCCCATTTTCTTCCCCCATTGTACATCATTTATATTTGAACGGCTGAACAAAATTTTTATGTGTAATGTTTTTTTTCTCAAGTCCCATTCTTTAAAATCTGCAGGGAGAGAAAGAGTTTCGATTGAGTTTCATTTAAACTGTCCATGGTGAATTTATAGGAAATCATTATTAAAAGCCTCTTTAATAAAATCACTTTAGGAGAAAAGTTACACAATTTGGTCAATATAGCAGCTACTGATGGGTAGAAAACCTCTCATGACAGTTGTTTTTGACTCTTTGTGTCGCAATGTTGGCCATTCCCTTGGTCTGTTAATTTGATCCAGACTAAAACATTTCATTATGTCATTATGTATTGCTGTGAAAGTTTGTCATGACACTCATAGTGCTCAGAGAATTCATCATGAAGACTTTAGAGTTAAATATCTCAACACCTATTGAATGGTTGCAATGAAACTTACAACAGATATTAAAGGTCTCAAGAGGATAAGTTCTAATGACCTTAAAGACATATAAATGGATTATTACCACATGTTGTACATATGTTTATGGTTTATAGATCAAGTAACTCGGTGAAACCCTGACTTTTCTTCAACAATTCTGTTTTTCATTTAAATATCTTGACAACTTTTGAATGGATTCCTGTGAAATGCTCAGACATCCACGGTCCTCTGAGGTCGGATTGTGAAAACTCTGTTCCCTTACCTTTCACCCGGGGCCATTATCAGGTCAACATTTCTGTTTGCCCAATACTTAAGTTTATGACCAAATACCCGTAAAACTAAGGACATTCCCATCTGCTTGGTGTTGGGAGCTTATTAGCCAATGTTAGCATGTTAGCATGCTAACATGCCAAACGAAGACAGTGACCATGGTAAATGTTGTGCCTTTGCATGTGCATGTTAGCATTGTCATTGTGACCCTGTTACCATGCTAATGTTGGCAGTTAGCTAAAAGCACCGCTGCACCTAAGCACAGCAGACTTGTAGAATTGTGTATTCTCTGCAGTTTTGTGCTGACAATTAATTTGTCACAGTTGTAAGGTAAAACGTGTGCTTGTTGTGTTGCATATGTGTGTATAATCTGTTTATAGATTCAAAACTGGGTCAAGCTAACCTGGTATTGTGTCCGTGCTTTACTGATTCAAACAAGGTCTGTATTTAACCCTGTGATTTAGCATGCTAGGAGTGTGAGGGTGTCTTTTTTTGTTTTTGTTTTTGTCACATCCTGTTAGAGATCAAGTGCTAGTCGGTCTCGGGGGAGAAGATGAAGATGTCAGAGTGGGACAGACCCCTTACAAATATGTCTCTGCTGTGGCCTCATTCGGCGGATAAGGGCAACCCTCAGGAACAACTGAACACGCTGCGCTACCTGCTGCAGAAAAAGTTAAAAGCTCACGTGAAGCTGCAGGAAACTTGACTAGTTAAACTGTCTGAATTTGCATGCTTGACTTTTCCTGTGCCGGGGAGGAGAAGTAGCTGCAGGTCACGGTCACGGTCACATTGTTCTTACGTCCTGTTTCTTTGAGGTAGCACAAGACTCGGGAGACGTCGAACGTAGGTGTATGGTTTTGTGGTTATGTCTGCACTTCTGACAGGAAATCTAATAAAGAGGAGGTAATGAGCGTTCACTGGGTGTGAGCAACACGGCACGTCACATGCTCCTTAATTAAAACGGATAAATGTTGGCAAGGCACCGCAACCTTTCGACCGGTCTTGGTTTGTGACTTCGTGTGTGCGTGTGTTGAAATCAGGCTATGTGTGTTTAGTACATGCGTCGTATTCCTGACCCTTGATCACGCAAAGTATTTTAATCCAATCAGCTTCGTCTTGCACATGACTGTCACACACTCGCTGCTGCTATGGTAACCTGCAGAGGAAGGGGAGAAAGTGCTGGAGTGAGAGAAAGGTATGTTGTCCTCTCTTTAATCACTGTGACATTCACACACACACACACAGACACACACACGCACACACGCACGCACGCGCACAGACACAGACACACACACATAGATTGTACTCTCACTCAAGTTTATTTTTACTTCCTTGTTCCTTCCGTGACAAAAATTAAAATCTTGCTATTTGAAGAAACTTGAAAATTAGTGAGGAAGAAACGACACTTTTTTCAAGTTCAACCATGTGGGACGATAACAAAAAATCCCCCTATTTCTTCCTCTCTTTTGAATTTGTGTCATGAGTTGTTGTAAAACGAATGTCTTGGAAATCAATTAAAAAAAAAATTAGCACAAAAAAGAAAATGACTCGTATACTGAAATATAATGAACGAAATAGAAGTGTCTGGAAAGTCCGGCTTAAAGGCGTACAGGTTTAAACGTGGAGAGAATGGCTGGGCATGTGGCGACAAACACAGGGTATGACTGAAACTGACAGGAGGGAGACGGCTGAACATGTGAGCGCGGTGTAGTATTTCAGAGACACAATTACACATAAGTAGTCATCTCCGACAGAGGCAGTCAATCAAAGGTAAGGTTTGCAAAACAGAAAGATGCTTTCCTGTAACAAGATTACAAAGAAAGATAGCGATCGCAACTGGGTCCAAACTCACAAATACTTACTTCCCTTGAGAGGTGAAAAGGTTAGTCTGTGCCCTGTGGTGTGTTTTTGGCACGCTACCCGCTGCCGCTTCTCATTTCTCCTCTGTTGTTTCCTGTTCCACATCAGGTTGAAGAGTCGGCTCACAATGCTCGTATTTGTTTCATCGACTGTTATAGCGCTACTAAAACCTGCATCTGCAAGTGATTTTTCTTCTTTTCTTTCATCCCAGAGGGTGCAGCCTATATTTTTCCGTCCTTTTGAAACCTATGATTTGGAGCTCGGCTCGCAGAAGGCCACTGTCAGCAGCAGAAGTTGCAAGTCAGGGAGATTTTGGGCCACTTTTTTTTTTTTCTCCTTCAACTGCATCAGTGCAAGTGAGGAAAGGACTCTTCCTGCTGGTCAACAGAGGTATCATCAGTCTGCGTCTGGTGGCAAAAACACCATTAAGTAGCAGAAGGGCGAAGTGAAAATATTTCGGGAAAATACCTGGAGGTGCCCTCTGAGTCACAAAGCATCCTTCTGAGAAGACGTGGTTGACTACGCTTTTTTTTTAATTGATGTTTTATACAAAGAGAGTTGTTTTACTGGAAGTGTTTTGCATTCGGTATATTATTCAGCAGGTCGTAGGAAAACCTCTCAAAGGTAAATATCAGGGTTTTTAAATGACAAAGTATGTCAAATTGTAACTGCTGTGGTGAGTTCCTGTCTCTGATAATAATTTAAACGGGTGGCTATGTGCTGTGTATTGAGCAGAGATGGCTTCACCAACAGTGAGAACCTCAAAACTTTATAACATAAAAAGATAAAGAACATCTGACCAAAGTCTTCGGACAGACAGGAAGCGTGTTTTGTGCAAATGATTTTATTCATAGATAGCAGACAAACAAAAAAAGGTGTCCTTTCCAGACGAGAGCGCCCGTGTCTCTCGGCCTGAATTCACTTTTAAATCGAGTCTATACGTGTGAAAAATCAAAGGACCCCGCCAGACATCTTATATGGTTGTATGCCTGGTTACAGAAAGGTGCTGGTCCACACAGTCACGGTACGGTGCAAGAGAAGGTAAAAAGGAGTCGGGATACACTCTGCTGAGGTCCAGTTAGGGACTGTACCAAAGTCATTGGAGGGTTGAAGAAACAAGGCTTCTTCCATCATTCATATTTTCTCTAGCCTCTCCCCTATGAATATTCCAGCCACCCTCTATTTTAGAATAAAGACATACTAACTAGTAGGCTAAACTTATATAATAATATTGGCCAACTTGATATGGCACATGGCGCTTTGTTGTGATGAAGGCGAAAGCGAAGGAGGTCACAAGGTAATTTAATCAGCATTAATTGCACACACATACATTTCCATATTCTGATTCTCATCATTTATCCTATTAGCTAGTTGAGTGTGATGGGAAAAAAATTTAAACAGACAGGATAGGCATTTATCACAGCAGCCGTGTTGACATGTCACAGCAAGGTAAACACAGGGGTAATTAATAACATTAATTATGGCCCTGTTATTGATTCATTCAGTCAAGTATGTCCATGTCAAAATGGCTGCAGTGAAAAGAGCCGATTGTTATTCTCTGCGTGTGATAAAAGGTTCCTTTATAACCCACTGTGAACACGACAACCATGTTTGTTACTATTTGGTTTGAGGGCTGGAATCTAAAAGAAAAAAAAGAAAAAAGGGTGCTCAAATACAAACTCGGCGCCCATCTGCGATTGAGGAATTGGCAACATGGGAGTCGACAACAGTGCGGATGGAGCTGACAGCGTTTACCTGAGGGGGGGAACCGGAGGGCGGAGCGGCGGCTACGAGCTAGCCAGCGGGGCACGCACACACACGCACACGGACACACATACATATATGGACGCACGCGGGGGGCCAGACTGGCTATGTAAACGGAGCACAGAGAAGCTGGGATTACAACACACGAAGAGGGAGTGCGACTTCATTCTCAGCTCTGGACGCCATGACGTCACTGTGCAATATTAATGCTCTGAATTTTCAAATTTAGCACCTTCAAATGACCGTCCGCCGCTCGACCGAAAAAAAGTCAGACGTCTTATCGGCAATAAGAAGACAAAATATATACATCATCCTCCCTCTTTTCTGACCCCCCTCATAGTTTGTATACAGTCTAATTTTGAGACAGGTGAATTAGCATTTTGCTTTCATACAATACATTAGAAAAAAATAATAATCTCAATATAACTAAATGACTTTTCCCATTTTGTTGCAAAATGTGTGTGACTGATCCGTACTGTGTGTTGTCCAGGCCCACCAAGCCATCACTACTGTGTGTATAATATAAATGAATGCAGATGCTCATATGATGTGCTCAGGATAAATAGTTATGTTTTTCGGTATTGTTAGACCGTATGCGAGATTAAATCAGTCCCGTGACTGTACAGCTTTGGAAACTCTCAAAAACAGGAAACTTGTCTTTCGCTTCATTTTCTTTCCACACTTCAAAACCAATCACCTACAATAAAAAAAAAAAACAGAGCAATCATCCCACACAGACACATCCACTCATTTCCACTTATGTCCAGGGCAACTACGAGTGCACTGTGGAATAACTGTTAATAATATTATGTAATCATGTATATTCAGATCACACATCCATGGGACAGGTGAGAACAAAATGGGCGGTGCTATGTCTGCGAAGTCTTAAGAGCAGGCATCCTGTTTTTTTGTGTGTTTTTTTTTAGTGTCTGCAGCTCATTTTCCACTTCAATACCTCTCTCGCTCTCCTTTCTCTCGCCCTCTCAGAGCCACCAGAAGCGAACATAGACAATGAGCATGATGAAAAACACACCGCCGGCTGCCAGCTTGGCATAGGTGGAGCGGGTGTTCAGATACTTGGCGTCGCTCCTGTACTTCTTCGACAGGCTGGACAAGTTGCTGGCCTTGGAGTCCAGCGCTGCAGCAGACGGGAGGACGAGTGGGGGAGGGAGAGAGCCAAACAAACGAGGAGAGAGCGAGAGAGAGAGACACAAGTGAGGATCACAGCGTGAATATGAGGAGCGTTAATCCTCACGTTTAGCATTCTAGCAGGAAGAGGACACGCTGCATCGACGTGGACTTACCAGAGAGAGCCTCTCCTCTCTGCAGCACCTCCTCTATGTTCGCCACCATGATCCTCTGGACGTCCTGGAGCTCCGTGTTGATGCTGCCCAGATTCCTCCTCGCTCGGCTGTCAATGTACGACTTCTTGGTTTTCTGGATGTAGGTGTCTGAGGAGGGACAAAATAACACAAAGATGTTAAGGGGACAGCTCCGAAAGACAATCGTTTCTTTGAATTAGATTAGATATCCCTTTATTAGTCACGCAGTGGGGGGAATTTGCAGGATAACAGTCCCCACACTATCTGATAGATTTAATCAGTGCCATAATAAACGAGAGAATCATTTGAGTTTGCGTCTAATGACTGTTTTTCACAGCAGGTGAAACGACAGTAAAAAGTTATAAAATGTTAAACGTAAGCAATCGAACGCGACGGAGGCCTGGAGGCTCTGCCTTGATCTGCCAAAAACTGACAAATGAGGAAGTGATGCAGTGGCGGGAATGTGAGTTGTTGGCCACAGAACAAACAATATAATAAAAAAATAATAATAATTTCTTCTTTTTTTCCGCCCGCAATGCACTGATCGGCCCAGAGAAGCAGCACATCAGTCGCTCCTGACTCTCTCTCACCGAATTCAATGAAGGAGTAGGGCCGGGAAACAGTGGGGACCTTCTTTCCGTGCTGCTCATGAAACTCTGCCTGCAGGTCTTCGAGGTAAGCGAAGGCCAGCTTCTTAGCAAAGCTGGCTTCACACAGCACAAGATAGCACACTCCCTTCTCTATGAAATAGCTGCAAGGAGAACATAAACATGTGAAAGAGATTACAGGAATCCACACAAGTATCCTATATGTATTTTAGTGTTCTATGCCACTGTTTTGTAATGTTAGAAAACAATGTTTTTCACTGTATTCATGTACTTCATACTCACTGAAATGACATGGCGCCAGCCTCTAAAGTGCAGCGCGTGGGACTCTGTTCATTAAGTTTCCTGAAGAGCTGCTTAGCTTGACTCTGATACTGCTGGAGGTCCCGACCCAACTGAACAGACGGGTGAAAAAAGCAGATCAGTAACAAATCGACTCACTCAAAACTCATTTAGAAAAAATATGGTGTTTACTCGGGGCAAGAAATATACTTTAATATGCTACGTTAGCAGGTGGCGCTCACAAGCAAATGTCACTATTTTAAATATGAGTGTGATTTCTTATTTTGCCGAAGTGCTTAACGAGACAGACAAAAATAGAAACCGCTCCCGCCAGTCCAGATTTCACACTATTTCCCTTGAGTGCATTTCTTGCCCTGGAAAGTGTGCTTGAAATAAAGAGTTGGCACAAAACACTACAGACAGACTCAGCAGAGCGATGCTTCAACTGAGACTGAAGAGGCAATGTTTGTGTGTGTGTTGTTTTTTTTTAAGAACAAAAAGCCAGCCCAGCTGTTTGTGGTAAAGTATGGTCAGCATTTGGATGGTGGATGGAATTCATTTCCTGAGTGTGGTAGACTCTAGCAAATGACAGATTATTTACAGCAGCACTGTAGCGTCACAGATATACAGGTATGATGTTGAAGCACAGAGCAGAGACACAACAAACCTTTTCACTTCCCTTTATGAGAGCAAACAAGAGAGTGGAAGGGAAATATGTTAGACTCTTGGTAGGTCATGCTCAAACATAATGCAACAACTTAACATGTCACAATGCCGTCCAGTTTTAACATTTCTCATATGTTAAGTTTATGTTTGTGTCTATTTGGAGTTTTGAGGCGGAATTATTTTTTTTGTTGGTTCATGACTTGATGCAATTGAACAAGGGACGTTGCATCTGAACCACTTGGTCACCAAGACATTCTAACATTTGAAAGTGTTTCAGCCGGTATTCTTAAAAAATTAAAAAAAACACTTCTGATTAGAATTTTCTTAAATTTGGTGTCTCAAAATGGCAAGTCAGACATCTCCTGAGCAGATCATTTTACAGTTTAAAAAGCATGCTGGCGCCCTCTGGTGGACATACCTTGTAAAGGCAACACTGTTTTTACTGTATGTCAAACAACTGATTCTGGTTTCTTATGGGTGCAACATACACACAAATGCAGATATGTATGATCAGCTAAAATCTGAAATATGTATTTAATTGACTTGCAATCTGAAACGTTCTACTTGGAAAACAAATGCTCAGTTGTGCCTTTAATTAGGTGTTACAACTTAATTATTCAATTAAAACAGATTTCTTTTTTAAAAAGCATGTTTTGGCAAACCCTCTTTGCTTTTGTTTTTTTGGTACAACATATAGATGTGTATGACTGTGGAAAGCAGATTTTGAAGACCTGAACTGGACCGTTTAAAGCCTCACGAAACTTACAGGTGAAGTTAAGCAAAGCTCAAATGACTAGAAGCTGCATCTGAATAAAGGTCCGGGTTCAAACATGGGGAGGCGGCCGCTCTATGTAAATAAAAAGGCTGTGTACGTGTTAACGGGCCTCGAGCAGCTACGTTAGCTAACGTGTCAGTGTAGCATTTGACCAATTTAAGAGGCGTTCACGGGCTGCACCGACAACAGCAAACAGACAGCTAGCAACACACACAAAAAGCTGATATTTTAACCTGCTCGTCCTCCTGCATTGAGGCGGCTAACGGCAGACCGTCAGCCAGCCGAGCGATCATCGTCAGCAGCACCATCTCTCTCCGCGATGTGTTTCTCCGCGGCCCAGTTGAGCGTTACAGGTAACTGGTACCAGTGTCAGACGGAACGTAAACTGACAACACCGCAGGGCTGTCGCGCTGAGCTGGCCGGAAACGCAAGAGCTTTGTGTGTCACTGCTAAATACTTCCGTAGTCTCGTAACGCGGAGCCGAGTGCCCGCAAAATGTTCGTTCCGTCTCTTCAGAGATTGGACGTGTTTTGTGTTTATAGTGCTTTATTTGTACTTTATTTAATTTATTTATAGTTGTACTGTATTTGTACTATCGTCATATTGTGTAAAATGTACATAATTGTCGTTAGTAAATGACTAAATACGTAGCTCTCGGCGCACTACACTTTTTAGGAGTAGACACGTGACCACATCTTCTCCAATATGTCCGTCCACTGAGGAAGACCATGAGATGCGACTGAAAGCACCAGAAAAAACACATTGAATGGATTATTTTTGACTGCCTGTTTTCATGGTCAATCACGGTTAAATCAGCATTATTAATTGGTAATAATTATCAATAATTCGTTTTTTTATGAGCTTTAGAAATACAAATGTTCTATACGTCTCATATGTTAACATTTCAAACATTTGTTTTTGATCCTAAAACTATTTACAAAGTGTATTATTTTAGGCAAAAAATAAACAATTTGGTTGACCAATTTGCTAATGATTTAAGTGTTAAAATGCAGTGCTGTATGCAGATTATTTTTTGGGTTCATTCTGTCTGCCGATATATACATATTTCTATGTGAATATTTTAAAGAAATTATGCACTGTCACTTCAAGAAAGTATGAAAATTACAAAATTAAAACCAATTGTGTCTCCCCTTTTGCCTTTTTTTTCAAGAAGGCCACAGTACGGCTAAGATAATGTCGTAATCAGCTCTTCAATGCGGTCTGTCAAGTAAATGATGCCATCTCCACAAAACAGCTTCTTGACTTTAATCATTACATAAGTAACCTGTCCATTTCCCTTCTGCTTATTGCACGGAATTATATCACTCTTACTCATCGAACGCTTTATTTGTCCTTTACGCAATCGAGCAACCAAAGCAATGAGCCCATTCATATAGCAGTTGTATGTGCAAAGAAACTACAGCTGAGGGCAGCATTGATCACTTTTAGGGAAAGCATCACTGAGAAAAGCCTTCTCTACAACATAAAGAAAGTAACTTCATTCATAAGGTTGCATTATGTCGTCTCTTAAAAAGGCAAATTCAAGGCATTGCTCTGGATTGACTTTTCCCATAATACCCTGATGTGCAAACAGCTCATTTGGAAATGTCAGATGGCGCCAGCAGCTCCACAGAGAAGACGTACAGCAAATCATTTGAACTCTTGGTACAACGGCCAGCAAGATCACACACACACCTAGGCTGCACTCACAACCAACCTGTGAGACCCTGTGTAACGTAAAAGGGAGAGTCTGCTCTTCCAAGCTATGGACTGTTGGGAGATGATTGTGAGGGAGTCAGGTGGCGAGTCCACAGGGACGGAGTCGCTGTGACAGACTGAAGCTCTGACATGGCAGCCCTCAACCAAGTGTCCCCCGGCGTCTGCCACACAGCATCTCTGCTGCCTGTCTGACGGTTCATGGAGGCGAGACATGGCACGAGCTGAGAGGAACAAAATGGAAGCCTCAGAAGTGTGAATCCCATGTGGATATATTTAATAGAAAACCCAGCCGATTTCTTTGTAAATCTTTAAAAATGATGCTTCTGTGATTTGATCCTTCTTCTGTATAGGAAGAAGTGGATAGGAGATATTTAGGAAGCATGTCTAAAGGGAACTGAGGAGGGGAGCAGAATATTCAAGGACAACAGAACAATGTGAAACCGAGGCATCGAGTAGAACAAGAAGGATCCATGACGAAGAAGTATGGCAAAAGCTTTATGACAAGTTCGACAGGGGAAGCCCAGTCTCACTACGTTACCTTCTGTGGTGGTGGATATGGCTAACTAAGAGTGAATTGGTTTGGCTCAACAACACACAGCTCTTTGTTGGCCTTGATGGGATGATGCTTTGCACCGCCTTCATCTGTTGCTACTCATGAACATACGTGAACACTCAAAGTCAGCTTTATTGTCAATTCTTCGACATGTGCAAACATACAGAAGAGTTGAAACAACTTTAAAGTGCAAATAGATTAAAAAAAGAACATGGAGACAAAATATGTTAAGAAAAACTATACATATATATTAAGAAAAACCATCAGTCTGTAGTTTAGCAGCAGTCAGACATTGAGTGTTCACTGTACCCAACACGGTCGTCACCGAAAACTACTGTAGTACACAGCGGGACAGGCAGCCTGAGAGGATCGCTGCACTCGTTTTGGATCCAGATGTTCTACTCGAGAAGCAACTCACGACGAAACATGGCGAGCGGCAGTTGTGTTAACGGAAAGCAAATCATTTTGGAGGCGAGGCAGTTCCACACAGCTGCAGGCGATGTAAGTGCTGGTTCTGTCTGTCTCAGTGGGTGGCACAGCTTCACACAAAGGCAAGGTGTGGGGCTTTTCTTTCTCACATCGGTTTACACACCGTGTCTGTGAACTCACTGCCTTTTTGTGGAGAGGAGAGACACAGATGTATTTAATGCAACCACATAGATTAAAAGAGCCAGACCGCGTGACTAGAGGTTTGTTTGAAACAACCGTAGTGGTACTCAGGTCTGGAGAGGACTTATCTAGAAGCAAAAAGTCAATGTTGTCTGAGAAGTGCAAACAGGATAGATCTATTTCCCAGAGGACTTCTTGAAAATCTTAAGCAACCAATTGTAACCAGCAAAAAGGAGTCAACAACAGATTAAGAATTCAATTTTTTATCAGATATATATAAAAAATCAAACTGCAATTGCAGCAAATCCAGGACCAAGAAAATATCAAACCATTAGGTATTTCAAAGAAATGTTAGTAAATACAGAACGAGACAGCAGGATAGACATGTTTCAAAAAGTCATAGACAAAGTAGACACCATGACCACGAGACGCTCACTGGCATCTTAAAGACACAAAGCAGTGCTTGTTCATACTCGCCTCCGAGATAATCTGGCCTTGTGACATTTAAACTTCTCGGGAACAAAAGATAGACATGAATAAATCTGGCATAAAGCATTAGTGATACATTGTTACATTACAAAGCAAGGATAAATGATTAAACAGTATATTTCCCTTTAATACGTCATTTAAAAAGTATATATTTATGACAACAGGATGAATTCTAACTCATAAGCAGAGGCTGAATCTGTTTTATGCTCCCTTCTAACAACCGAGATGTTTTATTCTCTTTTATGGAGTGTTTATTCTTCATGTCAACTCTTCTTCTGCTGTCGTCCCTTTGATGTCAGAGTTTTTCCATAACTGTGCTTGAAAGATAATATCATTGATTTCACTGTTGGCAAAACATTCCACGAACCTAAAAAACACAAAAACAGTTAAAGTAAAGCGGTGACATTAGTCGAGGTGGTTCACTGTGTTCATTTTGAAATTATATGTATGTCACGTGACACTTCCCATTTTCCTACATGTAGCAAAAAGAAAAGTGCCACATTTCCCTGGGTTTGTTCATTTTTACATTCAAGAAATCATTAAAACACTGAGATTAAAATACATATTTCATTCCCACCCTCAAGGGGGAAGGACTGACTGGTGGAAAACATCTCACTCAACAGATTTGATTCAAGGCGTAATTGTGCTGTGCTAAATCAATGACGGATGCCAGTTAGAAAGAAACACATCAGCAATCAGTAAAAACGTGGTGATATTTCTCCACGATGAGCAGCGCGTGAGTCAAAGGACACGGCGTCACAGGCAGTCGAGGGGGCCCGAGGCTCAGGCCGGATAAGTCGTTCATCAGCTGCTTGTTCACGCCCACATCGAAACCTGTCGAGAACAATACGGAAGTTTAAAAAAAAAAAAAAAAGATTGAGAAAGACTTCTATGGCACAAGTTCATTTATTCATCTTATTATCATGTGACATGAGTAATAAACCCATGACACAAGCGTCGCTCACCAATTTTTATGGCGTAAGTGAGGAGCTCTTGCATCTTGAACTGCACATGGAAATTAGACAAAGACGTCAGTAAACTAAATGAATGTAAGAAAAAACATATCAAAGTGAAGTTGGGAGGAGCAACCACAGCAACATGGACGTACCTGTATCTCCCTGGCTTGGACCACATGGCCCTCCTTAAATGCCGATATGAGCTTGTTGAAATGGCATCCTGCATAGTTATAAGTGCTGCAGGCCGGAAAAGCAAATGCGTGTAAATAACTGAGAAGCGGAGAGTACGAGAGGAAATGAATCACGGTGCAGGAACACACCTCCCAACCGCTCCATCGGCCCCCATAGCCAGAGCTGCGAGCAGTTGCTGTGAAAAGAAAGACAGTGGAGGTGAGAGTCGTAAAGCATCTCGCGAGATGAGCAGCTGCAGATGAGGGGCAAGATGGAGGAAGAGCCGACCTCGTCCACGCCGTAGAGGAAGGACCACTGAGGCGGACTGCCGCTGACGCTCTGGCCAAAGTCCATCAGGTCACTCCCACTGAACTTCACGCCTCTGAAGGAGGGAATGAGCTCTTCAATGCCCTCCAACACCTCTCTCACTGGCACTGAAGAGAAAAAACATCCTCTCACATGCAGTATCCCATCAGTTCTAGACGGTCAGACATGCATCATGCTGCTATCATGTGTGGGGAAGTAGAGTCTCTCCGTTTCTGAATGCAGCTGCAAGGAAAATCTAATCACCATTTGCACTTACCATTAACACCGGTGACAGCAGGAATATGATAGTAATAGAAAGGCAGAGTTGGGGCAGCTGAAGCGACTTCCTGGAGGAACGACCTCAGCGCGGCTGAAGTGGAACGACGGGGAAAAGAGCAGTCGTGAGATGTGAATGAAGTGTGAACGTTGGTATTAAGTCACACACACATGTTCCATGTGCGTGTGTTTACTTGCATTTAAAAATGTGGAAGTAAATCTTTTACTCATCGATACCAGCGCTTACCTGCAGTTCTCGGCTTGAAGAAGAACGGGGCCATGACTGCAATCGCATTTGCCCCGATCTGAGCCGCATGTCCCGCCTGGATGGGACATGAACGATGTGAGGACGAGCAACAACGACTAAGGTAATTTTTTAGCTCCCGCTATGGTTTGTATTACATCTGTGGTTTAGTTTACAACAAAAAAATATATTTAAAGCAGCTCTGTTCATGTACCCAAAGAATTCGGAAGTCTGCAAGTCTCAGACGAATGATACCGCGCTCATACCTGCGTATTAAATATCAAATGTCTGTTTGCTCAGCTTAGCAGAAGAAAAAAAACAGGAAATGTTCAAAACAGCCGTTTTTTTTAACGCTAAAAAAAGGGTAAAGAAGATGGACTATCACTAAAAATGGACTAGAAATGTGGGACGTCGACGACTGAACTGAACAGACGAGGCCGGCTGAGTGGAATTGCATCCACCATAAAAACATATTAAAACACTTCATCATCGCTACCCCCAGGACTAAACACTACCGCTGAAAAAAAAGGTAATTTAGGACTCATTTAAACTTTTCCCTAATAAAAGCCAGATTCAGTACAGTCAGCCTGGTCAATGACGGGCAATCTTTCTTTGTGAAACACATCATTTGGTCCCCTTATGAGCCATGCGTTTTGTTCAATGTTCATGTCACTAAAGGAAACATAAAAGGAAGCCACTCACCAGTTCTTTGGCATCTTTAAGGCTCAGGCAGCCGACGTGCACAATGACCTGATCTAACCTGTAGAGACATGCACACACATGTTGCATTAGATGGGACAAACAGACAACTCTCAACATAGAAGTCCTGTGTGACACACTTACTTGCCCTTGGCTTTCAGACACCAGTCCGCAGCCAGGATCTTCCTCTCTGCAACAGTGAGAGACATGCTCTCTCCGGTGGTCCCATTCACTGAAAGAAAGTATAGTCGTGTTTTATTTGTCAGGCCTCAAGGATACACAGAGTTTTTTGCGAGTAACATCTCAACACAACTCCCCTTTAATTCTTTTAAAAAAAGAAAGAAAGAAAGATATAATTCTAATATAATATCAGGTAGTTGCACAAGGGGATGCTCTTTTAAGGAAATGAGACAGAAGCTGATTATGAAATCATTCATGAATCATACCCTATGAAGCAAGATGTTTTGATGACAGCTCTGTCCTCTGTCATATTTAAAAGGAAATGAAAATTACTGTTGGAATAACGACTGTTTCATGATGATTACTGGTGATAGAATTGCCTTTTAACGTTGCACAGAAAATAAACTAAAGACAAGTTAGTTTCTAAGTTTGCAGAAGAGTTATTTGATTAGTTTTTGAAAGATTTGTGAAATGACTTCACAGATCTTTTCAGTCTAAATAGAGTTGCTGCCAGAGTATATCTAACACCAAACGAATAATTGACACACTAAGGTTTGGTTTTCCAGAGTGCGACCTGATAACATTTCAATGTCACTCCTTTTTAAACCACAACTGAGGGTTCACAGAGGACAAACATATTGGCAAATATATAAAGCAACAAGACATGCAATTTTGGAGTTGATTGATATTGGAAAATGGAAAATGACAAATATCAAAAAGGAAGAATCCACCTTTAAACTTACCAAATATGCTTTTAATGCCTTGTTTCTCTGTCAAGTAGTCAACATAAGGTCCAATCGCGGCGAGGTTGACTTCACTGTTTCGGGGGAAATGTGGGCAATGTCAGCCTCCACATTTTACAGAAGAACACCAAACATGCAACATTGAGTTCCAAATACCTCCACACGCTCATTCCTCACTTTTAACTTCCAACACTATCACTTTTCTTTCTCATCAACAATAAATGCTGGACTTTAAAAATAAGAAGTCGAGCTGAAGAGGTTCCTGAACGCTACATACCCTTGTGGGGTGAATGGAGTAAATGTGGCTGCAACAAGGCCTGTCAGCTTTTTTTCAGCAGGACTCATGACTGTTTCTTCTCCCTGACAATGTAAACAAACAGACATACATGTCGATAGGTGGTAAGAAGGAAAGAAAGAAGAAAGAAAGAAAGAAATACAGAATTGGGCACAACAAAATAATAATGAGGTTCAAGAGGAAGTGGATGAACTACCGTAACTTCAACGTTGCAGAAAAACAAGAAAGCTGTTCGCCCAGTGTTCACGTTTAACGTCACATCTTGTTTTTGAAACGCCAGATTTACAGAAAAACAACACGCAACCAAATCACACCTAATGTGTGTAAGTGATTATTATTAAGATATACTGTATATTAGGCTTTCAGTGATCTATAAATGAAGAGGGAATTCAAATATGTCTACTACTATGTCATGCTACTTACGTGTAACATTGCGTGATTCCTTCTGCGCGTTACGGACATCAATTTTAGTTTGGAGGGAAGAGGAGCGATCTACTGTTGATGCCCTCTCAAATACAGTCTTATGTCTTACTTGTCACATGTAGGTATCACGTGACGCCGCAAAGCTCGAAGGGAAATGGAGTTTATGAGTGAAAAACACGAAAAATACGGTGAGATATCCATGGGCTTCCTTTAGTTAGGATTCGTACACGGACTCTATACAGTCGTTTTGAAACGTTGTTTGAAAGTTTGAGTGGAGTTGTTCCTTCATGTACAAAACATTAGTGCTGCCTTTAACTGCTGTTGGGATATCCTAATATTGTAGGCATGCAACACGTACAAGTAAACAAGGAGCAATAAAGTATCCCGTAGCACTACATAAGATATGAATGATGATACCCAAACAGATGATAATTGCATAGTTATGTGTAGAGGGCGTGTGTGGTTTGTCGAAGGAGTTACCAATGGTATACGCGTTGCATATAATAAGTGCGTTAATTCACGTAAATAATTACCATGACTAGAACCAATTATACACTAAGCGGTATTTTGATAACATATATTTAATTTCACTATCACAGGCCTTCAAATGTAAGCAATTGGGTGTGCGATATCGGAGCTGAAGTTTATTTTTCCAGAGCTTTCATCAGCACTGAAAGGCAACACGCATAAGTACAGTATGCACAGATAAATGACCCTTTTGTAATTCCTCAGTCTAGACTTTCAGGTATCTATAACTACTTGTATAACCAATTCAAACGCTATTAAACTGCTATCTAACCGTATAATAAGGTAATATACACGTAATAATTGGGTTACACACATGTCGAGAGTTATAGCTGTATTTCTCAGCAAAGGAGAAGCGTCTTGCCTATCGGCCGACGAGGAAAATGCTGCCTGGCAAACTACACTCAGGGCTCAAAAGCATAACGAACCAGGAAGCGGATGTTGTTGACGTTCTCGTTGCAATGACATCCGTTTTTTTTAGGCAGGCTAGCTTGGCAAAACAGCCGTTTACTGCGAAATTTACCACTTTATTCCCCGAAGGACGGAGAACATCGCTCGGTCAGGTCTGTCGCTCAACAATGGACGCGGGTTTTTGTCGATTTTTTTGTATTATAGGTCGTTGTCGCCTTCTCGGCTAGTTAGCCCGGCTGGCTCACTGGTTAAATAAACCCTGATAAGTGGTCGGCTGCTTGTCTTGAGTGGCTGACGAGAGAAATGTCAAGAGAAGGAAAATAATTAACTCCTATATGTAAAAGGTCCAGTCGACACGTCAGAGGGATAACGGACGGTGGTGTTAACAGGAGTTTCCAAAAGCTGTTGGTTTGTCTAGCGGTTTATTCGGCTGCACGTTGTGTGGAGTAAGGGATCGATTTGTGGAGTTTAAGATAAGACTCTGGTTGTTAATTCTACGTGTCTTGCTTCAGTTTACAGTGAGTCTTAACTAGCTCAATGTGTCGTGATTGAACTGAAAAGGCGAGACGTTTCTTTGATCGCTGCTGCGTGAAGACCACATATAGAACAATCCGTTTTTATTGTGATTTGCATCATTAACCGCTCGCTCGCAGGATATAACGTTATCGTGTTTGCATGTCAACGTGTCACACCTGTGGTACAGCATGTCCGGGTCACCGTTTAGGCAAATATACAGGTGTGACTAACCAACTGCGCACTATAACTAATATATCTATCAGTTCCACGCCGATGTTTCTTCAGATATATTATATATTCCTTTATTAGTCCCCCAGTGGGGAAATTTGGAGACTTAACTTGAAATAACAACATTCCTAGAAACTATTTGATTGCAGTTTAGCGTCTTGAGTGCACACATGAAGGCGCCCATTGCACATAGTCGGTTGTGTAGTCTTGTCTTGTTTTTTGTGTTTGCTGAGAAACAGATGGCGTGTAAGTGGCAAGAAACGAGCATGATTACATGATACCTTCTGTACGTATTAATGAATAAGCGGTACATCTTAGGTCAGGGAAAGAAACAAGTGATTAAACATGATCTCAGAGGTATATCATTAATGGGGTGGTGTAGGTTTGTGTTTCTTGGGTGTTGATGTTAGTTTGAGCTATTTGGTTAGGGCTAGGCGTAGGTAATGACTAGATATTTGCTCGAGGACTGACCAAGAGGTGGGCCAAACTGTACTTTTGTGTATATTGCTGCCATCTTGCCCAATCCCACAATGCCGGCTGTACTGTTCTTACTGCTGCTCGGGGCACTATGCAGCCTCGGACAGGCTATGTCACAGGAGGAGAGGCACAGGTTGAGGTGAGTTGGCAAAAACACACAACTTCCTCCGAGCGAGAATCCACCAAAAACCTGTTCCGCACGCTGACTTTTGTCTGTTTTTTTCCCCTCCCCAAAACAGAAACCAAGTGGTTGAGATGTTTGACCATGCATATCAGAATTATATGGTAAGTAATCTATTGTAACTGGATCCCTTCACAAAAATAGGACTTTCGAGTGTTTGTCTTTTTGATGCATCTTTGCAGCAGATGGCTTTATTGCAACTTCTTTAATTCCCCAGGACCATGCATATCCAGCAGATGAGCTGATGCCACTAACATGCAGAGGAAGAGTCCGTGGGCTTGAACCCAGCCGAGGCGACGTAGACGATGCGCTGGGAAAGTGAGTAACACGCTGCCACGCTCCATTGACACCTGTTGGAACCAAGAGGACGTTGGTCCACACGCACACATTCCCACGCCTGGTTAAACACTTACCAGAGGTGGAAAGGTGGAGACAAATTGTACACATTGCTGAATAACCATTGTGTGGAATAATGTTTCCATGAAATACAATTGCATTAATTATTATTGCTTAAAAAAGGTTTCTCTCTCTGTTAGGTTCTCTTTGACCCTCATAGACACACTGGATACTTTGATGGTAAGTACTGGTTTGGTTATTATTGTGAGGCTGTATTTAGTATATTTATTATTCTGTTATATCCACAGTTGCTGTTAATATTAGTGGTCATCATTGTTCCATTATTATTCAGCTTTTATTTTTGCTGTGTTTTAATTACATTATGTTGTTGTAATGTAAACATGACATCTATTGCACTTCTCTGTTGTTTTCTTGGATGTTTTTCGCTGCTATACAGTTTTTATCTGCTATACAGACTGTAGAGCCCTCTGAGGCCCATTTGTATTTCGAATTTAGTTAAATAGAAATGCATAGGACAGCTCAATGTGGAGGTTTTGATGACATTGTATTTTATAATATTATGTACTGCTTGAAAGAATGTATAGTAAAATGCCATTTTTTCTAAATCCCATGTCTTTATTTTAATATTTCTGATGTCTATTATCCTGAGTTTCTCAGTCCACCTTTACAATATGAAATGACCCGTAAATAAGCCAGAATTATTAATATTCATGTATTATTTGTCATTGGAAGCTTTTGAACAAGACGACGGAGTTTGAGGCTGCAGTGAGGAGAGTGCTGTCAGATGTGAGGCTGGACAACGACATTGTGGTATCGGTCTTCGAAACCAACATACGAGTCCTTGGGTGAGATCAGATTACACAATCAACACATATTAATGGTTAATACATTACCTGGTTAATATTAAGTGTACCCTCTGACTGGCAGCAGACAGAACAGCTGTCCGAAAGCACACCAGTCATAAGAAATCACTGGATGCTGCCGTGCTTAATTCTAAACACGTGATTGGTGTGTGTATGTGTGTGTTCAGAGGTCTGTTGGGAGGGCACTCCATGGCTGTGATGCTGAAGGATGGAGGTCAACACATGCAGTGGTACCAGGATGAGCTCCTGCATATGGCCAAAGAACTGGGCTTCCGCCTGCTGCCAGCCTTCAACACCAGTAGTGGCCTTCCTTATCCCAGGGTGAGACAACTACACACACGTTCTGCTCCTTAACGCCATGCACGAACCTCCATGCTCTGTAGTGTAAGGTGGGGATGTTCAACAAAAACATCTAACACACCTGTTTTGGCATCGGCACAGAAGTCCCATATTATCCAATTTTCAAGACTGTGATAAAAAAATAATAATAAAAAGGTCTTCATGCTGAACTGAATGTAAAAACCTTCCTTTTAAATAATACCGTTTTAGTAAATTCTACGTCAAACATATTTGATCATGTACTACAAAAAAGGAATATGTTTGAACTCTTCCACACACTTTAAGGGTT
The DNA here is from genome assembly GCF_023055335.1 of Clinocottus analis. Lineage (NCBI taxonomy): Eukaryota > Metazoa > Chordata > Actinopteri > Perciformes > Cottidae > Clinocottus > Clinocottus analis. The sequence continues at coordinate 1,767,733 of NW_027175987.1, forward strand.
GCAGTATGTCACATTGACATGTGTAACCTCTCGGATCATGACTACATATTTCCATTTTCCGCTTCGCTGCTCTGCTCTGCTCTGCTCTGCTCGCAGCTGTCGCAGCTTTTGAAAGCACATATTTTCGTGTCTGACTAGTTTTCATGCACAGGCTCTTGCAAAACAACTGTGACTCTAAAAACAGATTGTGTAATGTTTTTTTCTTCTTTTTTTTTCTTTTGTATTTGACAGGTGAACCTGAAGTTTGGTGTCAGGGGTCCTGAGACGAGAACAGGCACAGAAACAGACACCTGCACTGCGTGTGCGGGAACCATGATCCTGGAGTTTGCTGCCTTAAGCCGCTTCACTGGAGATCCGGTGTTTGAGGTATACGATGATAAGATCCTCTTTTGGAAGCCTTTTTAAAGCAGATGTAACAAAATAAAACATTGTAAAAATGAACAATTAGGGAGTTTTAAGTCATCAGGGTAAACATATATATGCTGTTGTAGCATAAAATATGATAAATGGTGAGGCAATATATATTTTTTTGAACAACAACCAAATATTTTTGAGGAATAATTCCTCTTTTGACTTAAAGTTCACAACCATCGCTAATTATTTATCAGCAAACCTGTTCTCATAAACTGGTGGGTCTCACCTGTTAAATAGTAAGAAAGTAATCGTCTATCGCAACAGACAAGCGTCAGCGCTGAACAGCCACACCTCACGAGTGGCTCGCATTCCTTTTATTTATCCAGGTTACACTTTGTCATTGCATCTTTTTTTTGAGAGCAGGTTCAGACGCTCTCTTGTTTGAGGTGGAATACTGTCTCCGTCATGTCTTCAGTGAGATCTCCTTCTCTTCTGTTGCCTCTAAATCAATGTGCATCTCACAAAAATAGAGGAATCTGATTGTTTTCTACAATATGAAGTGTATACAAACAGAAAATGAGGGTAGGGACCTTATAACTGCAGTGGTACACTGAAATATGAATATAATATAGTTCGATATCTTACCCTGTGCAACGATATTAGAGCCTTTCTTTGCACTGGTTTACTTCCTGGCAGCAGTAAACTGCTGATCAAGCACACATCGTATCACCGCAATCTCTTTCACAGTTGACAGCTTCTGCCGATTGATTTTCAAGATTTTTTATTTTTTTTCAAATCAATAACACACCTTTCTTCACAGACCCATGCCCGGAGAGCTCTGGACTTTCTGTGGGAGAAGAGACAGAGAAACAGCAATCTGGTGGGAACCACCATCAACATCCACTCCGGAGAGTGGGTTCGCAGGGGTGAGTTACTGGGAGAGAGGCACAGAGAGGCGTTATGACATGACTGAGGGCGGATGGAAGTGTTGAGAGAAGTGGAAGTGGAGGAAGAGGGAAGGAGACTGTGGCAGATACCGAGTGATGAGGAGACAAGGACATGGGGAAGTGCAAATGAAGTATACCGGTTAGTCTGGCCGAGAGAGGATTTGGTGTCACAGAGGGTTGATGGGTAAACATGGGACATCATCTGATTTTTTTTTTTTTTTTTTTCTTGTCTCATAAAAGTGTGTTGATTGATTGTGTCACCACAGACAGCGGAGTAGGAGCCGGAATTGACTCGTACTATGAATACCTGCTAAAGGCTTACATCCTCTTGGGAGATGACCTGTTTTTAGAGCGGTTCAATATTGTGAGTACACACACACACACACACACACACACACACACACACACACACACACACACACACACACACACACACACACACACACACACACACACACACACACACACACACACAGCAATTTGATGCCTCTCTGTCTGCATAATTGTGTTTTCTCACTGTGGTGTCTTTAACCAAGCACCATTATATTTTTAGGTTTGTGCACTTCAGGATTCTGTTTAGTTCTCCAGCACACCAATCCTGTTTTCAATCCTCCGGCTCCTATTTGTCTAGTTGTGTTTACTTCACCGAGCACCACGCGACTGTTTACATTATGCTCCTTCCACTTTGCATGTCTCATTCAGCACTATGCATCTATAATGAAGTACATAAGCCAGCCTCCACTGCTGCTTGACGTCCACATCCACAAACCTCTGCTTCCCGCTCGCACCTGGATGGACTCCCTGCTGGCCTTCTTCCCTGGACTGCAGGTCAGATTAGATCGCGTGATTTTGAAGGTTTTACGCCTCCTGTAATGCCTCGTGCTTGTTACAGCTGTAACAATGCTGTCCATACTGCGTGTGTCTCAGGTGTTGAAGGGAGATATCCGTCCTGCCATCGAGACTCATGAGATGTTGTATCAAGTAACAAAGAAACACAACTTCCTCCCAGAGGTAATCTGTCTCTCTGTGTATCCAACTTTAAATACCCTCTTAGGATTTAACTGCTGCACAAAAAAAGGGATTTGTGGTCTCATTTTACAATGGAGTCAGGTAACCCCATGTGACTTGTGTTGCCAACCGTAACCGTTTGAAAGTGAACGAGCTCTCGTTTCATGCGGCGCGGACCGCAGTTTAGCACCGTCTCTCTGTTCTAATTACAAAGCGCTGGATGGCACGCTGACCCATTCGTCCTTCTCCGTCTCTCCCCAGGCCTTCACGACTGATTTCAGGGTACACTGGGCCCAACATCCCCTGAGGCCTGAGTTTGCAGAGAGCACCTATTTCCTTTACAAGGTAATTCATCAAGGACGCTTGACATAATGCAGACGTTCCCTTTCCACCGCCAAAGTACAGAGGTGAATGCTTCTTTCCCATGCAGCAGATTTTGTTTCATAAGTAGCCAATTTAAATGGGACTCAAAATTTCGAACACACAATCTCCATTTCTGCAGTTGTTAAGCAGCCTCCGGTCCTCTGCCTTTGGCATTCTGGTGTCGTGCAGAAAATGTATAAAGGAAAATAATATACGATAAATCACTTCGGAGTAGGTGTTACATTGTTGTGTCTCGTCTGATGCCACTGGAGCCTTCCTCCCGGCCCGTGTGCTGTCCTCTGTTACGATCACGCTCCTGTCCTCTGGTCCTCCCAGGCCACGGGAGACCCGTACTACCTGGAGGCCGGTCGTACCATCCTGGACAACCTCAACCGCTTTGCTCGTGTTCCCTGTGGCTTTGCCGCAATGAAGGACGTACGCACCGGGAGCCACGAGGACAGGTGAGCATATGAATCATCATAAAGATGATAAGCATTGTTATTTAATTCCTCACTTGAGAAAAAGACACACTCTTTGCAAGGATCTTTCAGTATTTTAATAGTTGTGAAAAAGCTGTGTACTAAAAAAGCAAGACAGGTTAAAATAATTCCCCAATTTTAACTATGTAAAAGTAAGAAAAGTCAACTACACAGAGCAATGCAGGCTGTAAAATCATATTACATATCTGGTACATACACACACAGTGTGCACAATGAGCTGATCACTCTGGCTCTGCTTTGCGACGCCCTTCATGATTACCTAATGAATAAACCAGCAGTGTAAGTAAGCCCTGTGCCCCATGATCTTCCACCTGTTCTCTCCTGCCAGAATGGACTCGTTCTTCCTTGCTGAGATGTTCAAATACCTCTTCCTGCTGTTCGCGGATGCCGAGGACTTACCGTTTGACGTGGAGGACTACGTCTTCACAACCGAGGCCCACCTGCTGCCCCTGTCCCTCTCCATGGCCCCTCACGCGTCCTCCGTTCGCTCAAACAGAACGGTAATGGTCACCGTTGGGATTCAGATCTGACATGAAAGCGTGTAAACATTCCAGTTCCCTAACTGAATCCGTGACATGCTCCTGATCATTCAGTCCGAGGAGCTGGACGACTCAAACTTCGATTGGACCTGCCCTAACACCCGCCTCCTGTTTCCTGACCCCGCCTTCCCCCGTAACCTGAGAGATCCGATCCGGAGCGCTGTGGACAAGAGCTGCCCCCGCCCCCCTCCTTACCGGTATGTGTACATACAGGTGTGACCTCGTCATGAGCCTGAACTTCTCTGTTTCTCCGAACTACTGTGAATACTCCCCGTTTTTAACCTCTTCCTCCTCGCAGGGAGCCCGGGATGGGTCGTCCTCCACTGAGGGCTCAGGACTTCATGGCGAACAACCCTGAGCATCTGGAGCTGCTGAGGAGAATGGGAGTCAGTCTCATCCACCTGAAAGACGGCAGAGTGCAGCTGGTCCAGCATGCCACACAGGTGAAGGGTTTACGTCTGCAGGTTTTTTTTTTGTTAGCGACTGATTTAGAAAGAAACTGAGCTGGAATAATTAAGTTTGTTCATCGAATGTGACTCCTTAGCTGTTTTGTTCTAATCACTCGGGGGATGGGAATGATGCGACATTGTTACTTTTTCAGCACACAAAATATGGCGAAAAATCGCCTGTCAGCAATAACTAGAGCTGATGAAGAAAAGTTTAAAGACCTCTTTAAGTCTTTCAACACATGCAGCAGCTTGTGCATTTGTACTGTTATTGAAATGCAGAACAGAAAGAGAACCTGCTCTGCAACTGGTGCCATTATCTAATGGAGGACATAGTTTTTGTCCGGAACTCCACAAATCACCCTGACTTTGTTTGTTTTTTTAAACCCCGTTTCGCTCTCCTCCTCTCCCTCCCAGGCGGTGAGTGCGGTAGCAGCAGAGGACGGCGTGCGTTTCATGCAGGAGATGATGGAGCTGTCCAGCCAGCAGCAGAAAGAGCAGCTGCCTCCCAGAGCCATTCAGATCGTCTCACACCCGTTCTTTGGCAGGGTCGTGCTGACCGCCGGCCCGGGACAGTTTGGCATAGACCTGTCCAAAAGTTCCACAGGGGTGAGTGGGTTTTGTAGCTTTGCCAAATTGCCAGCTTTCAAGCGGCCATTTAACTCTCCTGTTTTTTTTTTCTTCCTAAAAGAGCCTCTCACTTTTCCCTGTTATTCCAAATGAAGAGGGCGCTTCTTTTTTCCGAGAATATTCTCCTAATTCAAACAGAAGAAAAGACGAGCGGCAGACGAGAACATGTGTACACCTGCAGGCACTGTGCACCCCATAATATTAAAACATTGCACTTTTCTTGGCGTCCGCGTGCAGGTCCGAGGCTTCGTGACCGTGGCTGAACCCTACAGCGGCTGCACCGAGATCACCAATGCCGAGTACATCCGGGGCCACATCGCTCTGCTTCAGAGGGGTCAGTGCATGTTTGCGGAGAAGGCCCGACACATCCAGAAGGCCGGCGCCATCGGAGGCATCGTCATCGGTGAGTGCGAGCAGCTAACGACGCGAGACGGAAGAGGACTGCTCGGTGACTAGATTAGGGCTCTATAAATTGATTACCTTGAAGACAGATGGTCGAATAGGGTCCTGCACATTACATGATAATAGCTTAATAATACAGAAGAACTCAAGTGAGCTTAATAACCGTGAGCCGCATCGGATATAGGCTCTTTCTAAATGTTATGAATGTTCTGTACAAGCCATAAAACTTCATATACATGCTTTTCAACTAATAGTTTAAATTTAATCGTTGAATCTAAAAAATGTCAGAAGCTTTTTCCTCGTTTTCTTACCAAAGTTGTTGTCCGTTAACTTTCTTCGATCTCGCGGTCATATCTTCTCGCGCTCTCTTCGTCTCCCGCCAGACGACAACGAGGGCAGCAGCAGCGACACGGCTCCCCTGTTCCAAATGGCGGGCGACGGCCGCAGCACGGACGACATCACCATGCCGCTCCTCTTCCTCTTCCACAAGGAGGGCAACATCCTGCTGGAGGCGCTGAAGGAGTACAGGGAGGTGGAAGTGCTGCTGAGCGACAAAGCCAGGGACCGAGGTGTGAAACTGCTTCCTCACGCTTCTCCCTAAATGTTAGAACTTTGTTCCGCGCACCGCTCTTGATGAGATTGATCACACCGGTGCGCTTATCGCTCTCCACCGACTGAGCCTCATTATGTGCCTGGCTTCATGAAATAAAGATGAGGATGTAGGGATTGGGGCTTTATTTGAAGTCTCAGAGATCGTGACTCATTCCCGAGCCACCCACCAGCTGTGGTTATAACGGTGGCTGGTGGAGGTTTTCTTTTTACACACTTCAATCAATATTGCATCCTCATTCTTTTCCTCTTTTTTCCTCATCGGCCAAATCCCTCTGTTCTCTGTGGTGAACTGTAACAGTGCCTCTCCTCTCTTTCTTGGTTTCTCTTTTCTTTTTTCATAACCCTCTCCCCTTTGGATGAGCAGCCACCATATTCAAAGGTAAACCTCTTCCTGGCAGCCTGACTAAGGGCAGTAAGTATTCTTTTCCTTCTTTTCTCATTGGGTATTCTCATCCTGCATCCTTCCTTCTCGCCTTCATCTCTGTTCTCCCTCCTTTTCGTGGTCATGCGTTCATCTTTCCATCCCTTCCTGTCACTCTGCCCTCCAACCACAGGATTCCGTTTGTGTTTGATAGGAAAGCTTAGTGCAGTCACAGTCTTGTCATTTCTGATTTCCCCCCTTCAGAGCCAAGGACACGGCAGCTCTGTGTGTCTGTTTTGTCACTGCAGCAGACCAACAGTTACAAAAGTTGCCACAATTTGTGTTTGGTCAGCTTTTTTTTGTAGTGACCCTTTCCTACAAATCCTAGTATTTATAGCAAGTCTCTGTCAACACAAAGCCACAATAATGACCAGATGCCTTGTGCCTACCTGTACTAATTGCAAAGCCTTGAAGTCATTACCTGTTGTCTTTGTGGTATTACCTCGACTGTTTAATAAGAAAGCATAGACTTGCTCTTCAACACATGTACAATCTGCACTCGAAGAAGCGGCTCCATTTTTAGAAACGGATACGCTCCGAACCAGATCTCTTGAAAAGTCACAGTTTAACTTGTTGCCAGATTTCTCTTCACAGTCGACTCTCAGTTTGGTTGTGCAGCTATGCGAGAAAGGCTTTGTCCTGTGGGAAACATGACTCATCATCAGCATCATGCTGTTATAGATGACAGCCTCACAATGAAAACGGTTCTATTTTTGACTGAGAATGGCTACCGGGGGGCATGTTGTATAGATTACCGACTGAGGAGGAGGACAAGAGTTTTCTCTGCGTGTCTCACACTCCTCTTTTCTTTACAGGTGCGGATGTGCAAGAAGCGGAGGAAGACTGCTTAACTGAGGCAACAACTCCTACCTCATTTGAGCCTATCGGCCAATCGCAAATGAGCACGTTGGAGCTAGACGAGCTGGCTCCTGAGCAGGGTACTCCATCACGGGAGGAAGTCAGTCCCGTTGAGCAAGACACAAGTCCTGCAGAGGAAGTCAGACCACCGGAAGAGGAAGCCAGTCCTGCAGAGGACGCCAGACCACCGGAAGAGGAAGCCACCGGGGCCGATTTGGCTCGACCCGAAGAGGAGAGAGACTCTGAGGACAGAGAGGAGCCCGAGGGCGACACAGACTCGAGCAGCCAGTCGGTGGACGAACTGCTGGCTGATTGGCGGGAAGACTTGGAGGCGTTCCAGCAGATGGAGAAGGATGAGCTCTGACAGTCGTCGGGCGCGTCGAGCCGCGTGACTGCGGTTTGATCCCACCGAGGGGAGAAGACCTGGAGGGGACGCATCTTCACAAGTCCCCAGTGTCAATCTAGAGGAGCTCAAAGAGAGCTGAGGAAGATGTCTCGCATGACTGTCAGTTCTCATGCGCTCTGTTGATGGTTTCACGTGCCAAGGCCTGTATCTCTGGGCCACAGGGGAGTCCTTTTTCGGCCCGGTAGTTTAGGGACGAGAGACACCAGGGCTCTTACCTCACTTTCTCATGCAGTTTCTGTTTCGTAAACAAAACCTTTTAATGAATGACACGGACCACGCAGACGGAGGTCCGTGTCATGCATTAAGTGCGACGCTGCGTGTAACGGCGTCTCGCTTTTTCCACTTCAAATGACTTCTCACACTGGTGCCCCCTCGATGCGTCTCTGACTCAAATGAACGCCGGTCCAACAACTAATAATTAATCCCATTGACCAATTAATTTAATTTTTAAATGTGATGATTGTGTGTGATGATGCATTTACTATCTCCGTGGTCTTGGGCCTTTATCGTACGTACACATTAATGTGAGCTCAAGACTCGATTCATCGGGGGGCGATCTGTGACATTGAATAAGCTGCAGGATGTTTTTATGGCTTGATGGTAGACAGACTCGGCACCAAACTTGATCTCTCTCTCTCTGGAGGATATATGAAGTCTACTTTCAATGTAAATATGTATTTGTGGCGATATATAGTGACTGAAAGTATATAGCGCTACTTCGCTCAGGTTCTGGTTCACCCCACAGACGACCACCTCTGGGCCACATCGGGTGGAGCAGACACACCCTCAGCTGCGTGGTGGGACACATTGCACACCTGTAAGGCGCCACAGGGGGGCGCTATGAGATCTGTCTGATTGGAAGGAGCCAAAATAAGCCAATAAATTAACATGATGAAATTAAATAAAAATGAAGAGGGGAATTGGGAAGACTGGCTGGATTATTTGAGTTCATGCTATTTTAACACAGTGCTGGGTTTAGGAGGATTTTGGTTCATTTTAATTCACACGAATGTAGACATGGTTTAAAATGTTACACCACTTTAAAATGGTGTAAACGCTGCTTTAATATGATATTCAGATGTGTGGATTTGAAAACATGTTGACTTTTACGAGTAAGCGGAATACTGGAAAGAAAGGTTTTATTTTCAAATCAGTTCTTTCCAAAAGACCTGTGTCTATGAAGAGTGGGCGGACTCCCACATAAGATCTTCTGAGTCAACATTAATTATAATAGGAAAATATTCAGTATGCACTAAGGTGTTACTGGCTCACTAATTACAGCAGTGGTGGAAGAAGTGCTCATATATTTTAACAAAGGTATAAAAAAAAGTGCAATACTTTCCTGCATTCAAATTCTACAGAATTAAAAAGGTGCAAAAGTTGTACCTGCAAAATGTAAAATGTCTTTTTAAAGGATATTATTGCACATCATATCAGTGGATTACTTTTTCCCAAACATGCCATCGACATGTGAAAGCCACAGCTACTTTTCACTGAATTAAAGTAAAGCATAAATAACTCAAAGGCAAAGTGTTGTACTTGAGTTACACCAACTAGAATAAAGTAAGTATCTTCATGAGGAAAAAAAAATGTTTAAAAAAAACAACCACAATGCAATTTCAGTAAATGCGTTTCCCCCTGATCCTCCACCGCATTGTGTCCTACAAGGTGAACACACATCGCACCAGCATCAGACAGCAGCTCGGGTCCGGCAGTGATTGGTGAGTTGGTGGGGCACTCCTCGGCAAGATGGCTGCATTGCTGCGCGCAATAGTGGCATCCTGGTGAAATGACGCAAGCCACAGTTTACGTTCAGTCCTCGAGGCTCTGAGCTCTCCGCTCTCCACAGCGCAGATCCCGCCCGACTCGCAGCCGGAAGACCGACCCCGGCGATCCTCCAGTGGACCGAGGAGAACCGGTTCATCTGAGTAAGTACTCGCGCGAAATGACTTGTTAATGGTCTCTTCCCCCCCTCCCTCCCCACACAGCCCTCCACGGAGGTGTCACCGTGCCCTGCCGTGAAAAAGCCCCCCACGCGTCCGCTCGGGGCTCCTTTTCTCTCCCTCTTTTTACTCCTCGCTTTTGTTGTTGTTTCCTGCGTGCACCGTGATTCCCCGGCGCTTTCCTTCCTGCCTGCGCGCGGGGCTTCGCATCGGCCGATGTTGCGTTGTGTCGGCGGTGCTCGCTTGCAACGCGACTGCAGCTTTTATTTTTAAATATATATATATCATCATTTCACGGGCGATTAAAAAGCAACAAGGAAGGCATTTAAGGGATGTGTGTGTGTGTACGGTTCTTCGGGTGGTTTCTGTGTGTGTGTGTGTGAGTGTGTGTGTGTGTGTGTGAAGGCGCTCGGACAGCGTTGGCTCGGGCGCATTTGAAATTTTCCACACATCCTGGTCCGCTGTACCAGCCCTGTCCCCCGCTGCTCCCTCCTCGCTGCCGCCGCTGTGAGGCCGGGGGAGGCGAAGGAGAGAGGGGGAGTGTGTGTGTGTGTGTGGGTGAGGGGGGGGGGGGGGGGGACCCTGGGCTGACCGAGGCTACAGGCCGGTAACCTCTTTTCCTTCTTCTTCTTCTTCTTCTTCTTCTTCTTCTTCTTTTGTGGAAATGAAACCTTATGTGTCCACACACGGGAGCCCGTTTGCGCTCCCTCTGCCCACAGCTCTGCCTCCCCCTGTGGGGAACAAAGCGCCCAGTGTCTCCGTGCAGCGCAGCTGGACACAGCTGTTGAGCCGAGCTGCGGCCCCCCGGCCCCGGGCACAGGGCTCCGGGGCCGGGGGGCCGCTGCTGCTGCTGCTGCTGCTGCCCGGCCAGCCTGCCCCACAGCTCCCATGGCATGGCAGCGGGAGCCCCGTTGCCTCCTGTTGACCACCACACATGACCAGTAGGGTTTTAATGTTGTTGCTCATTACTGCTGTTGCAACGTGTCCGCCTCAGAGGAAAGACACAGGAGCTGCTGGTTAATAATAATAATATGAAAGTCACAGCAGCCGGAATTAGACTGGACATGCTGACTCATTTGCAGCTCATTAACTAAAACTCAGCCCGAGTCCGCTTCCAACGTCTCCCCGGCTCCACCGGCTCTCCTCAGACACCAGCATACACAGTGCATCACCATAGGGGCTCGATAACTGCTGCGTTTAAATGGGCCATATGGCCATTAGCGGCTGTAGATTACCCCGTGTGATCAACACCAGACCATCACATCCATTCTGTGTTTGTGCGGCGGCCTGGTGTGAAAGTAGGTTGGTGTGGCCAGTGGCACGGAGCGTAGCGTCCTGTCACCAGCGGCTTACATCAGGGTTATATGGGTTACAATCACGTACCAGCAATCCTGTGAGTGGATGTTGCAACCCCCCCCCCCCCCCCACCACCACCACCCCCTTCCATCCTCCCCTCCTCCTCCTGACTACTTGATTTATCTCTCTGTCTTCATCCATCTGCCCCCCTCACTTGCTCATCACAGAGCGCGCGCGTGTGTGTGTGTCTGTGTGTGTTTGTGTGTGCGCTCATGAGTCGTTGCTCACATATGGCTTATGGTTTCCGGTGGCTAGCCAAAGAGACTGAAACGCACTCCTCTTCACTCCTCTCTCTTCCTCTCCGTCTCTTTTTTTTAAATTTTTTTTACAAGGCATGAGGATCTATTCTTAGTCGTCATCTCCCCCCTCCATCACACCCCGCCACCCCCCTCCTCTTCCTCTTCCACTCAATCATCCTCACCATCATCTGCCCCGCGTCCGGCCCGTCCACCTGTGGCCTCCGTCACCTTGAGCTGATTAACAGCAGGTCAGGTGATTGCTTTGGCCCCTGTGCGGGTCATGATTCAACACCCGCGATGTCACTGTGTGAGGAGGTGGAGGGTTTCCATGGTTACCAGGATGTCTTCTCTGTGTGTGTGTATGTGTGTGTGTGTGTGTGTGTGTGGACGGGGGCGTGGGAGGGAGTTCCCATGACCGTCTCTTTCATCCAGTCTGTGTTTTGCTTCCCTCGTGCGTCGCGCTCTCTGACCGGCTCGGGGCCGTCAGGTGCGGACGAGCTCGCCTGTGTTGCGGTGCAGAAAGCACAAGGCCAGCACAACACGATCCCTCCGGCTTCTGTGCGTCTGCCAGTTTGACCGAGTGGCCCCCGCCGGTCGATCCGGTCGCCTGTAATCAATGCTCAAGCGGCAAAATGTTGCTGCGTTTAAAAACCCTATAAAAAAAAAAAAAAAACCCTGCACTTGTGTCGTTCTCACGTGGTCGGTTATTTCTGGTCCGAGTGGTTGTCTGCGTGTCTGCATTGCAGTCGACGTGCAGGCCGGTGGGATGCGGGCTATTTCTGCCGTTGGGCTGCTTTCCGATGGCTCGGCTTTTTTGAGTCTGCAGGGTTTGTCTGTGCAGCCCGCGTGCATGCTTTGCGCGCGTCCCATGATGCAGCAGCGTCTCTCTCTAGTTCCCCCCCCCCCCCCCCCCCCGACTGTGTTTACAGTGTGGTCAGAGTCCAGTTGGGATGGGACGTAGAGACAGTACTGACTTTAGCTTGGTAGTTTTTTTTCTGTCTTTGGTTTCTTATCTCTTATTGTCACTCTGAAGTGCTGTGTGAATCCCTGCTCTGTGTTTTCCCATCAGGCAGAATGCATCTGCTTCCCATCTCCTCCGGGGATAAAATGGTTTCTGATGGCATCACTGCAGGCCTTCTCCTTGTTAATGACAACTCCACTGTTGGTCTTTAATGGGGCGTTCAGCCTTTAATAAAAGCCCGAACATTTGCTCTAAAGACAAGCGATAAGGGAAACTACAATGACAACAAACAACCTGCTGTCTTGGGTTTAATATCGAGTACAGGTGGGAGTACCGCTCAAGTTCGCATGCCATTTTACTCTTCCGGATGGTGCACCGCCGTTACTTTATGTAATATTAAAATGTGACATTTATTGTGCAACATTTGTTCGTTGCAGTTGCTTTTCTATGTGGGATCAGTCTTTTGCTGTAGAAAACACAACGTGCCACTGCGGGAACTAAATATGTAGAGTTTTGATTTTGCTTGACGCCGCAACGTTGGCGTGATCTCCATCGTTTTGTTTGTAACAAACTGCAGAAAATAATGAAAAGGGCCCCAAAGATGACATTAAAACTATCTTGCTTGGTCCCACCAAGAGCCGTCATGAAAAGATATTCGGTCTACAGTGATATAAAGAGTAGACGCACATTTGAGCAGCTGGAAAGAGTGAGTGTTTGGCATCTTCGCTTGACAAAATCTCATAAACAACTACCATAACAGTTTTTCGTAAATTGACGAATCAATTCCAATCTGCTAAGTTCCTCAATTTACTATTATTTATGACAGAAAAAAACCCACAAATTTTAGGAAACTAGCCAATGTTTGCCATTGATGGCTTTAAAAATGACTGAATACATGAACCGTTTATAAAAAGAATTGCTGATAAATAGTTGATGATTTAATTGTCTGTCTGTCTGTCAACTAATTGATCCATTTCCGTTCCAATATCGGGCGTGCTGGGACTACAAACCAAGCAGTTTGGTCTCATTTAATGCATAACCGCTGTATGCTTCCTCCCCTCAACCCTACGCATATGAGCTGCATATCAATATTCTGGTAATGACTTCACTCCCATCATCCGCTACAGCTGCTGTCAACGGGTTGTGAATGACAACAACCTCATGTTCGCTGCCATTGGTCTCCGTTGAATAGTTCCTTTTTTTTTTTTTGGAATGAAAGGTTTCCGGCGCTGTGTGCGAGTGCCACAGCGCCGGATGACGGACGAGGAGAATCCCTGGTTTGCATGTTGAAAGAACAGCGTTGCCGCGTTGCCGCGTTGCCGCGCCGGCCGGCCTGCTCGCCGGTGGGAGGGCTCGAGCCGGCAAGCGTCTCCGTGCGCCTCAGTCGCGCACAGGCTGACATCCGAGAAGTATCCTGCAGCACGCTCGCCAATTACACGAGATTGATATTTATTTTCCTCGGCTGCGATTTCTAATTAATATTAATGGTATTCTTTTGTCGTTGTTGTTGTTGTTGTTGTTGTTTTGCCTGGCGGTGGGCCGGGTTGTTAGCCATTCAGATGGCTTTGGATGAGCAAGCATGAGCGTGTTTGACCTCGTGGAGGCCTCGGCTCTATCTGCCGTGGAGCAGCAAGCGGCCCGTCGGTAAATGTGATGAACAAGCACTTACTCACTCGTACTAAACTTGAATACATCAAAATACAATCAGATCGACAGTGAGAGGCAGTCCTGCAAGCCAACACAACAGACTCACTGAAGTCCTAAAATACACCTGTTGAATATACATCTTAAGAATCGAATAGAAAGGTTAGGCCAGTGCGTGTGAGAAAAGCTTTAATGAAGCCACCTGATGCTCCTGCTTTCCTCTCTTTCTTGACTTGGTTGTGTTTCGCAGCGGGAAGCCGCTAAGTCTCGCTGAAGCATTTCGTCAGGTGCGTTCTCCACCCTGTTTTGATCCGGCTCCTCACCCGCCAGTCACCTCAGGCCCTGACCTGCTTTTTACTTCGGTCCCAAACTGGGTGCAGCAGAACAGAGTCGCGTCGGAGAGAATAAAACCGGCGCGACTACTTGATTTCTGCTCTTTCGCGGCGGGGGTTGGGGGGGGGGTGAAACCGTCTCGCTCCCCTGAGAAGCAAGCACATAGTACAAGCGCCGGCCGGCAAACGCAGGCCTCGGGGGAGACATCCTATCCTGGTTGCACCAGGTGAAACAATCGGTTTGGTTCTACCTGGACCACCTTCTGCTTTCGCTGCTTCTTGTTTTGTCTCGTTCGGCCTCTCCGTCTCCCTCCTCCGTACGCTCAAAGAAAACCTGCGCGAGCCGTGCAGACTTCTCGATTTCAGCTCGACTGTTTTTTTGTGTGTGTTTTTTTTTTTTTTTTACGGGCCTGGAGTCAAAAACACAGGCCTCTTGCCAATGCGAATGTATGTAACGACTCGTCTGCAACCTGCTCTTGTTCCTTTACCAGCACATGCCTGGGTTATGCGCAATGTGCCTCTCATTGTCAGTCACGCGGCCCGGCTACAGTTTCACCCCAACAGAACAGAGGAGCTCCTGTATCTACCTTCTTCTCCCCTGGTCCACGCCCAAGCCTCCCTCTTTGGCCACTTATCACGCTCATTACAACAGTAAGGGAGGGGAAAGAGACGCCGCTCGCACAACAGCAGACACTCAGACACACACACACACACACACAGAGAGAGAGAGAGATGTACACTTAAACTCGGGAGAAGCCTTTACTGTCCACCAGCCAGTGTGTCTGTGTGTGTGGGTGTATGTATGTGTGTGTGTATGTGTGTGTGTTGGCTTGGCTTCCCAGGCTTGTCAGACTGATGGAGTGCTTAAACTAGGACAAGAGGAGAGGTGCAGCATTTGCTGCCTGGCTTGAGTAAATATTATGGCGCGTTGGCCCAGGAGTTGTACTGAGACTCTGCTCTGTCACAGCGAGGTAGCGACACACTCGACACACTGCAGCAGCACATGACGTGCGCGAAGCAGCTTCGCGCACGTCATTTAGGTTGGTTTTTTTTTGTTTTTTTGGTTGTTGCTTTTGGAGCAAACTTTCATGTTGAATTTGTAGGTTATTCATTCGGCGGGCGGGGCGGGCGCAGGGGGGAGGCGGGTGGGTCTCGGGTTGGTCGACATGCGCGTTGAGGTGATCTACGTTTATCAGTGGTCGGAGATTCGGCTCCTGACATTTAGACATGACGCAGGAGGGGAAAGTACAAGTGTAAACAATCAAATTCATAATGGCTGGATTCCATTTGGCTGCTTGGGTTTCAGGGTCCTGGTCCCGTCGGCCCCTCGTCGGCTCCCGTCACCGTCGGGGCCGACGAGGGACGCTTGACTGGGACACTTGACTGGAACAGAGCCATCGCTAATGTTCTAAGTCACCCCCCCCCCCCCCCCCCGATCTTTTGTGACAATGTCGAAGTTTCATATTTTATTCGCTGTCATTCCTGTCTGGTTATTTTATTCATGGTTTCTCTTTTAAAGCTACTCCAAAGAGCTTTCATTTGGAGTTGCATTCGGCGGTCCTTGTGGACAGAGGCGGTAGTGTTCCCGAGCGCCAGCGTCTGGTTTTATGCAGGTCGAAGGCGGCGTCGAACCCGGATCTGGGTCCGGTCGCTGGAGTCTGAGCCGAAGGAGTTTCTGGTCAACCTGCATGTCGTACATCATGGTGATTCCTCCAGGAATCTGACCCGATGACAAGGCAATAAAGAACTAAATAGATATTGTTTGTCTCTCTCGAGGTCATGTCGAGGCCTCGGTATTAAAATGAGACGGTTTCATAACCCTACATATATATCATGATGTATATTGATATCATGACATAAAATAACAGGCCGAGAGAGGTTTCTATCCACTCCTATGTTGTCATCATTCCAAGATATAAGCAGAAAAACGATAAACACAAACACTCTGCACAGACGGTAACTTCATATGGCAATATTGATACGTTAACGTGATATGAATTGAAAGCGGTCTCTACCTCTGTGTTATCGACAGGGCAGTTTTATATTTCATGGTATTTCTGCAGCCTCCTTTTTCCAGCGGCGGGTCGCCTCTCCTCTAAGAAATCCCGGTTTTCGCGGCCACAAGCGTCATAAAAGCAATAGACATTGTTTACGAGACGCAACATTAACCTCAAAGGGAGGAGGAGGAAGAGGAAGAGGAGGAGGAGGAGGAGGAGGACCACCAGAGGCGTCGAGATGTGCGCGGCTTGCCTCCCGACAACCGTTTCACCACCAGCACACACTGCAACGCTTTCCGGCCGGCGAGCACGGAGCCGATGAGGCGGCCACAGGTGCACGCTCGCCCTGTGGCTTGGAGCGCCACTTCCCCCCCCCCCCCGCCCTGTGCTCTCAAAATCTCCGCGTCTTATACCAGGAAGCTGAATCGCAGCCGGCCGCTCCTACTCCCAGTAGACCTGCGGGAGCTGATAAACCCACAAGGCAATCGGATCCGGTCACAAATGAATGCTAACGTGTTACATTTGAGTGCCCTTTGCTCTCTTTTGCGTTCGCCCAGCCAGTTTTTCAGGCTCGGCGGCGGCGGCGCGCTCCGCCTCTGGCACAGCCCTGTGTTTTGAGAAACGGCACACTGCTCAGCCTGTGTGCACGGCTTGTGTTTATGCAAGTGTGTACGCGGTCCCCTCCCCCTCGCCCCTCCACCTCCACCCGAAAGTCCTTTTGAGTTCCCCCCTTTGACCAACTGACTTCCAGAGAAGGCCCATTCACACGGCAGGGAATAGGTCAACACCCACCTCACGGTACGCAGGCATGGGCAAGCCTGTGTGTTCGCCGAATCATACTCATTTTGAGGGCTTTGGGCCCTTGCCACGTGCTATCCCTTTTGGCCTTCCCGTGCGTTGCGCAGCAGTGGGGGGCCCCTTTCGCGCGGCCCAGGCTTAACGTTACCGCCGGGGCGCTTCCAGGATTGCTTCCAGGGTCGAAACGCTCGGCCAAATCTGTAAGTTTAGCTCCGAATGACGCCTGCAGGCTGACATGGTGGCATTATTTCGATCTCTAAATTAGGCTACTGCGTTGCTTTGGCCAGTGTATGCGGCCCGTGATGAATGTTGAGCATCTGGAGCGAGTCGCGTGGATCCCGAGGTGGTTGTGCGTGCCAGTTGGTATTAAGGACTCTTATCCCCTTCAGACGATGTGATGTTTATCAGATCACGTCGGCTCAGCTTGTGCGAGTGTGTGTGTGTGTGTTGTGTGTGAGGAGACGGCAGGAGCGAGCGATAGTTGGTTGCCGTGAGGGTCTTAGCTGAGTCACCAGACTAAGCCTGTCCCATTGACACACTTCAGCGTCTGCAGGAGGAGGCGAGCCGGAGAGCAGCTCGGTCGTCCCGTGGGTTAAATCAACACTGTGCAACGCCCCGCTGTGGTCTCGCATGTGGCAGCGAGCGGCTCCTTTTGGGGAGAGCTCGGGGCGGGCTGGAAGTGCATGCATTTATGTCGTCGTACGAGATGCAACAGAGTCTTGTGTTCCTCCACCGCGGTCGTTTTCCTTCATTGCAGTCGTTTCCCCCGTTTTCTTCATGCGTGCGATCGCCTGATACAGATATGTCTATTTGGGT
Organism: Clinocottus analis; assembly: GCF_023055335.1. Lineage (NCBI taxonomy): Eukaryota > Metazoa > Chordata > Actinopteri > Perciformes > Cottidae > Clinocottus > Clinocottus analis. Next base: position 1,785,305 of record NW_027175987.1, read on the forward strand.
TGCACATTGTGGAGAGTTCAATCAAAAAGTCATTTTCCTCTCTCTGGTTGTTTTTCATTTGACAATTTTTTTTTTTTCTTTCCCCGAGCATTGATGAACCAGACTCTGTTTGAGGAAATCTGGTGAGGAAAAATGAACACAAGTTTGTGGAGCGGAAGATCATTGCGTCGCTATCGAGGGTGGGAAATAATTGCTTTTGACGCAACAAAATCAGAACAAAATTTTAAAACGAAGAGTCTTTTAATGGTTGATGGTATTGAAAGTACTTTATTTTGAACTAATGTACAGCGTCTTCCATCAAGGCAAGCGCCCTATAAAAATCCTTAATGGACAAATGAGGATGTTCCTCAGGATTTCCTGAGTGTAAAAACTAATAAAATAAGTTGTTCTCCCTACCATACAAGTGACTTGCGTGTCACTGAGGCATCCCTCCATCATCGGCCTTATTACAGGCCACCGTTATTTATTCCTAGCTGTATTTGGCTTTGTAATGGTCGCCCTACTAGCTTCGGCTTATGCGTATAACCCAAGTAATAGCAGCTTGGCTTCCAGATTCCCACAGCCTAGCATTATCCCTGCACACAACAATGGCTCCGGGACTGCTGGGTCTATTTTTAGCCCGCTCCTACTCTCAATTTGATGTTTCAATACACACAAATCAAAGCCCTTCAAACAGATGCCGCCCACTCACTGGAGACCCTTTTGAAACTTCCCCCCCCAAAAAAAAAAAATCTATCAAGGCTGCTCAAATTTCTCCGTGCACTTCCTTCAGTGGATCCAGACGGGAGTCTCTGTGCTTTGCTGATCTAATATTCACTTCAGTTCTACACTAATAGCCGGGAGTTGGCTCCTCTCTCAGTGGCCGCTTGTGCCTTTTTTTTTTTTTGTGTGTGTGTGTGTAACCGTCTCTGGCTTTTGATTCACGGTGCTGCGATGCTCTAACAGATGACACGCAACCCCCGCGGCAGAGATTTCCGGGTACACACCTCGTCCTCCTGCGCGCAGAATCCTCATCAGGCGATTGCGCCGGAGAAGATTATTATTGAGACTTTTGTTTGCGACAACGTGCCAGAAGCAGCACTAAGACCTGCTGTGTGTGTGTCTCTCTCTCTCTCTCTCTCTCTGTGTGTGTGTGTGTGTGTGTGTGTGTGTGTGTGTGTATGTGTGTGTCTGTCTGTGTGTCTGAGCCATAGTTGAGTTGTGCTGTAGTCCTAGTAACAGCCTGATAAGCTGCTCTCTAGACCAGGACGCTCAGGCCTCAGGTGACACCACACACAACCAGAGCTTACGTGTGTGTGTGTGTGTGTGTGTGTGTGAGTGTGTGTGTGTGGGAGAGAGAGAGTCTGGATTGGCTCTCCCAAGGTAAAGCCTCCTCTCACCCACGGGCCCTTTTTGAGAAATGCATGTGTAAGCTCTGCTCGAGCTCCAGAGATATTGTAATTTTACTTGGAGAGTTGAGAAAGAGCTTCACAAATTCCCTCACCCTCTACTGCACACACACACACACACACACACACACACACACACACACCCCACACGTACGCTCTCACCTTCTCAATCTCATCATCCAGCAGCCTGAAGAACTCCTGCTGGCTCTCTGACGTGTGAATACAGAACGAAAGGCGGGTTCATTTACTCGGGAGACTTTATAGTTTTGATTATGACATTGTGCTCACCACCGTGCTGCCACTTTTAAAAAGGAACTCCAATTTGAACAAATTCAAATTCAGTGCAGCCCACATAACTGAATCCTGAACTATACGCTTTGATGTGGTGTCAGCTTCTTCCCCTCTGTGATAACCATGAGAACATCATTGCCTAGTTTACTGAAATAGCTGGAGCCCGTCATAAGTAATAAGAGCTCGCTTTGCTGAAATGTCAAATATATATTTGAAGGCAGCGTCTCAATTACAGTTTCTCTCCCAGAAATCAAGGAGGAATACATCTTTCATATCAAACGTAATGCTCAGTATGGAATTCATGGTAAGAATTCTCTCTGAAAATGTCTTTTAAGGAATATATAATACATGTGCTGTGATGTGTTTTAAAAAGGACAGATACATCAGGGATCTGACTTTTTTTTTAATGATTCCAAGTATTGTCAGCCGTATCGGGCCCAAAACGTTTTGTTTTGGGTTATTAAAAAGCCAGCAGAGCATGAAATGCATCATGGGTGTGAGTCAGCGTCTGCTTCACTCTCACACTGCGGATTTCAGCTTTGGACAGATCATCACAGGTTGAATATTTGATTATTTTCACACCTTGAAATAGTAGTTTTGAGTTTTTGGTGAGGAAAAAAAAAAAAGTGACTCATCTGGGATCGTAGTGAAAGAGAAAGTCGGCCAAGTTGTCATCCAGCCAGCAGATTACGGGATCTGAACCGCTTCAGAAACCAAACTGAAAGTGAATTCACAGTCATGCTCCTTTCTTTATCGTCGCATATCGAGCCGGGACCTTTACTTTTGTGTAACGCTCATCTTTGAGTTGGAACGGCGGACAGAACTACGATAAGAAGGCCCCTGTCTTGCTAAACTGTAGCGACCCTGTAACACACCTGTGTGTCGTGTCCAGGGGGCCGGAGGAAACACCGGCGGCCTCCTGTCGACTTCAAACGCTCCGAGGCTCGCTGAAGGAGGGAGGAGGTGCAGGCGGCGCTCTTTTGAAGCTCTGTGAACCGTCTTCCTCTCGGGCCTCTTTCTATCCCGCCTATTTTTTTCCCCCATCTTTTTCCGTCGGCCCTGTCTCTCTTCATCTCAACCCTCCTCCGTCTCACTTTGTCTTCTCTGCCGCTCCAAAAAAGAAGAAAAAAAAGCCTCTTTGGCCCCCTCAGCTCTCCTCCTCCTCGTCCTCCTCTCACTAATGTACCAAAGCTGCAGATATCATTTTAGTGATGGTTAATTATTGGCTGTGTGTGTGTGTGTGTGTACGTCTGTGTGTGTGCGTCAGCCGTCAGACGGGCTCTGTCAATGACAGCATATGGCGCGTGTGTGAGTTGCATGGAGACGCTCTGTAACGTAATGTTTCTGACGGTGTGTGTGTGTGTGTGTGTGTGTGTGTGATTGACTGACGGTGACGCGTCGCAGGTCTTCTTCTCTTTCCTCCTCTCTGAGCGGTAATGAAGTGACTCACTCATCAGGTGTCGGCTCCCGGTTGCTGAAAGTGAAAAAGCACGCTTCCCGCGTGTGTTATTGAGTAATGTGATAAGCGGCCGTACGTCACGGTCGTCCGGGCCTTTTCTTTCCGGTCGACTCAATTTGCACGTTCGTTTGTGACGTTGATGGCTTCGCGGACCTTTTGTACCGCGAGGTCAAACGACCTAATTGGCCTCGCCGCCGTCTCAAAGAGAATCTTATTCACGGGAATATTTAAATCTCACCAATGCAAAAAATATCTGCTTTTTTCATTGATTTATTTCGGGGCGCATGTTTTTGCTTGAAAATGGTTGATTTTATTCTCACCCGCGTGACGCTAAGAGGGAGCCGTTTGGTTGAAGGATCATGTTTTTATGAGTTTTACTCGTTTTCTGTAAGTGACCAATTTGATTTTTTTTCAACAACGGATCAAATGATTCATCGTAATTTGAAAGGGACAAACCGTGTCGCTCGCGGTGCTGCGATTGCCTTCAGGCTACGTGGCGCAGCTTAGCATCTTTTAGCTCATTGTTTTGGTTTTTTTTGGGGGGGGGTTCATTCTTACCTCATCTCCAGCCAAAGCGGGCAGCTATTTTAAGTCGAGCAAGCTGCTCCAAACCCCGACTGTACGCCGGCTTCCCGGCACCACACAGCAGGCAGACAGAGTTAGAGACTAGCTGGTGACTATAATGAAGCATTTAGCAGCTAATGAGTCAGATATTTCCCTCGGGAGTTGATGGAGATCAAAACAGAGCTGTGAGGAGAGCGAATATTGCTGCGTGTCTGCTGGATGTCTAAATAGTCGACTGCGTGCCTCCACATTCGGCATATCGTCGATAACCTCTTAAATTATGACCTCACGTAAACATCTAAAATCATTTAAGGCTTTTGTTTGCATAGTTGAATCCATTTTCTGGAGTACTGAAACAGTTCTGCTTGTTGTTTTTTTTGCTTTCTTGGGATGGGAATCCTTCCCTTTTTTATGATTTGAAATTCAACCGCAATCCATTTGTTAATCCAAAAAAAGCATCATCAGCGGCGTTACATAATGCAATACCTTAATCTAATACGAATCTAATCAAAATGCTAATTCATTTGCAGCTTCGAACCAGGTTGTTCTTGTTTATTCACCCACTCCACATCTAACGGCGGTGGCTATGTTTAGCCCCAACAGAAATAATCTGCGTCCCGCTCGTGTAAATGCTCTCTTCACTCTTCTCCCGATTATATTAAGGTCTCAACCCACATTTGTGGCTCTGAACACCAGGTGTGAAGTAAACACTTCTGTGCAGCGTGTTTCCTGGCTCCAGGTCTCCGGGACCTTTTTTTATTTATTTTTCTCCTAGATAAATAAAGTGTGGCATTTTCTAGCACCCCGCTCCGAGGTGTCCTCTTTCTGAAGGGGAGGGTGGGAGGGGGGGGGGGGGGTTCAAATCTGTAAAAGCTGTGGCGACGCAGGAAGAAAACACTGCGTGAAGTGTTCCACAGTGACTGCCGCTGTTTTTTTTTTTTTTAGGAATAAAGAAGAAGAGGCGAGCTGAGTGACAGCTGTCACCGCTGAACAAACGGCTTTTGATGTCCTATTTAAAAAAAAGAAAAAAGTACGTCGTGAAGCGCCGGCGTTGCTCATCTCCATGTTTGTCTCCGTCCTTGTCCAGGTGAGAGTGAGATGAGGAGAGGCTTCAGAGTGTGAGGCCATGGGCTGCACCTCGGCCAAGCAGGTGTCGGCCGTGCCCAACGATGAGGAGGGACGCGGCAAGGCCTACAGCAACGGAGACCTCTTCACTGGTTAGTATGCACACACACACACACACACACACACACATGCAGAGGGAGTTGTCAATAAAAGCTTCACGGCACCATTTCACTCCAGTTAATTGCTCAACGCGGCCCCGGTTGCCCTCGCAATATATTCTCTGTTGTTCTGGAGCGTTGGCAGAGCGTTGAGTTCTCCATTTGAGACAATAACTGTCAGCGCTGCGGTTTTATTGGCGCTGTCTAGGTCCAGCGCGCCCGTCAGGGAAGGGGAAGTTAGTCGTGGACGTTAGCCGCGCGCTCGCGCCGCCGTCTCTGGGCGATCTTACTCTTTTAGTCTTTGGAGAGGAATGGGAAAAACAAGAGAGGTGAGAGTGGAGTAACCACTAAGCTTCCATTAAGGAAGAGGCGATGAATCGATGGGTCCAGCGGTTTCCGACTAAGAGGGGTCAAAGGGACGGCAGATGAACGCGAGCGTGGCCGCCCTTTCAGGTTTGTCCTCCAGGCCAGCGTTGGTCCTCTTCTACAGAAACGCTTTGCGTTTCCTTTTGTTGAAACGCATTATTACATCCCGGCAGCAATCAAAAAAAAAACAAATGCACTGACAAAAAAAAAAAAAAAAAAATTGTGATTGTCGCAGGACCGTAATAAGCTCGTCCAATCATTGCAGGGTTAGGTAACCTCTGACGAGGAATCCCAATCAAGCCCCGCTTCAAAAACCTCAGGGTTATTCGATGGACTTCACAGAATTGATTAATGCAGGGTGAGAGAGAGAGAGAGAGAAAAATAATCAACGGAATAATCTGTAACGAATATGATTGTCAGGGGCCGCTCTAATAATAGCTGGCGGGGCTGTTGTGCAACCAGGGACAGAAATGAAAGTGAAAGCCAGAGACGGAGAGAGATGATGGGTTGGTGAGGGAGGAGATTAACGGCGATTAAGAATTAGGCGCAACACTCTGGTATGGACGCACGCGGGCGGGTGGACGTGGCAGATGACGATCCGCAGGAGGTCCCCTCTCTCTCTCTCTCCGTCATCCCTCTCAGACCCTTCTCCCTCCCTCCCTCCCTCTCTCTCTCTCTCACCCTCTCCCGGCGACTCTCGTCCCTCTCTCGTCCCTCTCGGCACGTTCCCCTCGTCCGCCTTCCCCCCTCCTGTGACCTCTCCGCTCTCCAGTCTTGTTTCCCCTCCTCGTCTTCTTGAAGGAGCAACAGAAACGAGGCGGGAGACGGGAGGGAGAGATGGAAGGAGTGGAGCGCTTTTTTTTCTTCTTCTTTTTTTTTTTCCTTGAGAGAGAGAGGAAGGGAGAATGACGTGTGTCGACGCTGTCGCTCTTCTCTCTCTCTCTCTCTCTCTCTCTCTCTCTCTCTCTGAAACCTTCTCTGTCTCGGTCAGATCGACTCTTCCCTTCCCCTGCCCGAGGCCCCGTTTTTCCTTCCCTCTTTCTCTCTGTCTCTCTCTATTTTGGGTCCTCTGCACAGCCTCTTCCTCCTCCCTCTCTTCCTGCCTTCATCCCCCCCCCAACCCCCCCAGTGCTTCTTCTCTCCCCGGCTCTTTTCCTGTCTTCCTCTGGCACAACATTGGGTCAGAGCCTTTTGTCCTTTCACCTCTCCTCCTCTCTCCTCCCTCTTCCTCCCATCCTACCCCCCAGTGTCACTGTCACTTGGTTAAAGGGGACTCCGGCGTGGCAGTGGCTGGGCCAGACTACTGTTTAACTGTGTGTGTGTGTGTGTGTGTGTGTGTGTGGAGGTGGAAAACAGACGTGACCTGGATAGTGTGGATTATCCCAGGCCCCCAAAAAAAAACGCCCTTTCTTCACGCCCCCCCCCCCCCTTTTTCTTCATCTCATCTTCATCCAGTCTTATCTCCGTTTCTTCCTCACTTCTACATTTGACCTCGTCTTCCTCTGCAGCGTTTCGGTCCTCGTCTCGAACCGCGTAGTCACTCTTTCCCACTAAACTCGCTGCCCTTTCCAACCCCGTCAGAGCTGCTTCACTGCGTCCGGTCTCCTTCTCATGATCGAGGCAGAAGAGATTGGTTGCTTTTGCTCGGTCAGCCTCCCGCCTACACACTCACACACACACACAAATCCACCCCCTGTAGACAGTGTGTAAGCAGGTGTCCATCTGTTTGTGTCCATGTATGTTTTTGTGTTGCATATCGGCGTATTAAGTGAGTCGGTGAGCCCTCATCTCACTCGCACTGATCCGCCTCCAACAGATTGTCTGCCAGTCAGTCTGTCTGTGTGTGTGTAGTTGTGCGTGTGTGTACGTGTGTATGTGTGTGTCCCAGATATTCTGACTGCCCGGTCTGTCAGGCTCCGGCCACTAGCCTCCACCCCCCCCACCCCCACCCCTCTTCTCTCCATCTCTCGCACAATAACCGGAAAAGGCTGAGCTCCATTACACAAACACTGGAGGACGCCGAGGGAAAACAGCAACACCCTTCACAACATCGTGCTATTGATGTGTGCGATAATCGCAGTCGAGGAGGCCAGATTAGAGTGGAGATTGCGCATGTGGGACCGCGGCTGTGTGTGTGTGTGTGTGTGTGTGTGTGATTGCGAAAGTGGCACCCTGGCCTGTACACGCAGCGTGGCGGCGTGCAGATTGCCCCGCTTCCTTTTTCTTAAAGAGCCGGTGTTGTTTGGAGGCGGTGGAGCAGCTGAGCGGCTCCAGGGTCCTCCGTCCTCCCGATGCGGCCGTCCCTCTGAAACGTTAATGTCCGACGGATTCAGTCCAAAACAGCTGCGAAAAAGAACCAACGCACTGTGTTTTTTTTTTCTTTACTCCCAGGGGAACGAAACAGAAAGTCTCTGATTTGTTCTATTAGTGCATCAAAGAAGCGCCGTCACTTCACTTACGCTGAGCTTTCTTCATCAACCCGTGAAGCGAGTCCTTGGAAAGCTCGCCACATAACGCCGTCAAAGAGAGCAGCTCCATCCTTGAGTGATAATTGTTGTTGTTGTTGTTGTGCCGGGCCCCATTTCAGAGAATTCCCTCCTCTTGCTCAGCACAAAACCCCAACGCACAACAAACACAGTCCCTGTGTACGGTGAAACAATTCCCCTTAAGGGCAGCACTCCGAAAGCGCTCGGCGTGAAGCGCCGAAAGGTGAGACGGCCCTCCTCGTCTCCGCCGGAGCGCCCTTTTGAACAAAAGCTGCTCGGCCGCCCCGGTGGAGCTGCTTGGTGGTTTGCTGCGGTCGCGTTGGGAAACTTCCAGGTGTGATTGTGCAGCAGGGCGTTCCTGGAAAGGAACATTCACGCTCGGTGAATTAACTCCTGTTGAATAAAGGTCAGATGTATTCACCAGATACACCAGATTGAGAACAGACATGCACCAGTTTTAGTGAAAGGAGAGCGGGCTGAAAGTATTTTTCTGGATGTTACAGTTTGTACCGCCACGTACTTACACGTGTACACACATGCAGTACATCGCACATGCAGTCGTAGTATAAATGTGAGTCAACACATCTATAATTTGCAGTGTATATACTACGTGTTTGGATGTGTATAGTGTGGTGAAGCCGGAATATGAAGTAGATTTACTTCTGTGTTCTGGCTTTATTCACATGATCAGGTAAAAAAACCAAACCAACTACGTCTGATCCTTTCGCAGTGTATTTGTTTTCATTTGTGATCTGGTTTGTGGCTTTTCGAGGTCTACGCGTGCAATCCGAATATCTGCAGGATGGGACTACGTCTGTTTTCCTGACATTTAAAAGTTCCTGCAAGCCCTTAAATGTTTGCACAGTCCAGTCTTTCTTCTGGCATTAGATTTCACTGATTCCACTCGTGGCAATTATTTTCGGCTCCCTCAAATTGCTTTCGGCATTTTAGATCATCGCCATGTGACAATATCCGCCTGGGACATCAGTAAAACCAATCCATCGCACCGTAGTCGACGACACAATCCGGCAATTCACTGATTTCAGCAGCATTAGGCTAATGAGAAAGTGCTGCTGCTCATACGGGAAACATAATGTATAATCTTTGACATTATGGCGCGAGGGAAAGGAATCTGCTGGTGAAAGACGTGTAAATATTGTGACAGATGGAACCAGAATATATAATCTGATTTATTTATTTAATTGTCTGGCAAATTAAATCTCAGTGTTTTCCCATTTGCTTACAAATCAGAACAGACTTATTCTGCATGTGCTTCTCGTCTTTTTTTTAAAATTCCCGCCAGCAAAAGATGTGGCATTAATATCTCTCGAGAACGTCATGCACAGTATTTTCTTTGTAAATTGATTCCCTCATTGTATCATGGGTATGCTTTTGTGTGTGTGTGTGTGTGTGTGTGTGTGTGTGTGTGTGTGTGTGTGTGTGTGTGTGTGTGTGTTCGAGACGAGACTTTGTGTTCAGGTGTAAATGTCACGGCCGGGCCGGTGGCTAAGAGGGAGGACGCACAGCGGGAAGGACAGAGTGACATCGCCACAGGACAGCTACAGCACACAGACACACACACAGACGAACACACACACACACACACACACACGCGCGCGCTCTCTCCAACATGACTATTTAAATGAGTCACACCCATGCAAAACGCAGCACTTGCACGAAAATGACAAACGCGCTGATTCAAAGACGCAGCTCCGTCTGAAATAGAAACACTCGTGTGCACGTGCTCGCCCCCCCTCACCCCTCCCGCCCTTCCCCGTGCACACGCAAAGTGAGTGTTTGTACCTTAAGGTCAGCGCAGAGCGCCGGCCTCTAATCAGAGATGAGAAAGACGTCCGCATCACAAAATCACGGCCTCTGAAAATAGTTCTTGCCTTTCATCTTCCCCTCTCCCCCCCCCCCTCGTGTCCTGAAGCGAGGCCGGGCCGGCATCGGCGTGACGAAACACCCTTGTCGTTTCTGGCGACGACGACGACTGCCGCACGCACACACACTCAAACACACACACACACACACACACACACTCTATACTCACACAGCATGACCAGTTTCTGCTCCTATCTGAACGGAAGCCTGTGATGTGATGAGTCTCGATTGGCGTACGCTGGGTCACTTTGATCCGCGTCTACCCGTCACATTAAGCTCAGTGGCTCTCCGGTATCAGGCCGCAGCTCACCCGAATGATCATTTTCTCCTCGGATCGCCGCTTGAAAACGTCCATTTAGATGTATTTGCGTGCCCCCCCCCCACCCTCCTCCGCAGCGGAAGCTAATTTTACCCCTTCCCCATCTATCAGTATTCACCTTAAGGTTCAGATTATATAGCTTGAAATTTATGCGGCTGGCTCCTGTAATGTGCTAGAGAGCAGAGGAGATGGACCTTAATTTTGTTTCCTTCTGCGCGTTTACAGAGCAGACCTTCGTGCAGTGATCCTGCCGAGTGTTATAAAACCGTTTTGTGCGCGTTTCAGCGTGTTCAGACAGGAGCCGACATGTTTACATTCCAGTTGCAAACACAACGGCAGAAGAGCAGTCTCTCCTTTTTTTTTCTTCTTCTTCTTCTTTCTCTCCAATCTGCCAGCTTCCCGCCTCCTTTCGTCCTCTTTTGCTCCCTTTGAAATTATTTCTCGTCGGCAGCGTTTATCTGACAAACGCCGGGCGCGTTTGGCTCCACGGTGACGCACGTGTCCGATGTAGGAACGCAGACGCTTGTGCACGCAGGTGATCCAGGTGCTGTGTGTGTGTGTGTGTGGGGGGGGGGGGGGGGGGGGACCCCTCAGCCGAGTACAAAGTGGCACAGACATGCGGATAAACAGAAAGATAGGCGAGGGAGGGGGAAAATACAAAGTGTGCAACTGATAAGGGCGAGAGGTGTGTGTGTGTGTGTGTGTGTGTGTGTGTGTGTGTGTGTGTGTGTGTGTGTGTGTGTGTGTGTGTGTGTGTGTGTGTGTGTGTGTGTGTGTGTGTGTGTGTGTGTTAGACTCTCTGCTGCTTTATCAGTCCAACAAGCAGGTAGTCAGCAGAAATGTGTGCTTCAGTGGCTCTCTGCTCAAGGTCAGGTGGGCTGTGGTCTTCAGTAAACTGCTGTATATCGAGTTTTAAATGTCATATCGCGTTACATCACCGTCAGATTCATAGTCAGGCCGGGCAAGATATTGATGTGATATCGCGATACGAGACTAGATGTCATCTTAGATTTTGGATATTGTCTCATGGCTCATACTGTGCTCATGGGAAGTGTTTCTGAACATTCGAGACTGTGTTTGGCTTTTCGTTATGAAATGCATGGTACTGATTATTTATACATACTCCCATTGTGTAAATATTTTTTGTAAAAGCACCGATGATCAACCCCTCCTTTACACATATTGTACTATTTGATTTTCTATTTGATTTTCTTGTTGTATTGTCTTGTATAAGGTTTGTTTTGGGTCTTTCAGCTCTTTTTTTTTGTTTTGCCTTAATGCAGTTAGAGCTCACACAAAAAGCCCTTTGTCCCTATTTAGTGTAAAGTGTATTATATTAACTGATATTAAGGATATTCAGTTATTAATTCTGATTTATAGAGTAAACTAAATTACAGTATATGCTAAGCAATAGTGACTGAGGGGCTGTGATATTGACAATGGTGTTGGTTGATATTGATAAATCATTTTCACACTTTATGTACTCTATTGAAAGTAAATCACATTTTCCTAAAGTTCAAAATAAAGTCGCCGAATTTGCTCCATTTCTGTGACCGACGGTCCGAAAGATATTCAGTTTACAAAAGCAGGAGTCAAAGAGAAGCGGCAAATGATCCCGACTGAAAAGCCGGAACAAGGGAGCGTTTGGTATTTGTTGCTTTGGGGCGATTAATTGATTATCCGTATTGAAATGTTTAGCCGTGCACTGGCGGTTCATTGCCAAATGCAAAGTTGAAGTCGGCAGGCGCTCCAAATAAAACTGTGAACGCGGTAATGATGGATGTACAAATACTGCCAAACACGTGTATTTCAACACGTGATATTTAGAAATGACAATGTATAAATGTTGTACAATGTTGGCTTACTCAAACATGTTTGTCCTGACCGTATCATCAGAGGTCCTGAACCCTAGCCAGGTGATTCTGCACATTCAGGTGTATTGCCCTGATTTCGACCTCCTCTGTGATTTTTGTCTGCGTGCGGCGCAGCGCGGCGGCGGCGCCGTGTAGTTTTGAGGAAGCGTTTGTCGCCAGGGAGCTTGTCTTAACTGTCTAAGCTGTCCATGTAGCCTAGAAGCTGTTTGACTGATCTTTAATCCCCCCTCCAGCTCTCTCCTCTTTATCCGTCTTCTCCTCTGTCGCCCTCTCTTACTCCACATAAACGTGGATTCCCTCTCGGCTCCATTCTTTTTTGCTCTCCTCGGAGGAGACGCTGCTGCTTCGATGGAAAGGAGATGACTCGTTTCCTCCTCCTTGGACCTCCGCTGTCATGTCCGCTCTTGAAAGCACTGTGTCAGATTGCAGTTATCAGATTAGCCTGAACAAATTACAACTAAAATCAATGGTGTCGTCGTCGGTAATGTTGAAATAACGCGGTGGGGCCGATATGGCACGGTTCAATCATTTGAGCCTTTCGAGTCATATCCATCAGGATGAATGAGGCAAATCTGGTCAGTGTTTCTTCTCTGGAAGATGTTTGATGAATACATGTTGTTTGTTTCCCTCTTCCTTCCCTCTCTCTCTCTCTGCTCTCATCATGCCCCCCCCTACCCTCCTCCATCTCTCTCTTTTCAAACCATCCTCTCCTCAGACGAATACAAGATGAAGGGAGTGGAGGAGGTGAAGTACATGAGAGGGGAGGAAAACCGGGTGAACGCACGCAACCAGGAGAACCTGGTGAGACAACACACACACACACACACGCACACACACACTCTGACAGCCTGTCATCCTCACACGGACTCAGACCTTCACCTGACAGTTTATCAACTCGGGCGAACAGGCTGGTGTTTGTGTCCGAAGGCAGCCCCCGGCAGCCTGCGCACACACACACACACACACACACACACACATATTGTCTCTTGCACATGTGGAAAAACACACAGAGAGGCGCCTCACGCGCAGCTAGAGACAACATGCTGCCGTGTGTGGAATGCAGGGGCTGATCGCTTGGTTGGTTTGACTCCTTTTCCTGCAAAACCTTCAGTTTTAACAGCGGAAAGGAACGTAAAATGCTCAGTAAACAAGTCTGGTTTTTTTGGGGGGGGGGGGGTAAAAACTTGCTAAATCCGACTATACAATCCCCAATGCACATTTGACTTCCAATTTGTAAAGCGTGCACATGTTTACACCCTCATCAACACACGAAAGCATTTGAATAATGTAGTAGTAGGAAGTGCAATCCGGTTTTCAGTGAATCAACCGTCTGCTTGGCGAGAAACAGGAAGCATCGCAACTACAATGATAACAAAACAAACACTCTGCTGCTATTTCTCAGAAGTTGAACGAATACATTCAACACTTTTCCTATGCACGCAGAAAGCGTTTTGTTTCTCAGGACAATGCAACGAGAATCCATCCACCTGACATGAAGCTGCTGCTTGAACGGCATCAATAATACACGGGAACAAAAACGACGACTCGCAAAGCTGCAGTTTTATCTTTGAATAAACAAACTCAGCAGATTTAACTCGGATGAAGGTTGGTCACCTCGCTTGAGTTCCCCACACACTCGTGTGTGTGTGTGTGTGTGTGCGTGTGTGTGTGAATTCCTTACACCTCCAACGACTCCTGCAGTTCATAAAATGTGCTTCCTTTACAGTCGAATGGGCTGTACCAGGAAAACACACCTCACGTCTTGTGAAATGTTTTTTGTGTACACCAAATGGGTTTTCAACTGCAGTCATATATATATATAAAAAAAAGATAATAATATAAAGAAAAATAGACAAGTGCTCCTATTCTTCACGTGTTGAAATCAAAGCGCTTTGCGCACAAAAATCTTTTTTCTCGCACTAATTTGTTAAAATCCATGTCGGTGAACGCTTCACCTGACAGGTGCGACTTATCAAGATGCTGATTAGGCGGCTCGATGACGACACAGGTGCGCCTCCGGCTGGTCCCAACAAAAGGCCACAGCTGTTACTTGTGAATTGAACGTTCATTTTCCGACTCGAAGCCGTCTCCAATGTCGTTTTCCGAGAATTCGACGGCGCGTCCAACGACCGCGGGGTCGCGGGGTCAGCCGAGGTCCCGCCGCCTCCGGCTTCTCCACCGGCGAGATGGCCCGGGGCGTGCCACAAGGCCAGCTGTGGCTGGCGCCGTCGTTGCATATCAACGGCGGCGGCGGCGGCGGTGCGGTTGCGGGACGGATCGGCGAAACAGAAACGCTCTGACGCGGTCGCGAGGCTCTGACTGCGCTGCCATTCACCCGCAGCACATCACCCGATGTTGCGGCATCGCAATGCACCACCACCCCCACGTTGCAAGGATCTGTGCACCCTTTCTGGAAACTGAAGACATCCCGGTTTCTGGCGTGACTCATCACCCACGTCGGCGTTCCTCGTTCATATCCAGCAACGTCGATACGTCACGAGAAATGGTGACAGATGCTGACTAACACTTCTGATCGGGTGCCAGGAATCTGTCTTTCTGTAGCCCCAAGTGCATAAGTAGTACGAGTACACAGCTGTGTTGTAATCGTGCTGTTCAATCCGCACTCTGTCAGGTGGGTGGATTCTCTTAGTAAAGGTGAAGTATTCTCTAACGGGGGTTTTGAGTGAAATTAGCCTTTTGTGTGCATAGAAAAGGTCTCTGAGCAAGTTGCATGAAATGGGAGCGACAATCAAAGTGTATTTATATTTCTGTTCACTGTTTAAATGCACAAACTGAAGCAGTGTCACACTGCCGCTGGTTTATAGTACTGCAGCTCAGACACCGTCCTTTTCACCGGAACGGGCCGCAACCACGAGCAAAAGCACCTCTCGGCCTCTGAAAGTTGAAACTTGTCGGGTCACCTCCAGCACGGCCGCAGCATGTGGTTCCACCAGGATTTGTGTGTTTGGTTTTTTTTTCCAACCACAAGAAGCAGGTCGCAGTGCGTTTTGGTTGATGACAGGAGCAGAAAAACTGTCCGCAAAGCTCAGAAGGACATGGGGAGGGGACCGACCTTCATCGGTTTTATTACACCTACATGCATTATGTCAGCACCTGATGGCCTATGGCTGCCAGCTGGGTGAGGACATGATTTAATAACGCGGGTCTGATTTGACATGTGGTGTGGCTGTTTGATCTGAACTATTTTTGCCTGTTTTGTCAGCTGATAATGAAAACTAATGGTGTGTGTGTGTGTGTGTGTGTGTGTGTGTGTGTTTGCCTTTGCAGGAGAAGAGTAATGTGCAGTACAGGGGCAAACAGCAGAAAGAGGTCTCTTCAGCAAACATCAAGTCAAAGTAAGTGGCCAGTAGCAGTCTGTTAGCTGAAATAAATCTGGTCTGGTGAATACAAAATATATATGATCGACATATTAAAAGACATTTTTAAAAGGGTCAGTTCACCCAAATAATAAAACAAACTCATATTTTGTCTTTTACCTCTGGCGGCAGCCATGCCCACATTTTCAACAGCGGCGTACTTTTTCTTGTCACACTTCATCTGCCGAGGAAGCGCATGCACTATGATGGAAAGCACCAGAACAGCTACAGTGCTAATAGACGTTGTCGTGAGACTGTTTTGCCAGCTGACTGGGAAACGGCTTTCAAAAGGAGTTTAGTTCCAATGAAAACAATGCATTGTAATCCTAGTGTGTTGTAAGTTGGCTGAACTGCCCCTTTAATAAAACGTAACGTCCATTAAGATGGTGTGTGCGTATATTAGTATGTGCAGTAAGTGATGTACGGTGTCTGGTTTTTATAGCGCTGCCTCTCAGACTGTTTGTATATGTAAACATAATGGTTGTTGGTGGCTCCACAGTATTTAGCCTTTGGATTAGAGACTCGGTTAATACTTTCTAAAATAATTATTTAAATTCCTCCACAGCCTTTCTCACACAGTGTGTGCGTGCTGTGTGGGGGGTGTAATGGAAAATTCTCATGATGTATTTGTTGCCTCCCGTCTCCTCCTCGTCTCCAACTTCCTCTCCCCCCTCCTTCTCTCTCTCTCTCTCAGCATTCACACGTCAGAGAGCCAGCAGGAATTTTTCAGGCTGCTGGATGAGAAGATTGAGAAGGTGAGAGTGTGTGTGTGTGTGTGTGTGTGAGTGTGTGTGTATGTGTAGTAGGGAGGGGTGCATGGACCGGGTCTCTTGAGTGTTTAAAGAAACAGCTGGGTCTTAACATTTAAAGAGACAGGCTGTACTACAACAACATCCATTAGTCCCTATTGTCGCTCTTCTTACGCGCTCAGCACTCGGCCTCGCATGTGTGAGGGGGAGGATGGCCGCAGTGATGAGCTCTTACTACTCTTCGTCTGCCACTTCATCTCACTGACTGAAAAATGAGGTTGTGGTGAAGTGAGCGTGACTAATGGCTCTGGTGTGATGCATTACATTTTTCAACCTGCCTTGAAATGAGGAAAAAAAATCAATTGTAACGATATCCCAGAGTAGAAATACTTTGTTACAAAAGTACTGTATTTAAAATGTTTCTTATCTTGTTATTATCAGGAATATATGCTAAAAGCTGCTCTATTCAATATTTTAGTTTTAACTGTGGATTAAATGATTTTATAAGGTAAAGCAGGTTTCCCATATTAATGAACACTCCATGAACTATTGTGTGACAAGCGTTTTACAATGTTTACAAACTTTTCTGGTTACTTCAGCAAAAAAGCTGTAATTGACCAACAGTACACTATCTGCTCGGAACATTGTGGAGCATTTAGCAGCTAAAGACACCAGAAACGGAAGAGAAAAAAAATGGCAAGGGAATATTGGACTTCCCTAAAATATTGTCCAGAAATGCTAATGTTACACTTTGCTTGATGTGTGCTGCTACTAGCGATTCATTTTTAATCCTCAATCTGCCAATCATTTTAATTGTTTGTTGTACGAAATATAAGAAAATAGCGTGTGTGTGCGGGGGACTTTTTCACAAACGCAACATCCAAACGCCTAAGATGTTTTCCAAAATAGTTTATTTTGGCCAACAAAGAGATTTTCTACTCCTTTGCAAGCGAGTTACAGTTGTTTGGATGATTCATTTGATGCTCGCAAAATACCAAACAGTTGCAGATTATTTGACGAATTCAGAGACTATACCCGTCAGATAAATGTATTAAAGCTTTGAAATTTAAAATAAACTTGGGGGGGGAAAAGTAGAATTTGGCCACTGTACTTTTTAAATAGCGCGTTGTTTCTCTCCACTGGTGATTTTCAGGCTACTGCGGCTGCCTGTGATGTAAAGCCCAATTTAAATCTGGACGGCGAGCGCAGTCACTGTATACGAGCTGTCAGGCCGGCTCTTGGGAGGAAAGGATGGATGTTTGAGTTAGCGCTTCGTTATGATGGAAGCAACAAAGCAGCCTAACTGCCCACCTGTCAGCGCTTAACCGCCTCATCCAGTATTTTCTGCGCCCGTATACCTGCACAAAGATGAGGGTTTGTTTAAATGTGCCTGGAGTAACGGGTGCGTCGGGGTTTGACGCATGGAGACGGTTCAGAAAGGAGTCATTTAAAGGAGGTGATTACAGAGCATAGTTAATAGTTAACCGGAGCAAATTACAGTCGAAAATGATGCACATCTAAACTTCTCTCCAATCTCTTCCATTGCAGGGACGAGACTACTGTTCAGAGGCGGAGGAGGAGGAGGAGGAAGATGGGACATAGCACAGAGGCCCCCGAGATTCACCCTCACAGAGAGCCTCACAACGCGTGTGTGTGTGTGTGTGTGTGTGCCTGAGAGAGAGCTTTCAGTGTTTTACTAGTGATGGAACACTGTCTGTGTTGGTGTGAGCATGTATGTGTGTGTTAGTGTGTGCGTGTGTGTTTTTGGACGTATGGCAAAGATAGTATTTTAATCGAAAGAGTGGTGGATACATGTGAGAGAAAGAGAGGGAAAATGGGATGAAGAGCACTTTCTTCCGAGACTACAGCCTTCCTCACCCCTTCAGGCGCCTGAGCGGACAGATGGAGGTGGCGGAGCGATGAAGGGACAGACAGATGAAAGGAGGGAGAGGCGGCGGAGGACGTGACGAGCGGGAGACGCTCGGCTCAAACTGAGTAATTCCATCAAGCAGGACAACAGCGGCTCCTCATCCCTCCATCTGTCCCTCCGTATCTATCCGGCTGTACCTCCGTGGTTCGATCCTGAATATTTAACCCGTGCATTTGGACAAAGGAACTCCCAAATATGGAGCTCCCAGTGTGGACAAATGTCCTTGGTGCGTATATGTGTGTGTGTGTGTGGGAGACTGGGACTCGAGAGGAAAGAAGAAAGGAGGCCCCCGGGAAGAAAGAGGTGGTGAAGGCAGAGGAGTTGCGTAACACCACCAGGATCCACACTGAACTTTTTGGCCTGCCTACCTACAGCCAGGCCAACTGGGCCACGAGGGACTGAGAGAATGGGTGAGGGCGGTGAGGAAAGAGAATGGGAGAAGGTGTGATATTTTAATAAGAGAGAGTAGGGAGCGAGCCGGTGATTTTAGAAACTCTAAACTCCTCCTGCCTTCTGAAGTCAAGGACCTTTATTTTTTTTTTTTTTAAATTGTGTTTCGCAGCTACATGTTCGGTTATCCCTCCCTCCCCACATCTCCCTCCTCCCCTTTCTGATGTTATTTTCTTCAGTTTGTTTTACTCTCGGCTTCCTTTGTAGTGCATCATCATTACCGATTCCATCATCATCATCCTCCTCACTACAGCAGGAAGACTGAAGCTGTGTTAATTCAGATCATCTGTGTCTCAACCCAATCATCCTCCTTCAAATACCATAATACTGCAGACCCAAGCTGACACACACACACACACACACACAGTCTTTTATTGTACATATCGTAGCACACTTTCATTCCAACACACCTCAGCATGAACATATAAACCAAACACACACACACATTACTGTATCCCTTTTTATTTCACCAGCAGACCGTCAAGTGCATCATAAACCTCTTTCCAGTGTTCACACACACACACACGCACACACACACTGAGGCAGAAAACAGGGCTGAGCTGGAGGGGAGGATGCGTCGTTGCCCTGTAGACACAGATCACATTTTTTTTGTTTTTGTTTTTGTCATCTTTACCGGATATTTCCTGTTCTATTATTTTTGAATACCTTTTTTTTTTTCTATTAAAAATAAAAACGAAGAAGCTCTTATTTTGTGTGGCATCTTAGTGTGTGCGTTGCGTGCGTATACTTGTGTGTCGCTAGAAAGCTGAGTAATGGAGCCCCGTCATGCTGGCAGTGCACTGAGGGGTGTGAAGTCGGTCTATTTTCCTGTGGTCAGGCTGCCCAGAGCCGTGCAGGCACCAAGACTGCGTGATGCCGCCTGTTGGCACAATATCAGTACTGCAGTCTGGGAGGTAATGCGTTTTTGAAAGCAAAGTTGAATTTCACAAAATACAAAATGTAACACTACATGTGTGCCGGGGGCATTTTAGTATTTATTAGATTTTTCTTCCCAGGTTCAACTTGGAAACAACATTTTTCACCATCAAACATGTTTAACTTAATAAACATACAATATGATAGATTCAGTTCAGGATGAAAGTAAACAGCTTTAAGCATATTTATATATTTAGTTGTTTTTATATATTTGATCAAACGATATCTGGGAGATGAACGTCTTCGAGATGACACGATTTGAACAAACTCAAACTCAGCCTCGTAGCTGTCGAGGCAAAGCCAGTTCAACATTTCAAACACAGGCAATCCAAAGAGCTTTACAGAAAAGAAGCATGAGAACAACATCTGATGCATTGTTCATCTTAGACGACAACTTCAATTCATGAGAATTTAAACACCCCCTTGCACCGATCGATACAACCAGCTGCAGCGTCCTTACACGTTCTGGTAAGTTAGAGGTGGCTCATTTTTAGCTCATGTTAGCAACTAAGTGTTACTGTGTAACTGGCATTGCTGATTCACTTTGACTTGTGTATTTTTAATGATTTTATGTAACTTCTCTACTTGGCTACTTTTATACTATGTTAATATTCAACATTATCCCACAGTTGTCACTTTTGTTTACATAGTCCCACTTCAAAGTACAATGATTCTGAAAATAAAACCAATTCAAGCTAAATGGGTCAAATTACTAATTGCAATGTGAGAGGGGTCAATTACCACCAGAATGTGGAGGTCCATTCAGCTCCACAGACATTTATAGCATGTTTCCGTTCATTCTATTGTTTTTCTGGTCTGCAACTGTACTGTTTGAGTTCACTCACAGCTCTTATCAGCATAGTTTTCTGGCCGCTTCAATAAAAGAGCTCTGATTAACCCGTTATACACTCCCTGCTGAGCACCACACGGCATACAGACAAAGCTACTGAAACACAGTGGAGCATTTAGCATCTTGCTCCGTATCTCCCTCTGGAGTTGGAGACCAAAACGAAGCAAAAAGGGAGAAAATACCGCACAAATATTTGTCAGGAGGACACAACCCCATCTTCAAATTAATAATGTTTATCTGTATATGTGTTGGTTGTATAAATAGTGTTTGCTTACATATTTCCCATATGAGCTTTTTAATGCTACCGTTTCCTTTCTGCTGTCTACCATTGGCAGGTTAAAATAGTCAAACAACAAAACATGGCACATAAATCGTGTTGATTATGTTTTGTTGCAGTTTTTTTAGGGCCCTGTTGTGGGAGTGTACGTACAGGGAAGTCGATGATAAGGGACGATAAAACAGCTTCCTCAATGAGTTTGTCACTAGTTAACATTCCATCAAACATGGAAGCACAGCTTGCTCTGGTACAATAAATAGTAGTCATCCATCAGTATAGAGCAGGATGCTGAGCAGCTGTCCTTCCAATGGCTAACTGCGTGGTGATAATAGTGATTAACAAGCAACCTTTCTTCACAAAGGACTGCATGATGCGTGTGTAGTATCTAAAACCCAGCCGTGCTGAATCAATATCTGCCCTGAGAATTGGCCTGTTGTGCACCCAGTGGGACTGGATTATTTAACACTTTGAGCGGGTGTCAGTGGTTAAGTTGATTGCCACATTATGAAAGTAGTCTGTGGCTTTTTTCAAAAGTGTCTCTTTCCAACACACACACACAAACTCCCTTTCTTTTTTTTTTTTTTTTACCTCTTATGACTCACTAGCAGGGGCACATAAGGTTACAATCAGCAGCCACTGTGCACACCAGCAATGTGAAAGGGTCCCTGTGGGCCAGCGCTCGCAGCAGAGGAATAAATGTATGTTGGAAGCAGACAGAAAGCGAGGGGGAGAGCAAGGTGGGCGAGGTGAGAGCGAGAGCGAGAAATGAAGAGGGAGTTAGGGAAGAGAGATTGTGGGAGGGAGAGAGCGAGGACGAGACGGATGTTGCCTGTTAACCTCGGACAGGAATATAGGCAAGAAATTGTTCTTTCCATCCTGACGTAAGTACCAATAAAGAGCCCACACCTCCTTCCTCTGTGTGCGTATGCGCGCATGTGAGAAACAGAGCCCAAACGTGTGAGAGTCCTCATTAAGGTACAACGTGTTCTTGGCTGTGATTGTGATTTAAGGTCCAACTCCTTGAATTAGTCTGAGCCAAATTCACAGTCATAGCTAAAAATGTGTCTTAATGATGAACAAAAAAACATGTTTCTTGTCAACTCCGATGTTGCTTTGGCGTTTGCAGCTTCTGAAACATTTACAACTTGGCTTTCGTTGACGCCTCGAATTAATCCGTTTATTAAATGACCTGCCAATCAATCTCGGAGTGAGAGCAGGTTCCTGTGTTTTGAATGTTCCTGCTGGGATGGCCCTCGTGTTTATATTTGAATCACAGATTAGGCCTTTCAGCATATGCAGCTCGCATATGAGATCCAGTTCCAACCCTCAAAACCTCGCAGTGACGATGAGAGAAAAGGGTTCTTTGACGTTTGACGCAAACTTTGTGTGAGCTATACAAGTTGTGAAACATGCATTTGATCACTTTTTTCAGGATGACTATTCTCCATCTTTTTATTTCCTGATTTGATTTAGATGCTGTCTTATAAATGTGGTGTAACAAACTCCATTGCTGAGATGTTGGCATGTTCAAATTGATTTTTCGGTGACAGGAAATGGGTCAGAAAACAATCTGTAAAATAGCGTTAGCTAAGAATAGCCGAGACTGGAGTCCAACTAGCCTTAACCAGCCAACGCATATCATTTTGGATTTACCGTAAGTTTTGTTATTCCTACAAATTTACACATTTCTGTATGATATATATATATATATATATATATATATATATATATATATATATATATATATATATATATATATATATATATATAGCAAGTTGGTGAATGCAGCCCTTACCTGATGGCAGGAGCTCGTTAGGGCCAACGAGGAACACCTGGTGTCTACAGCAGGTCTCTGCTTCTTGGTTTTGTTATGTTGCTTTAGTCGAACTTTAGGTTTAGTCTCACACCTTTACAACACCTGCACACACTTAACTTTCAATGATGCACCACTCACACGCACACCTGACACCCCCGATTCCCACATTACATACTATAAATATGAAATTCCCCTCGAGCTAAAAGGTTCCTCTGGTGTGTCTCCCTATTTGTTATGGTCACAACAAAGCAAAAACAGAGAGGGAAGTCAGAGGAAAAGCAGATTAGAGGCAGAATAACAACATCACTCGTGCACGTTTTGTGCAAAGACTTGTCAGTAAAGACAGTGTGCAGAAAAAAATAGTGCAAATGTTGGAGCAGCAAAATGTTACCAGCTTGTTGGTGCAAAAGCTGAATGGACAAAATATTGGTCATCTACTGTTTAAAAAAGTTTTAGGCAGATTGGATTTTCATGGCAGGTTTACATAATGACCGGAAAGAATCGGTCTCTTTCACATCCCTATTGAATCGTGTGTGTGTGTGTGTGTGTGAGAGAGAGAGAGGTTGTGTGTGTTTACATGCAAACATTGCCCACGTCGAGAGCATGAGTCAACTGCGAGGCAGCGGGACGGCTGGATGGATCCCTGCCCGCATGCCCGGCAGGCCTTTGCTCGTTGTCTAAACTCTCTCCAGCAGGTTCTCGCTGCCCACTGCCACTTTGGAGTAATCTACCTCTTTTAGCTCCGCACGCATTCATTTAGAGATGTGTCAGTGCCAGCTTTGCAACAATTTAGCTCTGTCGGTGTGTGCGTTCCCCATCCATCTCCAGCACACTAACCATATTCCTGTGACTGAGTCAGCCCAGCGGGTTCTCTGTCGGCTCCCCATCCATTTGTATGTAAAGCCTCTCCATGCAGATCCATACTCTGGATTACCTTGGCAAAGAAGCAAGTCACAAGAGGGGGAGGCCAAGGCTTTTGGAAGGTAGAATTGGGTGCATTTGCATTCATGCCACACATCCACAAGAAGTGACCTACTTAAATCCCAGGAAGCTAATTGTTCAGTGTAAACACAATATTGCATCTGTGAGGAATTATGCAACCGTCTGAAAGCGCAATTTTGACAATATTGGCCATTTTTCTGTGGATACCCTGGAGTGACCAGCAGGGTACTAAAATGGACAGCCAGAGAGCCCGAATGCTTCGTGCTTCTCCACTGGTATTGAATTTTACTGCAATCTGCCAAATTCAAATAATCTGGACAAGCAGTCAGCGCCCCGAGCGGGCCTGTTGACCGGAGCCCACCGAGGAGGCTGTGCTGTGCAGCAGATAGTGACACAACCGTCTCAAACATCTGACCGGGAGGAGTGTTTTTGTCTCACACCGTCTGGACCCAAGTTACCATATGACATGTGTGTGTGTAAGAGAGAGAGAAAGAGAGAGAAAGAGAGCAAGAGAGGGAGATCTTTAAGGATAAAACAACAGCACCATCTGCTGGTGTGTTCTTCTCCATGACGCTGACACACATGCACATACACAGGGCTCCCTTGGAGAGCGCTCTGCATGATCAAGCACTATATTAGAGCTGTGCATCACACTGACAGGCCCGAAGAAGGCACAAAGTCCTAAACCACCCACTCAGACACACACACACACACACACACACACACACACATAAATCAGCTGAATGAATTTTCAATGAGAGTGAAGGCCTTTCCCTCTTCTGAAATCACTCGTCTCCACTGAGCCTCACCAGACGGTAAACTACAATGTAATGTGCTGCACCGATAATATGTTCTTATGTCTGAGGCTCAAGGCAGTTTGTTTTGGTTCAAGACCCCATTATATATTGTTGGAGGACAAGGGGAAATAGTGGCAACACTGCAATGGAACAGAGTCGCGTTATTTATAAGAACAGGGAATCGAGCTCCTTAAAGAGACCTATTGCAAAACTTGAAAATAAAAACCACCCCAGCCGGGCTGATACCCAACGAACCGGTTTAAAGTATAGCCGGAGTTCACCCTGGAGCTGTTTTGGGGGGAAGATACTGACAGCTCCTTTCTCAGTATGTGCCACCCAGTCATCTTCTCTGATTGTCTTTTATTTCCCCTGATGAGATCCGCCCCAGGTGTGACGCTACCCACTCTTGTTCACGGTGCTGTCATATGGGAGTGGGTAGAGTCCCCCAGCAGAGACGTAGAGGCCTCCAGTCACGCTTCCCTTCAGGCCCTTACAGAAGAAAACTGTTTGGATCAGTACGTTTCTTTAAACTGAACCTTGTGAGAGATGCCACAATCCTTTAGCCTTGTACATTTTTCTGTGCCGACTTTTACAAAGAACAAAAAGGAAATACAACGTGTGGTACATATTTTCCTGCAGTTTTCTCAATGGCATAGCTTTCTATTTATTGAACCCACTTATGAAGGATTTACCCTGCTATTTGAAGCTACGCTTTCCCTGCAGCCAAAGTTTAACAAACCAAAAGCTTGGCCGTCTTTAGAACATACATTTATCCCAAACATAACTATACAAAAAATGATACAGTTTGGCTCTGTCTGTCATCCGTCGTTCAGCTACAGAGGCACAAATGGCTGCATGTCAAGTGCGCAACCAAAATTACAAAGCAGATGTTTTGCTGTGAGGGAGGGAGCGCACGGGTTATTTGAATAATGAAAATGTAGCATGGACGCCCCGGTGTTGAAGCCTTGCACTGGGCCAACAGGGTGAGGTTGTTTCTTCCAAAACTGAGTCGAAAGTGCGGAGAGATGAGATAAAGCTTGTGTTCTTGTCATTTAGTTATATGCATTTTCCCTCCATTTCAGTTTGGAAGCCAAACATACGCAGTCAAGTTTGCTGACCCTGATCTCTGCCCTTTGTTTCAAACAGCTCCGTGCAGGAATGGAGGCTAGAACGTGGGCTTAAAAGGTCAGAAAACCTTCTGCGGGCGAAGAGTTTTTGTGAATTTTCCGTGTTGTCCGGGCAAGTTTGTGTATGTGGGAAGGTTATGACTTTGTAGTGGACCCCCTCGTGTTGCAGCTCTTAACTATCTTTAGGAAAGCACTAGAGGGAGCTAATGGATTACCCCGACAGATCGAAAGCATTGCTGTCTGTCTGTCTCTCTGTCTGTCTGTCATCCACAGTGACTAAGAGCATCCAACAACAGGAAACATGGCAGAGTTCTCTCATTACCTCAACGAGGAGGAAAAAACATTAGCAAGTGGCAGAGATCCTAGCTTAAATAAACAGAGCAGAGTCGAGACGGGGACAGAGGTAAGCTGTCTGCTGTGACTGCACTGCAATTAAAAAAGGTTAGTAGAGGATTACTGTAATCATAAAAGAACACGCGGTACAATGTTATGACAGCATTGGGAGCATGGATGCCAACTTTTGGAGCTGGAGGTATATATATGTGTGGATAGCTTTCTGTCAGCTTATGGCGCTGCACAGCATCTTTACAACACACTTCGGATTTTCTGTGAGAAGTTTGGAAAGTTGGAAAGTGTTTTGGTGCTATTTCGGTGTAATGTTTGCGTCATGGTGTCATATTTTTCAACTGCACCTTCAATAAGGAAGGTAGCACAGTAGTAGCACTTTAGTGTCTCTTACTGATAGCACGATGTTTATTGGATATTTTTTTCCTCTTTTTTTTTGCCGTAAAGAACTTTTTCCATAGATACTGTTGATGTAATCAGTAAGTTCATGACACTTTTAGTCCTGCAGTGTATTTGTACTTATGCTCTTTCACATCTTTATTTTTTAATTGCCTTACCTGGTTAGTTTCAATTTACAGAATGTTTCCATATTTATAGATATGAAATACAAATGACCATTAAGGAATATAATTGTGTCATCTCCAAAACTTTGTACTTCAAATGCAATAAATGTATTATTGATATTACAACGATATTGCAATGTATTTTTTTTAATTTTTTTTTACATGTGTACTGCTTTTAGATGATAAATAGGGCGGTGAAAGCCAAATTGAACGCCTTGATGCAATAAAAAATATACTTTTAACTTAACTTACTTACAGATTTGCTCATACATAAACATATCTTAATTCAAAAGACGTTAAAAAAAAGTGCAGCAGGCTGACAGAAGGTTGATGTCAGAGCTCTGCAGCATATATATATATATATATATATATATATATATATATATATATATATATATATATATATATATATATATATATATATATATATATATATATATATATATATGCTGTCAAGTGGGCGACAGCGTATGGAAAAGAACAGACACGTGCAGGAAATAGGAGAATTAACGAGGAGGAGAAACCAAAACGTACAGGCTGCAACCAGCAGGCATCATGGGTAATGATGTGTTTAGAACACGGTGTGCTCCACTTTTTGTTGACAAACATTGACTGAAAGCGCTGACGGAAAGCTTCTGCTTCAACTGAATAATTAGTGGTTTGTTTTTTATTAGCTTTGCACTATTTTTCATTAAAAGGGGGAAGAGTTTTCAGAGCAGCAGCAGCAGCAGCAGCAGCAGCAGCCATACGGGTGTAGGAGGGGGTAACCCTCCACCCAGCCTATCCCCCCTCCTTAACTCCCGAACTCTCTCTCTCTCTCTCTCCCCCTCCCACCGTGACTCCCTCGCTCCCTCTCCCCGCCTCGCTCACTCACTCCCTCTCTCTCCACTCTCTCGCTCAGCCTCGGGGACTCCAGGTCCAGGTCTCGTCCAGGTCTCGTCCAGGTTTGGGTGACTCGCGGGTGGAAGCGACGATGCGCGCGGTCGGGTCCGCGGGAGTCGCCGCGCTGTGGGCGCTGCTGGCCGCGGTGGTGCCCGGCGGCGTGTCGGAGCCGGCGACGCTGGCGGAGGAGCAGCTCAAGCCCGAGTCCTCCCTGCTGAAGCCGAAGGTGATGATCGCCATTGTGGCTCGCAACGCCGGGCACAGCTTGCCACACTACCTGGGCTGCATCGAGAGGCTGGACTACCCGAAGGAGCGCATCGCGATCTGGTGAGAGGCGCGAACCGGGATGGAGATGCACCGTGTGTGTGTGTGTGTGTGTTTTTTTTTTTTTTTTACTTCTACAACTAATGTTGTGCACAATGTCCTGCAACTGTTCATTTGAAGAGTCTCACACACACACACACACACACACACACACCATTGTCACGCGGTTGAATTAAAGTGTGCATTCTCAGAGGGCATGTTCTCCAGTGGAGCGTGCTGGATGCTTGAAGCAGCGTGTGTCCGAGTTAATTATAACAACAAGTCGTCAGGATCGGTTCGCAGACCTGTTGCTGCGTTTCACGATGCACTTCCCTCGCGTGTCTGCCAGCATCCAAATTGCACGCTGTGGGAGAAGATGAAAGGGCTGCTGTGCACGTTGGGTTAGGCTTAACCCCTTAATCACATCCCCGTCCCCCTCGTCTGGTTCAGCACAAACCTGCGGAAACGGGTCTTAAAACAGCAGGGTTGCCAGGTACGAAGTGAGGGGGGGGGGGGGGGGGGGCTCGCTCCAGGTAAGGGCCCTGCAGTTTGTAGTCTGAGCAGACTGAGATACTGTAAAGTTATCAAAGAGGAACCCTGCAGGTGAGGGGATGAAAGGAGACATTGAGTCGGTCTGACAGCAGGATTGGGGAAGTGTGCATGTGTGCCCATGTGTGTGTGAGTTGTGGAAAGTCATACGTAAAATGTGTGTGTGTGTGTGTGTGTGTGTGTGTGTGTGTGTGTGTGTGTGTGTGTGTGTGTGTGTGTGTGTGTGTGTGTGTGTGTGTGCCTTTTCGCATGGTCTGGATGAGTGCTATGCAGGCGGATCGAATAGAAAACCAAACAGATCCTGAGAGATTCAGAATGGAGGCGGCAGGTTCATCGTCAAAGAGCAGATACAGTATGAGGAATGTGAAGTTGAGGACAACAGTTAGCTCTGGTGGTGAATGTTTGCAACCCCCCCCCCCCCCCCTTCCTCCCCTCTCTCTCTCTCCCAACCCCTTTAATGACCCTGTTGCACTCTCGCTGGCATTCTTGTGCCTCGTTTTCCACCCTTCCTTTGCTGAATGCCCTGCTTTTGTTTTCACAGCGACTGTCTGTTCCTAATTCAGAGAGACCCTCACCAAAACACACACATAATTGCGCGCTGCAGAAACTCAATACACAGAGAGAGAGAGAGGAAGGGGCCCTTCTCTCTGGAGCTAGGTGACTGAGCCAACATGGCTTTGTGAGTGGGTTAACCCACAGAAGAAGGGCCCCCATCAGTTCTGAGTGGCATCTCGCTGCCATGCACTCAGTTAAAAGAAGAAGAAAAAATAAATCACTGTGCAAATTTCAAGCAGCAACACCAAGTATGTTTGTTATAACAGCAAAGTGTCAAAGAGAGAATAAGGACACCGAGTCACACACATAAATTCATCGTCAGCATTTGACACAGGAATGTTTATTTCAGGCAATTCATTTAAATTCAACATGCCTCAGCAGAGCTTCATTTTTCCGCCACTGTGGTTCGACTAACGTAAAGTCTTCTGATGTTTGTATGAGGTTCATAATGCACTGTGCTTTCAATCCAGCAAGATTATTCGTGAACACACACACGAGCACTGAGAAAACTGTGTTTGCAGCATGAGGGTCGTCCAAGAAGACATTAAATGAAAATATGAAGAAAAAAAAAACGCTGAATAGTGTCGCTGTAGTATGCGCTGCTGATTTGTTTTCCGTGGGAGTGAAGAAAAAAAAGTTGTAGTTATGTTAGAGGTGAGGATTGTTCTCAGTATGAAAAACTTAACTGGCTCTTTGTGGCTAAGTTGGTTCAGAAAAGTTCTCCACGCTGCTCTGCGCCTCTTTGTTTCTCTTTGTCGTCATCATTGCTGCCCGACATGTAAGCCAAACCACCCAATAAACTTCCAAATTGTGATTCAACTCTCATTCAAACCTTAAATCCACATTATAGTGTGTTAGAGAGCAATAAGTGAGTGCAATATGACACCAGGACAACTACCGTTCAGAAGAGAAGAGAAGAAGCGAAGGATGAAAGCAAATCTAGCGTCATTTCACTTCAAGATGATTTAACGCTCCTCCTATTGAAAACCTGTCTTATGACATTTTCTTTTGTCTTCATTTGATGCTTCGGTAACTCTGGGAAAGTAAAGCGAGGGGGGACGATGTGAGACGAGGGTCTCCAGCTGGACCGGAGCCAAGTGTTTGCGTTCGCACTCGGCACGCCACCATTCCCCCCGTAGAGCGGCCAGCTATCTCCACTCCACCGCGATCAACAGCGTGTCCAGAATGATGGTGGACAGATCGACGTAGAGTCTCGGGGAAACTACAGTGAGAGGCTGTGAAGCAGCAGCAGTTTTTTTGTGTGTGTGTGTGTGTGCTGGGACACAATGTTCCTCCCTCTTGTTCCTCTCTGGAGCTTCAGGCCTGAGCAGAAAAGAGGATTGGTATTCCTTCCCACTCCTCATTTCAAACCGTGCAATGCAAGGGAGACAGAGCAAGGTGGAGTAGAGGAGACGGATGTAGATGATTAAACATAATAATCAGGATGGTGATAAAAGAGAAGAGACAGAATAGTGTGGCGGCAGCAGGACCCCGGCTCTTTAACCGCCAGATTTTGCTCCAACGGGAGGAAATGTGGTGCTTTGGTTGTGCTGCGTCTTTGTTTATGTGCGTGCATTACAGTTCAAGAAAGTTTATGGAGATGAACAGTGAGAAAAGTTAACTATAAGTTCCATTTCTGGTCTTGAGAAAATACAGTTTACCATATGGCGGGACACGCCTGATTAAAAACAATTTACTCCACAGCTCCATTGTTTCTTGCTTCGTGGTAGAAACGCTTGATTTAGCATTGCATTACGATCATAATACAACGTTGTGTAGACGCGTTTAACTTAATTTGAAGTTGCACAGCCGTCTGAAATTAATTGGACAGTCTGGTATTACCATTTTCAGACGCGATTCCACCTCGCCCGAAGGAAAAACAACTAAACGGAGGCTCTTGACTCAGCTGATTTCATAATTTCCAGCTTTAAAGAGTCTTAACAACATGGTTAGATGACACACTCGTGCATCTTTCCAAATATCTAGACATGCTTTAGCCGGTCTGAGGCTGCTTGGAGGACCAAAGGCTTCCAGTTCGGGCCTGTTCACATGATAATCCGCACCCAGGTCAAGTCTCCTCTGCCCCGTTGCTTCAGCCCCTGACTCACGCTGACATTTGTTTGGTCAGTAAAATTTGCCTTTACAAGTCTTCCCTCTGCAAGTAGTTGCAGGTCTGCCGGAGAGGTGGCAGAGCGGCGAGAAAGACTCGCACTCTGCTGTTAAAGAATGAAAGAATGCAGGGCATTAGAGAAAGAGAGGGGGGGGGCGGGGCGGAGAGAAGGTGGTCAACATTGTTGGGAAATTACCCACAGGGCATTTAGCAGGTTGGTTAATCCACATTCCCACAGTGGCTTGACCGCGAGTACTCCGTCTCGCTTTGTGTTGCTGCTTCTTCGGCACTAAAAGACTATTCATGTTCCCAAGAGAAAGCTGAAGAAACTCTCACTCGGTATGAAATAGTAGTGATAATGAGTCAGGGGTATTTTAATGTCATTATGGGGAGGGGAGAGGGGGCTGTGCCTGAGGGGTCAGAGCGGGCCGTCGTCTAATCACGAGGTCGGCGGTTTGATCCTTGGCTCTGCAAGCATCGCTGACCGCATGTGGGCGTGTCCTCGAGCGAGACTCTGTACCCCAAGTTGATCCCCGGGACATTTACAACAGCCCTCTGCTCCTAAACTCTCGAATGTCAGTGACGATTCAAATAAAGGTGACGTTTAAGTTGTCCAGGGTGAAAGCAGCTCAAGCCAGCGTCAGGTTAGCTTAGCTTAGCATACATATTGGAAACAATCTGCTGGCCTGGGTACCAACTAGCACCTCTAATGTTGTGTGTCCAAAAAAACTAAGTGTAAAGTAAGTCTGGTGGCCAGACGACTAGTGGAGACTCTAGTTTGTGTGCTAAGCTAAGCTAAGCTAACCAGTGGAGAGTGACATGAACACGTTGGGGAGGGGACAGAATGATGGATGATATGCAATAGTTCCTCATTGCATCCCACAGCTAACTGGGCTCCCAACGAGTGAGAGGTCGAGTTCAGAATTCGGCTTTCATCTTGTGCCAGCTAACCGTTGAGTTTTGTTCCCGGAGCTACTATTTTTAGTAGACGGCTTCAAAGGAAATCATGGAGGACTTCATCAGCGGTGAACTTTGTGTTTGTCTTCACGTTTTGAGACAAGTTAGGGCCAGCCAATTATTATTGCTTTGCCCCTCGCTCTGCTTGCCGCCTGCTGGCTGCCGGCTGAGTTCATTGAAGGGGAGCGATTTCCCAGGTGCAGCGCCGGGTGCAGAGAAGATGATTTGTGGACTGATCCATAAAGAGGATGTCGGAGCGCTGACATCATCGCCCTTTCCCGCACGGCCGGCTTTCACAACGCCGTGTTGTTTATTTGCTCAATTCATCACACGTCCACTTCTTTCGTATTCATGACTATCATTGTACTTTCATAATGATATCATTGTACTTTATAATGATAGACAATGCAAGCATGGGGATTTGCGGTATGGATTTTCCACTTGTTAATGTTTAACAACCAACTGTATATATCATTATACAACCTCATGTTGCAACCACTATAAATCCCGATGCACCCAAAGGTACGATGTGACGCCATAAGTAAAGAATTTTCCAAATTCATACTTGCTGAAAGCCTCACTGACAGATGTGCCCTGAATACTGTGTGCACTGCAGCTCCTGTCAGACACTGAGGAGTTTTATATCATTGTAACCTATAGCTACTCTTTCATGTCCCGAGGAGATGGATGTGAGATTATTGAATATGCCGTACCGTCTGGTTTGCCCCTTTTGTGATATGGCATGAAGAATATTTACATTACCTTCAGAGGGCAGTGAGTTTCACAGTAATACACGGACCATGAAACATTAAACATGAATGCTGAGTAAAGCTCAAGTCCAATGAATTTATGTATTCCTTAGTGTCAAATTTATTATTTTAAGAGTCTTTTTAAGGCAGGACATGTCTTTGCCGTAATGGGACACTTAAACGACACTTAAATGTTTGTTCACATTATCTTTTTGACTTTTTGAATGTTTTACCTGTAAAGAATCTCTGATAGATATCATTTAAATATGTATGTTCAATATTTGAGGATGCATCATTTTTGCTGCAGGTCAAGCCTGAAACATTTGCTAAATTTGAAGGATAAACAAATGTGTGTAAAGTAAAAAAAACATGCTAAACATTACCGGCAAAAGCAAATTGAGCATGCAGGAAATGCACGTCTTCACTTTAAATAACTGAAAATGTAACTTTATGGAGAAAAAGGACATTGCACCCGTAGATGTTGAGGTTGCATGTTGTCTTGAAACCCCGACAATTGTGCAGAATATATGTGACTTTTTTAGTTTAACTGTTTTCAGCAAGTTTAAATATCCTCAATCATACGGATCACGAGACAATAAATGAGAGAAGTTTGACAAAAAAAATGACATCTCTGAGTTTAGCAATTTCATTGTAATTCATCAATAACATCATATACTTACAAACATATGGACCATGATGTTTCTATATACGCGTAACTATATAAAATACACACTGGTCTTCCATTTGTCTATTAGAAACATAAATATGCACGCGAGCCTTCGCATTTGTGTGTTTGGCTTTGTGTTATTTAGCCTCTTATTTACCCAGCAAATATATTGCTGCTTATTCTCCCTCCCTCTGACTGACATATATTACAACTGGAAAAAAACAAAAACAAATGGAAAGATTCCAACACGCTTAAAACGTGTCAGTTTTGTGGCGTTGGATCGTTGACGGAGATGCTTTCCCGGCACCAGGTGCGTCACCTCAGGCTCCATTCCTCTGTGGGAACGCACCAGAGGAGCACGGATTGTGGTTACGTCACCCAGGGAGTGGGCCATTTTGGGAGTTTATGGAATAAATCATCAGAAATGGGACGGGCTATCGCGTGTTAATATGGGCATTTGTGAATGATTAGCAGCGTCTGCTTTTTCTTTGTGTCAATACAGATTAGATCACAACACTGGGAATGAGTGGGTGTGATCATCTTTTATTGTTCTGGTGCAGGCGTGTGTGTCTCTTTTCACATATGGCTGTGTGTGTGTGTGTGTGTGTGTGTGTGCTATAACACACATGATGGGTTCCTACTTCTGCTTGTCTGGCTCAGCCCCAGTTTTCCATTCACTTCCCCCAGTTACCTCACAAGGGCCTCAGTGAGCCAGAACCTCCACATGTGGAGCATCAGGCCACAATCATCTCTGAACCTCCCAATCAGTATCACGTGAGGATTCATATTCTGGAGCCACTACCAATCCGTGGGAAACTGGAAAGGTCGTTTAACATCTGCTCAGGTATTTGACACAACACGGGGTGACGTTTCCTAGATAGGCAGCTGGTAAAGACACAAACTCCCTGCAGCAGACGGAGGTGCTGGTGTCTGCTTCCTGGACTGGAGCACAGTTTGCTTGAAAGAGCTGACGTCGTAAACATTCTGTATAGATAAAAGGCATTAAGCCGCCCATATCCGGAACATTTTACACAATATTTGACTATTTGCCAACCGCTCATTTACGGACGCGACTAGTTTGAGTCTCGGATGGAGTCGGCACATCTGGCGGCGGCTCCCTGCTGTCAGAGTGTCAGCTGTCGCTTCTCTCAGGTCGTGCGGCTACATCTGGAGTATGCTCCATCCTTATCAAACATGCTTGTGTCGCTTTGGACAGTGAAAATGTGTCACTGAAAACATGTTAAATAACTGCAATGAAATAATAACTGTAACTAAAGTAAAAGTCTTGTCAACAAATTCAATGGAAATACTTTACTATATTAGTTAGGGCTGCACTTTTGTGGTGGATTGGTCAACTAATTATGAACTAATCATTTGATCATTGTCAACTAAGATTAATTTACTTGATTATACAAAAAAATGGAACGCATTTTGATGCGGAATAACTTATTTCCAAGAGAATTATGAGCACACTTCTGGTAAACACAGCATTCCTTGACAACACTGGTGAAGTTAATCTTTAGTAACCGCTCAACAATATGATTTTTTTAAAGGCTGAATGATTTTTTTCTATAACAGCGGGACGCTGTAGCGTTTTGCAAATGTCACTCAGACAGGAGCAAACAGTGCCTCCGTTTCCAGCACTGGGTTAATACATATTCGGTGGTCTGCCGCGTGTGAAGAATGAACATGTTACTGGCCCAGAATGCCGTGTGGCTCATTGTTGTGTTCGTACTGTTCTGGTGTGAAAAAGACAGAAAGCACACAATGTGGTTGGTGAAATGGGCGTTCAATCCAACTCAAGATGTCTTTTTTTTGGTTTGTATTAAAGCTGCAGAGTATCAGTGGAAATAAATACATTTCACGCATAACGATGGTGGTAATAGTAGTAATTACTAAGTGGCCCAATGTCCACTTTCCAAACACGGTGACTTCAGAGCTTGATCTCTGCCAGCCTTTCGCTGAGCCTCAATCAACAAACTCTCTGTAGCGCCGAGGAGGTGCAGCGGACGCTGTCGTACCCGCCAACCGTCCAGCCCAATCCTCTCGGAGGAGGTATTCATGGGAAAGTTTTCTCTCTGTCGACCCCGACGTATCTGTTCAATCGAGTTTGAGAAAAACAAAGAGAATGGACTTTCTAATCCCTGAGCCTTTTTTTTTTATTTAGGTCTCTCGCTCTCTCTCTCTCTCTCTCTCCTGGAGTGAAAGTATCTGTTCCTGGCAGGAGACTGTGAATTCATCCTCGGATGCCCCATGTGCACGAGCTCCCTTCCAGCAGCATTGTCGGAGCTTGGCAGCACAGCAAATAATGGAATTGGCGGACGCTGAAACACAACGGCATCCTGGTATGAGCGCTTCTCATCTGGAGAGGGAGAGGCCTGGATGTGGAACAAGATAGCGGAGGAGTAAAGAGAACGAGTGAGAGGATGAAACTGTTCACTGTTCATCGGCGAGGGAACGTCTTTAGAGCAACGTATTCCAGAGGAAGACTGCTGCCCATGTTTTCATAGAGGAAATATAATTTTAGCACCGTCCGTCCGTCTGTCTGTCTGTGTCTGTGTCTGTGTGTGTGTCTGTGTCTGTGTGTGTGTCATCAATTCCCTGCTAAACCAATGTGCTCACCCCCCCCCCTCCTTTTCATTTCCTCCCTCTTTCCCAACAACTTTCTGTTCCTCCATTACTTAGTCCATCTGTTGTTGTTTTTTGGAGTCTTTTCTTTTAATGAGTTCACTTGACTGCATGAGTGCATTTAGGGGAGTGTAAATGGTTAGTTTGCGTCCATTTGTTTCATTAAAATGGTTTAATAGCCATTATTGACATGAAGGGAGCCGTGGGCTCAACGTGTGGTGGAAGTAATAATCACGGTTCGGGGTCAAAATATGACATGGCAGCCAGCTAATATTACAGAGTGAATGGAAATGAACTCATGACTGAAGTTCTAACCAGATAGTTTTTAAAACAAACGCTCCAGATAACTGCGGGGAAAGAAAGTAACATTTCAAAAAACGAATAAACGAGTATGCCATCCCAGGAGATCACGTTGCATTAGTTTACAGAAGAGGTCTCGAGACACCTTTTCCACCCTGAGAACAAATGTCCAGATAGGGCACGAGGAAAGGTTTACTGGGACCGAGTGAAAGGCGTGTTTGTCCCAGTGGCCGTCTGCAGTACTGCAAGTTTCTCCTGCCACCCCAAAAAACAACAAGATCATTCTAACATCGACAATGTAATAGTTGAAAACCTTTACGTGTGTGATTGCAACGTGCAGTTCATGGGAAGGAACGGTTTGCAAACCAGAAAACACTTTTTTTGGCCTACGAGCCGACTGAAAACCCTTTTTGTTTTTGCAAATAATGACTCCCATCTGTTTTCCATGCGACACCTTAAGGGAGGCGGTGCCGGCGGTCTTCGCCGAAAACAATGAAAGAATCTCCTGTTCCAAACCTTCAATGCAAATGTTCGGCAAAAATAATGCCGAGGTCAGGGGGTGGTGAGTTGCCGTGCGGCGCAGGCGGCTCCTCTCATCCTGTCTCCCACCAACAGTGAACACTGGCTTCCCTTGATATCTAACCATGATGAATATATTTCCCCAGTCTTGAATATGAATACTGAATATTACACTTCAGTGCAAGCGCACCGCTCCTGGCTGCTTTTGTTGACCCTGAGAGTCATGAGGAATTTCCCTTTCACCTCCATGTCCCTCTACCCGTCCAGCTCACCCCTCCTCTTCCTCCAATGCCCTGCTAGGTCATCAAGAGGCCTGCAGCCACGTCAGCCAGACTATACTGCAAAGTCAACACACAGACCCACACACACACACACACACACACACTGGCATAGTCATTATGTTTTAAAGGCATCTATAAGCTCTGGTCTGAAAGAGGCCTTCTTGCTTCTTAATTATACGCAGCAGCTGGTCATTATTGGCAGCGATATTAGATGTGTTTATTTAATCAACAGAGCTGACACTGGCCTCCAGGATCAGCTCAGACCTGTGTTTACCTGAAAGGGCCAGTCTCTGAGACAAGCCTCTGTGTTTAAGGCCAGATGTCGGCCCGCTCCTCCGTGACACCCCTCCCTGTTATCTGATACACTCCTGCGGTGGTTAACCCTCAAAAGAAAAAGTGAGCCAGAGAGAGAGAGAGAGAGAGAGACAGAGAGAGAGAGACAGAGAGAGAGAGAGAGAGAGCCATGAAGTGGGTTGATGGGCACGTCGCTGTCGGCGATGAAGACGAAGATGCGTCGGTACGTTTACCTGCAGGATCGCTGCAGTGACACCAAATAGATTGAGTATCCCAATCCGACTAATGAGGGGTCATTTGGGATTGAAGTTATCTGCAGACATGACGTGTCTGCCGGGGCACTGATTGAAGACGGGCGTCACGCCGAGGAGGCCTCGGAGAGATGGGACAGATGGTCGGGCGCACTGAGATGCGCTAACGAGGGAAGAATGAAACGGAAGCGGACGAGGCGATAGGGAGCGAGCGAGGGAGTGGCGGGGCGTGGAGGTGAGCTCCGGGAGGGAAACATGTGGTGTCCAGATGCTGATCATAAAGACCCACAAGGGGAGAGGACGCCCAACCTTTAAAGCTGCAGGCAGCGGATTAATGAGGCTACAATTTGCTGCGAACTTCAAAACGGCCATGAGGAGACGCAGCAGGAGACGAGAAAGAGAAGTATGGAGCAGGAGGAGGAGGCCCCATATTGTTGTATCCTTCTGTATAGGTGCACCTTAAATCTCCATTTGAATGTTGGTCACTGCCATCTGGGATATGTTGCTGGATGTGGATGTTCGATAAAACGTTCACGATCCTGCTGTTTCACAGGCTTCACACACAGCTCCAGTATTTGGTAGGAAGTGCGAAGCCTCTTTGGCGCCGAGGTCACAGCACAGTACACTTCATCTGCGGTGGGTTATCTTGCCTGGAGCAAGGATAAGCGTGTCTAAAATGAAAGGAAATTGAGTCAGAGGATGACTCCATAGAAACTATGGGAAGCAGAAAATGGGGCATGTCTAGAGGCAAAGATGAATTAGCTGGATGCTGCTTTCTGTGCCTGTTCAAACAGCAAAAGCTTTTCTTTGTTTCACTCTCTGTGCTTCGCATGTGTGTGTACAGAGGGAGCGCTTGCCGGGCCCGGGGCAGTGGGAGGAACCAGAAGATGAAAGATATTTCATATCATCCTCAATAGATAGATTTAACCATTTACATTTGAGCCCAAGAATCTTTTATTTGCCAAATCAGCTTTTTTTTTTTAAAAATTGAAGTAATCGTTCAATTGAGACATTTACTTTTCTTTTGTTGACCTTCAACCTTCACCGATTGGTAGCCAGGACACAGGAAACGTATGTCCTGCCAGGAAGAGCTCACAAAAGCACAGAAATGACTCGTGGAAGATTTTTATATTCGTTCCGATTTTTAGAGGGCCAAAGAAAAAGCACCGTTAGCATTTTAATGTGATATTTGCAAACTCAAAGTGAGTCTGATCAGTCATTTAAAAAAGGGTTTTAATGAGCTCTTTGCGTGATTCACCAAAATAAAAAAAAGCTTTATTGGTGATAACAGTTTTAGCAGTAAACTCAAGGGATTCAAACGCACGCTCTTTTTCACCTCTTCTTCCTCCTCTATCCCACACTCCTCGTTTGTTTGTGTGTGTATATATACGGTACAGTATATATATATATATATATATATACTGTACCGTATTGTTCTTTACTTAAACTTCCCACAAGTTCCCTCCTGTTAAACCTCTGCCTGGAGCGGACTCTGTGATTGGACGATGCCGTGTGGGAACACATTTATTCCCCTCGGCGATGTGCGGTTTAGCGGTTGGAAAAAAAACATGTTTAATGTGCGCGCACATGTACTCATTACCCGCGAGTCAGGTGTTTCAGTGTGTTTCTAGTCCACGCTAAGAAAAAAAAACAAGAGCCAATCATCAAGCGGCAGCTTCCTCCATTATTACTCTGCTGGGCTTTTACACACACACTCAAACAGGTACATTTAAAATGGTAAACTACCACTTGTGCAGTCGATAAATCACCATCCACACTGCTGTGAAAACAACATTCCCAGGACACAAAAATGAACATCCTTATGTTTTGTTACACATCGACAAGAGTAGACACGCACACACACACACAAAATTATTAACCGCTGTGTCTCCTTCGCGCTCAACGCCTCTCTACAGCTGCTGGTTATGTGCGATGATATTTATCTGTCTGACTGCAGATTATTGAAATTCCAGACCTGAGAGGGGGTCTGCCTCTTCTCTGACTCATCCACGTGTGCGATGCAAGACCGTGCATGTTTATGTGTGATTTGTTTCGTCTTCCATGTGTGCTTTTCGAGCGCTATAAGCATCTGTGTGCACTTTTGTGTGAAAACAGGTGTCTCTGAGTTGCAATTCGTGGGTAAACGTCGAGCGTGAACACTGTTATCACACTTCAGGTGCGAGTCAACGCCGCGCAAGTGCGTGCATCTCTATCTCTTGTCCGGCCGGGCTAAAATTGGGTGTGATTTTGGATGGAGGACAGCGAGGAATATTACAGCAAGCAGTGGAAAACTCCACCTCAGCAAGTGTGCGTTTGTACGCACACATTCAAGGACACGCGTCCGCCGTTCCTTTTTGAAGGGCAATTTAAAAATGCAGAGACAGCCGATGTTTAGTTTTCTGAAACTCATGTAGAAGTGCTGGGGAACTGCACAGTGACACAGTTAGGCTTCATTTCTTTTGCACGGATTCACAGAGACGAGCTCACACGTACAGTAGCGGCAGTGTCAGCCGGAGTGGAAACCTCTCGGTTTACAAAACGGCTACGTCGAGCGCAAACCACACGAGCAGCAGCAGCGGCAGCTTTTACGCTGACATCATGTGCTTACCTCCTGCCGTTCTGTCCATCCGTCTGGCCAATACTTCTGTGTCGAGTTGTTGACACAATATTCGGATTAAGTCAAATATGAACTTCGGGGCGCTTGGTGTACCTGCCGTCGCTATTTTTGCGACCTCAGAGCGACATCTGTCAGCACCGTGGCGCCTCATGAGGCCGCGAGGGAACGCTGCCACGCGAAGGCTGCCTGTTGTGACGCCAGAGAGTAATTGGATGAACGTGGAAGCCCGAAACGTCTCCGTCCATAACGCGCCGGCGGGATGTCAGGATTTCTCGGTTTCCCAGAAGGGTTTCGTCCCCGGAAACGGGCCTGACTCCAGTTTCCAGAGTGTGCTTCCTTTGCGTAACGTCTTGTGTCGTCTCGGTCGGCGTTTCAGGGCGGCGACAGACCATAATGTGGACAACACCACGGCCATGCTGAGAGTATGGCTGAAGAAAGCCCAGAGCATCTACCACTACGTGGAGTGGAGACCCATGGATGAGCCCAAGTGAGTCGTAGGAATCATTTGTTCACATCATTTCAAGACTTGGCTTCCGGCATGAACTTGCTCTGGTTTTCTCACATTGTTAAAAGGCCATAATCAATTTCCTACCTCGTATCTTTTGTATCAGGTCCTACACAGACGAGTGGGGGCCGAAGCACTGGCCTCCGTCGAGGTTCAACCATGTGATGAAGCTGAGACAGGCGGCGCTGAAGGCGGCCAGGGAACGATGGGCCGACTACATACTGGTAATACTCTGATACCATTTTCATGATCATGTAATAATTCAGTCAGTCCCGTTCATAGCAAAAGCTTACTTACACAGATTCATTTTGTTAAAAAAAAAAGAAGCAGGATGGTGTGGTTGAGGGAGCGGAGTCGGCGAACAGCATTGGTGAAGTAATAGTGACAATCAAAGCTTTTTTTGTTTTCGCACCTTTCACACAGGTTGGTGCAGTTCAAAGTACTTCAAATGACAGTAAAACAAAAAAAGATGAAAGCAACTTAACAGTTCACGCGATTGAGACGAATGCACACTAGACAACAAAATGAAAAGTGTACTGAAATAGAATTTGAAGCTATAACGACAGTAAACCGTGTAAAATATAAACTGGAATCACATAAAATGATACAACCTAAACGCAGTGAAATAAGCAATAATCAAAATAGAATTAAAAAAAACTGCTTAAATATAAAATACATTATTTAAATTAGGTCAAAATGAACCATGGCCATCCTGCGTGAAGGATGAGTCGGTAATTGTGAATCATAACCGCCCATTTCATTTAATTACCACTCGTTCAAGATAAACCGACGCTCTGCAATTGAGCTCCATCTTTTACGCGACACGACGAGTGACTTGTCCACTCGGACGCTCTCCCCCTGTAGTTTGTGGACAGTGACAACCTGCTGACCAACCCCCGCGTGCTCAACCTGCTGATGGCTGAAAACCTGACGCTGGCTGCTCCCATGTTAGAGTCCCGCTCGCTCTACTCCAACTTCTGGTGTGGCATCACCCCGCAGGTACACCCCAGACTTTGAACTCATCACGCCGGTCCGTCCAGCTCGATTTACCCCTCTGACCTCTGCTCTTCATCTCCCTCCTCTCCGTCAGGGCTACTACAAGCGAACCCCAGACTACCAGCCCGTACGGGAGTGGAAGCGGCTGGGCTGTTACGCCGTTCCCATGGTGCACAGCACCTTCTTGATAGACCTGCGTCGTGAATCCAGCAGGGACCTGGCCTTCTACCCCCCTCACCCGGACTACAGCTGGGCCTTTGACGACATCATGGTGTTTGCCTTCTCGGCCCGTCAAGCGGGTCCGTACGAAAACTCAACTCGCAACAAACTACCACATTTGAAGCGGGGCTGCCACACAGGCGGCGTCTCTTTGAGGAGCGTCTGTGACTCCTCTCATTCATCAGGAGTCTGTTGCAAACTGGTTTCTGTCCTGCGTGTGTGCACTGCTGCGGGCTTTTCTTTACTGCTTTCATGCGTCAGATCCAAGCGGACGAGTGAATGCAGAGAAAAAAATGGATCCATGTGTTTGTCTTGACCGTGCAACGAGAGCAGTGTTTGTGTGTTTGTCGTGAGTAATCATCCATAGGGAGCAAACGGAGCCATTGAGCTTTCCATTACATAGACAACACGAGTATGTGTGGCATTCTCCTGCAAACGGAAAAGCAAACATTAAAAAGGCATTCACATGAACGGAAACAGATATGCAAACAGTCGACTTACAACAATGCACGATAGTGCATGTAAATATGCGGCATTATAAATGTCAATTTTTCCCCTTTTGAACGCATTGTTCTTCGTACAAATAAAATGTCAGATTTATAAGCAATAAAACACAATTGCTCAATTCTCCAGCCATGCGTGGCCTGGTTTGACCGATAGCTTATGCTGCACCATGTCATTACTTTTTACTTCTTTTTTTTTTGTCATTACTACTTTTGTTAATATTGCACTACACTTTATGTCACTTGTATATCATTTTACTTTTCAGTCAAACTTATGCAGGGTTTGTAAACAAATATGTAAAAAGTAGAAATCTTTTTCAATCAATTGCAATTAATGCAATTTTTGTCATCAATTGAAATACAGTCAAGTTAGATAATTAAGGAATGAAGCAATACATATTTTACACAATAATGGATACTTCTT
Organism: Clinocottus analis; assembly: GCF_023055335.1. NCBI lineage: Eukaryota > Metazoa > Chordata > Actinopteri > Perciformes > Cottidae > Clinocottus > Clinocottus analis. Next base: position 1,827,627 of record NW_027175987.1, read on the forward strand.
ACAATTTAATAAATGCAAAACACTCAATTTAACATCTCACTGCAACACATGTTGCTGTAGAAGAGGAGACAGTGTTGATGGAAAGACGATACAGTTCATCTCTAAAATGGGTGTGTAGTCTTCTTCCTGGTGTCTCCAAAGGGCAACATGCTGTATTTCATCCCTCAAAGCACCCCATGCTTGTTCCCCACTGTGCATAACACTGTCCATATATGTAACCACCATCCTCTTTCATTTGGATGAGCTTTATGCTTTAACAACAACACTTGAAAGCAGCACCAGGCAGTTTACTTTCACTGTGGGAGTGTTTATTTGCTTTTGTGTAGCGTGTAGACATTAGTGTGACTCGAGGGCATGTCGGACGAGAACCTGAGGACGTCTAATTTGCATGTTTGTTTGAAATATTTGGGTCAAAAGGTTTCATTTACAGAACCGTGTGTGTGTGTGCGTGTGTGTGTGTTCCAGGTGTGCCGATGTACGTGTGCAACAGAGAACATTACGGCCTCCTGCCGGTGCCTCTCAAAGCGCAGCAGAGTGTGGAGGAAGAAAGCGAGAGCTTCATACACACCATCACAGAGGCTTTAAGTGAGTTCACACACACACAAACATAAACACACTTTCCCGCTGGTGTCTTTACGATCCATCATGCTTTGATTACTTCACCTCTCAGCTTTGTTTCTTCTCCTTCTTGACCTCTGAGAGCCTCCGTGGTTACATCCTGTCAACCATCTTTGCGCTCAAACCCCTCCTCTAGCTCCTCCCCTCTCTCTCTCTGTTTATTCTACCCCCACCTCCCTCTCACTTTTGGCCTCCCTCACTGCTCAGATTTTCAAATAAAGCAAATTAAATAAACCGCCTGAATCCAGAGGAAGCTTCTTTTTTTTTTTTCGAATCCTGTTTTTCCGCCGTCTTAACCTGTCTCCTCCCTCTGTCAACAGTTGACCACGACATCGAGCCCTCCGAGCACGTGTACTCTCCGCCCTCCCCGCAGGGCACCATGGGCTTCGATAAGGTGAGTTATGAGCGCTGCCTCGAGGAACGTGGGCTCTCCAACTTGTCTTTGTATATTTACTGTTAAATCAGCAACTCCCACTTCCTGTTTCTGTAGCCTTTCCTTTAGTCTCCATGTTCTTCTTTGCCTTTTGACCTCTAACTTCTGTTGCTTCATGCTTCTCCTTTTCCACAAAAGACAAAACGTGACAAATTGCCGTTAGGAATATACTTAACAGGATGAGGTTTCGGCACTAATTAAAATGTTTTCTCTCCGACGACTACATCTTTTTGGTTTCTTGGTAAAATGTCTAGGTTTACCTGATCAACCTGAAGCGTCGGCTGGACAGAAGAACCAGGATGTTGAAAACGATGTCTTCGCTGGGTATACATACCACGCTGATAGACGCAGTGGACGGAAAGTAGGTCACACAGCCCTGCATGCGCGCCATGAGCTGACCTGAAACGTCCCTGAACATCAGCTCAGATAATGCCCAGTCCCCCGTCTGTCGCTGCTTCTTTCTGACGTCTACATCCAGACACCCTGTCTAAACAGAGCTTTGGTGTTTGTTGCAAAAGCCTCAACTTACTTTCCCTGCTCGGCGCTTACTTTAATCCACCGTTGAGAATGTCCTAATCCTCCTTCCAGCCGTTGTTTGTCTAACAACATGTGTCACTTGTTGCAACTTGTTGAGTTTGACTTTGTCGTGTTTTTCAGTGGAACCGTTTTCCCTGATGATACCTCTCTCTTCCCACTACGACTCCCTTATGTCCCGTCTCCGTCTCTCTCAGGGCTCTCAATACGTCCCAGCTGCAGGCTCTAGGAATAGAGATGATGCCGGGCTACAAGGACCCGTACTCGGGCCGAGTACTGACCAGAGGGGAGATCGGTTGCTTCCTCAGCCATCACTCCGTATGGAAACAGGTGAGAGCAACTCAATAAGTTGTGTAGTTCGGTAAAGAGTCTCCTCACCTCTGGTTTGTATGCAGTGTTATAATCTTGCAATGCATATTATAGATGAGATAAATAACAGCGCAATCATCACCAGGAATCATTTTATAATAAAAAGGACCATCTGGATGACAACCTCAGCTCTTATTCTTTCATTTTTAAAGGGAGTGTGTTTTTTGTTTTCTTCCCTTCAGGTGGTTGAGCTCGGCCTCAAGAGGGTTCTTCTTTTAGAGGACGACGTGCGGTTTGAACCCAGGTTCAAACGACGGATCCAGTCCTTAGTAGATGACATAGACAAAACCCAGCTGGACTGGGACCTCATGTAAGAACACACCACACAGCTTTTATGCCTCCACGCTGGTGTCAGCTGTGGCTGCAGGCATTGTGTGTTTGGGGTTGTATATCTCAGGAACGCCTGGAGGAAATGTCATTGTATATAGCACAAGGGTCCACTCGGGCTCAAGGATGAAAAGACCAGAATTTGGTGGTCAGAGGTCACTGTGACCTCACAAATCTCCTTTTTTTTGGGGCGGGGGTCATAACTCAAGAATTTCTGTGCTAATTATTGCTAAGAGCGGGAGTGGGACACAAGCGCAGGAGACTGACAGTGATGAAGCTGGCGTGGAAAGATAAGGACGAAAGTGGGGGAAGTCGACGTAGTTTTTACAGGTCACGGGGGGGAAAAGGTGTTCAGGGCTCGAGGGAAAAAAAACAGAACTTAATCACGAGGACTCGCCCATACAATCCACTATCTGGTGTGTGTGAGTGGTTGAGAAGCGGGAGTAGATACACAGCATATGTGAACTAATAAGAAGCAGGTGCGCTTGATTAGCTGATTGCAAACAGGTGAATGTGATGAGCAGAGGGGGGAGGGGGTGGTGGAATTATCAAAGGGAAACCACGCCCACACCAGCACACACAGACAAAACACAACACAGAAGAACACAGAAGAGCAGATACACAAGTTATGGATGAGGATTACTTTTATTTTGGACATGCGTGGATATGTAGCCCGGTGTTTTCTCTTCTTAATGAACCTTTTTATAACTAAAGGTTTGCATCCGCTTGTGTGATCGTCACCCTTTCTGTCTCCGCTCCAGCTACGTGGGGCGTAAGCGCATGCAGGTGCAGAAGCCGGAGCAGTCGGTGGACGGCGTGAACAACCTGGTGAAGGCCGACTACTCCTACTGGACGCTCGGCTACGCGCTGTCGCAGCAGGGAGCCAGGAAGCTGCTGGCGGCCGACCCCCTCACCAGGATGCTGCCCGTCGACGAGTTCCTGCCCGTCATGTTCGACAAACACCCAAAGTCAGTCTTCGCTTTGTTTTTTCTTCTCTCTTTATCTTTAAATTGCAGCGTCTCAGTTAACGTAGCAAGTGTAGCGCGTATACGCGATATAGAAAGGCTAGGAGTTTTATTTAAGGCATGTAATGCAGATAACCACATAGCTAAGAATAAATTCACAAATACACACAAAGTACCTTTTTTTTTTTTAGCATTCTGGTTTAGGGAGAGACACATATTTACTGAGGCCCACAAATAGATGACGGCAGGTGCACGCTATATAAGGTAATGCACATTCAGAATAACCATCAAGATGCAAAAAGTATAAGCTTCATTTGTGGCACACAGTCAGGCGTGCAGGATCCAGAGCATGCTCATAAACGGACTCGAGGGCAATAAAGCGGCACAGAAATACTGAAGGACCTACTGTACGGTAATTATCTATACATAGACACAAACATTGCGACTTTTTAGACGGGGGTGTATGTAGTTTTCTAGTTTGTTCTCGTGTGGTAGACCACAGCCTCCATCCAGTTCAACTCCACGTTGTGTTCCCTATATTTCTCGACTTCTATGTCTTTTTCTGTCCCTCCTTCCCCGATTGTGTCCCTTTTTTTTTTTTTATACTCTCCTGCACCACCCCCACTTCTTCCTATTTCTTCTTCTACTGTGCTGCCTCACACACAGGGCATGGATTGTTCTTGGGGTTCAGCGGGTACGGGGCTTTGCACACACAATGCCTGCTTTTCTCTTTCTTTGCTGCTCGGGGATTCCTGCCGTGCCCCGCTGCACCTCCGCCTCATCTCCTTCCCATTTACTTTATCTCCTCATCCTTCAAATCAGCCCTCTGTCTTTCCTAGCTCTCCTCTCGTTCTTCATTTCTGTGTTTTAAAAGAAATAATGAAAAAAAAAAAGTCTTTTCACATTCCCTCACTCCCCTCAACAGACCTTTACTTTCTTTGCACACCTTCTCCCTCCCTGTGTCACCCACCTCTCCTCCCTCCCTCTCTCTCTCTTTGAGGAATGTGGGCCTGCACGGCTCTTCCTGCTGGTTGGAGCAGTGGACAGGATTCCCATTGATAGAGGCCTGAGCGTGGGGGTGGGGTAGAGATGGACACCGTGTGTGTGTGTGTGTGTATTACTATATAAATACATGGAGATGTGTGTCCAGTGTGCAGTGTATAGATTACAAGGTAAACAGTGAGAGAAGGTGAGTTTGTTAATAAATAAAAAAAAGTAAAAGAAATGGGAAATATGGGCAGAAATGTCAGAAGGTGCCTGGGAAAATGTGTAAACTGTGTTGTTTTGGTACGTAAATGAACAGCAAGGGATTATGTGCTCTGTTTAAATTGTGGCGATGATGCCACACGTTGTTTGCACAGGCAGGACGGCTGTACGCCGAGACAGTTTGTGCTCTGAAGGGCAGATAAATATGAGACAGTAAACCCAGTGAAGAAGGCCTCGCTGCTGGAAAGATGTGTTTGTTTGTAGTGTTATGAAGGTATTGGGTTACCCCGTCCTCATGAGGTGCAGACATGTTTTGAAACAGCCAATTGGACGGCAGGGAGTTGACCCCTGCGATGACCTCTGTCTGCACGAGCCGCCAGGGTGACGTGTCGCAGCCAAACATCCCTCACTCCTGCTGGGTCAGCTGCAGGCTGACGGTGACAGGCTGATCGTAGCTTTGGGTTGTTTTTAGTTTGACACTAGGATTTGAAGAGGATTTTTAAATGTAAATGTTTTTCCAATTGCACACTGTTGCAGTGTACTGTGATGTAGAGTAGCTGGTGCTTGTACTTTACTTGAATACTCGCGTGTTCAGGTTTTTTGGTCCATAATGTATTCTCTTTTGGACCTATACTATATATTCTGACCATTACACTCTTGGTTGGTCTCTAAAACATCAAAAAAAAGTTGAAAATGATCACTGTCGACAAATGCGTCTGACCGACAGTCAAAAAAACAACAATCTCCAGTTAAATATCATTTATAACAAAATGAAAAGCATCAGATCTTATTTGAGAATCTGTAACTAGATAATTGAGTGTCTATGCTCAAAAAATGACAATCAGCAGAATAATACTCTCCTTTGAAAAAGTGCTTCTCATTTTTACCACATTTATCTGACAGCGATAAACCCTAGTTGCCCTTCAACATACAAAATATGAAGCATTGTTAAAAATTTCAACTTTACTTGGGTGGCACTAAAGCCTGAATTCTTCCACTACTGTTAATATAAAGCATGTGATTGTGTACAGAGGGATACAAACATTCCTGTCATGACTACATTGTGCTGCAGTGAAGAGGAGCATCCTGTTCCTTCATCTGATATCCTGTAGATCTGCTGTCTGTGGCGCAATTTAAATCCGGTACATTGAGTATGGACAGCAGAACTTCCAGTTAAAAAGGTATGAGTCAGTGTAGCAAAATGCAAAATAGTCATAATAGTCCTTCCTTTTCCTTCACTCTGGTATAAAGCAGTCAGACATGCCGGTGGCAGAGTACTGACATCACATTTCTACATGTCAACATGTTTTTTTGCACAAGCAATTTCTTATTAGTTCAGTCAGTCTTTGACTGAGGTGTCATCGGTTATTCACATTTCACAGCAGAGAACTGAAGCTGCACTTTCACAGCTAACTGACTCTGAAATCCATCATTGGAGCATTTGCAACTGAGGCAGACTAGTAACATGCAGTCGTATTCATGAAGGTGTTCAGTACCATCAGAACCTGAGACGTCACCTCCAGAACCTTCTCCCTATGAGCTACGTTTTCGGTATTGTTGATTTAACCTCTTTAAAAAAAACTTGCCCTGCCACCTGTTAATTCCTCAAGCAAGAATTCCTTACTTTAACTATTTTAAGTGTCCCAGATGCAAGGTTTTGCTCTGTTTTCTATTATTGTGGACTCAATACTTAGGTTTTGTACCATTTTTGGGCAGCACAAGACATCACCTTGGGCTCTTGGGAATTCTTTTAGCCATTTTTCTCCAACACTAATCACGTCTTCGTCCCTCTGTCCCTGTCATCCTCCTCAGCACTCAGTTCAAGTCTCACTTTGAGCCGCGGGACCTGAAGGCCTTCTCCGTGGAGCCGCTGCTCATCTATCCCACCCACTACACCGGAGAGCCGGGCTACATCAGCGACACGGAGACCTCCACCATCTGGGACGACGAGGCGGTGGCCACAGACTGGGACCGGCAGCACGCCCGCAAGATGGAGCAGCAGGGCAGCATCCGCCCCGTGGCACAGAACAGCGTCTCTGGAGAGTCGCCGCCCCCTGCAGCTCGAGCCTCACGGGACGAACTCTGATGACAGAAAGACTTGTGTGTGTGTGTGTGTGTGTGTGTGTGTGTGTACATACACTTGGAAAAAGACACTTGAACTACAAGCTGACATACTGTACATTACTTCACACGTATACATATATACACACACACTGATGTCCAAGTGGATAAAAGCAGAGTGAAGATGTCAATCTACTCTGCTGCCTGATGAAGGGACACTGATCAGAGGAAGAAGAGAAACTGGGACGAGGGCCAGCAGGCCTTTGAGAAAAGCTTTATTTATTCCCCATGTGTCTCCTCTGGACATGTGGAGACAGTTACAGCCGGGAAAAAACTTCAGCAACACGTGGAAGACGGCTAACATAATTTAAAAAAAACTTGAAAGAAAAATAAATAATTCCCACAAATCAATTTTTATGTTGTTTAGGAAGATTGTTATTTAAAAATATCAGATTTGATTTAATATTTCTTTTTATGGACAGCAAAAGAATAAAGGAAGCTGTCTGAAAATATCTCGTAAGTGTGTGTGTGCGTTGACAGATGCATGTGTGGGAGGAGGGAGGCTGACATATCGTACCCAAGAGTGCCACTGCCTCAGATGATGACACACACATATATACACACTCACCGAGGGGGGGGGGGGCCTTCTTTACCAAGCAGCAGGACAATAGGGGATTTTATTAGGCGCCATGTTTCTGTCATTGCAGATATCTCACGTGCACAGCGGGCTGGTCCTGCCAGTTGGCTTTCAGAGCCTCAGCCATACGTTCCACGCAGCCGACAGGATGTATAATATATGCACTTGTGTCCGGCTTTCAAATTTACGCGTGTTGAATTTCTTTGGGTGAGCTGAATTATTCATTTCCTCAACACAAGCTGTTCTTCGTTCAGTTGTGGTGCCGGGCTGAACCAATAAAACGACTTCCCCGTTTGTGTTTTCACTCACTGATTGCAGCATAAACTGACACAGATGTCACCGTATCTTCCTACAGAAGTTTGGTTTATCATTGGATTAGTGGCACTGCAGAGAGTTTGAACAGAATCAAGTGAAAAGAAGAGATTCAAACCCACGACGGCTAAATAAAAACACACTGCTATTTTTGTCTCTGCGGGAATGGAATAAAGCCGACATTAAGTATTGCATATTATTGTTTCACCGAGTGTGACCTTGCTGCAACAGTTCCCACCACTTCCTGATCTCTCCTGGAATGGAAGACTTTTCCTCGCTTCAACCGTGCAGTACATTGGCCGTGTGGCATTTCATGAAATGGTAGTAAAACATGAAAAAAGCTGCAAGCTCCCCAATAAAGGTGAACGGTTTGAACGGCGAGGACACTCGGTGGGTGTGTTGGCTCCCACTGTTCACAGGCCGAGGGAAAATCTGCTCGCTGTTTTATAGTTCCTGTCTGCTGTGGGATCTGATCGGGATGGAGAGTGTGGAGCTGAGGTACAGGTGGTGGTGGTTATAAATGATGATGATGATGATGGGGTGAGGGAGAACGACAGCAATGGAGGAAGGGTGAAGGAGATTATTGGGCACAAAGGAGATCTGTTTGAAAATGAATATCCTGCAGTCGGGTTGCTGTTGGGTTTGATCAGATCAAACAAAGCGCTACGGCTAAACTTGCTTCATGCAACACTGACCAGACCTCCCCCATTGTTACTGCCATGTTTTCAAGTTAGTTCCTTCATAGGAATTCTCATTTACAGGTTTGATTTCTCTTGTAAGTGCTGCAAAGCCAAAAAAACAGGGAGGATGCTGCTACCTGCTGGTGATGAGTGGAATGACAACCACATTGTTTAGTTTTTGTTTTTTAAGACCTGTCAAGTAACACACATATGAAACATTTAGTTCAGGAGCAAACCAGTGCACTTAAACTACAAAAAAAAGATTTTATGTGTGCACATCCACAACTCTTTCTCCGCTCACATACTTAGCATAGAAATACATCATTTCTAGGACCAGAGGAACATTGTTTGACCAGAGTTCAAAGGGCAATATCGAGGAAAAACAACCAACAAAAACGTTATAAACCTTTTTATATCGGTACAATATGGATATCCATCCATCAATCATTTGTAACCTACTGCATCAACCAGACTCAGCAAATGGCCTCGTCACTTTTAAAGGTTTTACTGGAAAAAGAGAAGACACCATCAGTGTTATGTCTCGCTGGGACGGAGGTGGGGAATATAGATAGATAGCGCGCTCACGGTCACGCCACTTCTCCAAGGACGAAGGCCCCACTGTGTCACAGGTGGCTCGCTTCCTCACAGTGCCTTGACAACTTTACGCGCCACCAGATGGCAATTTTGTCTGAACCGACACTGTGAAGTAGGCTGGCAACTCACTTCGGCCTTCGGCAAGGCCGCCTCTGCCTTTACACCTCAGCATCCGGCACAGAGTCTCCACGAGTGAGTGCCCCTTTAAGGATTCTGGCACATCCGGACTCACCTGCTGTCAATCAAACCCCTGCACCACGAGCGTTGGCTCGCAGCCAAACACAAGCAACCGCGATCAGTGTCACGAGTGTTCAGGTCGATACATGTCTGCCTCTTCACAGATTGAGCCCGTATCTGTTACCCTTTCAATTTGTTTGACACAAAAAGGGGCGTCGAGGTCACGAGGCATTGCGACTGGGAGCCGCAATCCAATGTGTGTAACGCTGCCTAAATGATATGGGGTCACGTTGAGTTTTGTTTGATGACGAAAGGTCCAACACTCTTCTTGCAAAAGGTTAAAAAGCCTTGAATCAGATGTCTATTTCATGGGGAATTTTCTAAAAACAGACAATGCTGGTGCGTGTTCAGATACAGCTGTCATACATCTCTGCATAGGGACATAAAATAGCCTTCTTTAAGGTTTAGCCACAAGTGTAAAGGTTGCTTTTCAGTAGCTACAAGATCAATTGCAAACACGTGAGCAAGCAGGACGAATGCAACTTGTAACCACCAGGTGGCTCTACAGGATGTTTGAAAGTAGAAAAAAAAAATGATGGAAACAAAAGCAAGAAAATGTGAATTTTACAAGAAAAGTAGAAAGTCTTATTATTATGAAAAAATAACATAACAATATATAACCCTTCACAGCAACAGCACCGGCCCACACGCTTCAGAGCAACTACAAATGAGGACAGAAATCAATGTTTTAATTTTAGTAAACTGTGGCCTGCAGTTGGAGTACAATGAACGTTTCTCTCTGCAATTATCATATTTAGTAGATCACAAACTCATGTGTTCTTTTTTCATGGCTTCTTGGCCTTCAACCATAAAGCCGTCTGGATCGCTGTGAGAAGTGTTTTCCCATATGGGTTCCCTTTCTGCCCGGAGAGAATCGTTCCTTGTCTCAGTCCAGATTGCAGGATGTAAAAGCAACACAGGTGCAAGATAAAGGGACACAACCAACGGAGTGTCACAGTTCATGGATGTTTTTATGTCACACACTTTATGAGTCGTACAGTCACTTGTTTACTTACATGCCTTCATTTTAGCACAATGGCTGCAAAAGCCACATTGGTAAGCACTCTCAAACTAAGGGCAACATCACACTTTCCTCAGAGATTTACAACACGTACAACTTCCAAAGCCCTCGATCAGAACCTCTATTTGGATCAGGAACGAGTAAAATAAACTTTAATGGGGTCACGACACCTCATTGAATACAGGATTCATATTGCTGGGATCCCACGATGACCTCAAACAATCTGACGGATCACAGGATTCAGTGTGAAACCAGACAGCAGCACCGTTGGATTCACAGCTTGGGTCCCCGAGCCTTCTGGAGCCAGACGGACACGCGCCTGAAGATGAAGCAGCGTCTACTCGTCATCCCTGGTTGCATATGGCTGTGGGGTCGTGCCCTCCACCTGTACACGGCCTGCAGTGTCTCTCTGTGTGTGTCTGCGATCTCCAGAGCGGAGCCTCGCCAGCTGCAGCCCATCCGGCAATGAATCCCGTGAGTTATGACCAGCGAGAGAGCGACATTTCTCCTGCTTTATTGGAGTATCTTTAAAACAAAGAACCAAAAAAGGCCAAGAACAGAGAAACGTTTGTAGGATGAAATCTGTTCCTGCTTGTTTACTCGAGGCAACCAGTTGGAGGGTGGGGGTGGGGGAGGGGGGCAACTCCCAGTTTATGCCAGAGCATTGACTGAAATAGCGCGAGCCAATTTAGACTGTGTTTATGTTTAGAATTGGGATTTCTTTATCACTTCAATTTGCATATCTTAACTGATGATCCCATTAGTGTGGTATGCAGGGATGAAATTGCAAATGCTAAACTCTGAGTCATCAAAGGGAACTGCCGATGATTGGTTCGTGTTCCTGGCGAGGATCGCAGCGCTTGATGATTCTTTCTGCGGCGAGGAGATATCGTTGCGTAAATGGATGATGTGAGTCAGGGGACGCTGAGGCCGGTGACTAATAGTGCTGCTGCGAGTCCTTTTGACGGAGAGGGGTCTCACACACACACACACACACACACGCACACACACATATACATGAACCCCACATGCACGCACGCGTGGGCCTGTGTTTGAAAAGACTGAGGAACCAAAAAGAAGAAGGAAATGGATAAAAAAGAAAACGTTGTTCTTGAAACCTTCACAGCGCCTCTTCCTTCTCCCCTTTTTGTTTTTTCCTTGTAACTCAACCAGAGATCCAGAAGCAATCTGTCTTTTCTCTTCCTCATACAGATAATGAGTAACTGCTCAGTGTGTGTGTGTGTGTGTGTGTTGTACTGTCAGTGCAGAGAAGGCCACGGCCAATGGAAAGACGGGAGAGTGATCTAAAATAACTAATCTGATGTGATTTGTGTTCCCTTCATGCTCATCCTCTAAAATAATCTGTGTCAAGGATTAAGCAAGAAGAAAGGAAAAACAAGCAAGAAATCAATTTCGGAGTTCATTGTGTGTGTGTGCGTGTGTGTGTGTGTGTGTGTGTGTGTGTGTGTGTGTGTGTGTGTGTACCTCTGGTAACCAGCAGAGAGCAGTGTGGAGTTGTGAAAACTCTGAAGCCTTTGTGGGGTTTTCATCTAATAAAAGAAACGGCTCAATTTATGAGAAATGTTATTTGTATAATCTGGGACATTATGCCATCATTTATCGTCAGTTATAGTCGAGCTGTTGGGATGTGTTTCCAGCAGTGGAAATATAATATAAAGTACATTTAGTCTGGTACTATTCCTGATACTTTACTTGAGTGTTTACATATCATACTACCATATACTTCTACGTATACCATATATCAGAAACAGATTGTACTTTTTACCCGACTACAATTATCTGATTGCTATGGTAGCTTGTTTTTTTTTTTCATATTAGGACTTACATGTGATCATCTTCTGTAAAATATGATGCATCTTTTTAAGCAAATGAACCATCAGTATACAAAGAATTAGCTCCTTCTGTTCTTTCCATTTACGATTGCGTCTTTTACTTTGAAAGGATCTGGAAACATCTTTACCGTGTTGTTTTTTAATCTCATGTACCAGCATGAGATCCCACTTAGTTATACAGTGTGTACTATTGTGTCAATAGAGATGTTTTTAGAGGTTTTGTTTGCATTGACCCAGACTGAGGGGATCATGTGTGCTTGTGTGTGTGTGTGCGTGTGTGTGTGTGTGTGTGTGTGTGTGTTATCAGAGTTTAGACAGCTTTGACTTCCCAGCTGTGTAAACTGGTACTGCTCACTGCGACTGTGTCAGCACACTGAGACAGAGCCAGAGAAGAAAAGCAAGAAAAAGCTTTTCCTTGAACTTTACTTTGACTGAACAATGAAAACAAGTTACACTGAAGGTTAAAAAAAAAAAAAAATCTAAACATAGAGATTAATACTCTGGCTGTTTCTGTGTCCAATCCCTCATATCTTGCTGTTAAGTCTGCTTTGGCAACATGTCCGCCATCAGTCCGGCGGAGACCACTAAACTGGGGTAAAGTGCAGTGACATGAAGTGACCCGGGCTCTTTTAGAAAAGGAGCTTTTCAACAACACAGAGAGGAAATGGAGGAAAGCGAGGGGGAGAGGAAGGCAGAGCGCGGAGGCCGGTTCACTGGAAGTCCATCTCGACAGCAGAAAGACAAGGAAGGCTGTTTACTCACTCGTCCTGCATTTCATGCTCCATTCATTCCCAGCAGTCGGCCGGGGCTCGCAGTCCCCGAGAGTCAGAGTCAAAGGACCTCTTCACTCACTCCAGCTCCGCTTGATTCGCCTGGTCTGATTACAGAGGCATTTTAATTGTTTTATTTATCCCCGGCATCCAACTATGAGTCAGGGCTAAATATAAACATACTTTAGGTGGAGTCTCGATGTGTTTTCTGTGTGGTTAAGGCTCCGGAGGAGGGTTTTTTTTTGTCACGTTGAGTCAGTGTGGAGGCCGTGAATCAACCTCACAGATCAGGTCTCGGGAGAGGCTACTTGACTCCACAGCAGTGTTTTGTCTCCGGCACCGGGGATTGAAAGAGGACTCCTCTGGTGTGTTTGCCAGCGGTGGAAGATGTGTTGGTGTCGTGGTGACAGATGCTTGACCCGGAGCACCGGTCAACCCCGTTTGATAATACTCCATTGCGGTTCAAAGTATTGCATTTCAAATCCTTGATCATAAGTTCAGAGGTATTTAAATAAATAAAAAAGTGTGCAGGAAGTGGACCCTGTGGCTCATCAGATTCCTCACACTGACGCAACAGTGTGTAAACACACTTCTACGTTTGAAGCTGAGACGGAGTTTGTTTTTTTAATGAATCAGAAGACTTTTAGTGGAGAAGAGAAAGAAAAAAAAAAGTGATGCCACAAAATTAGTATTAATTTCCCTTATCTTTGATTATTTTGTGAAATGTTGTTTTTAATCTATTTAGGCCTGGATGAGTTGTTCAAATAAAACCGTGTGAAGAGTTTAGAGGGGAAGTGTCTCTAACGGCCTAACAGACGTGTAAACAGCATAAGAGGCCCCAAACGAGACTCTGTTATTTCTGTGAGGGGCCACGTGCCAACACGGAGGAGAATTAATGGTTTAAGTTTTAACAGTTTGTTGTATTTTATAACCTTGTGTTTTTTTTGTGTAAAATATGAATCTGTAAAGTGTCTCATAGTTGCAAAAATGGAATATACTCATCTGAAGTACAGTACAACAAAATTGGACATAAGTGCGTGCGTGTGTGTATGTGTGTGTGTGTGTGTGTGTGTGTGTGGATCACTCTGCTATGAAGCAACTTCTCCGGATGTTTCTCTGACGTGATGTTTTTCCAACGGCTGTTTATTTACCTGAGAAAACAAACTGTAGGAAGCAACTTTCTTCTATATTAACTACTAAATCTGCATAAACTGTGTGTGTGTGTGTGTGTGTGTGTGTGTGTGTGTGTGTGTGTGTGTGTGTCAGAGCACTGCTTGGTCTGACATAATCCTCTCCTCAGCAACTGTAGCGTTTTACACATGGCTGGTTCTCATTCCTCGATCACACACACAGGCACACGCACACGCGTGTGCTCTCCATAATTGTTACACATTTCTTATGGTTTGCCCTTTGCTCCGCTGCCGTCATAAATGTCACCGAGCTGAGAGCCGAATCAGTAACTGTATGAAGCCGTCCACACATTTAAACACTTATATTTGTAGGTTTAATGCGGGGAAAAAAAAGAAGAAGAAGAAGAAGAAGATCACGTTTCACAAACACGGGATGGAACTACTTCGAGACACATTTAAAAAGAAGGAAGCGATTCAAAATGGCTTTTAGAGACTAAATGCGACAACTTCAGCAAAGTGAAAGTCTCACAAAAACAACAGGAATAAGAGTTCAAATGTGTTTGAAGATTTAATGAAGACAGTTTGAGACATAAACAAAGGCCAAAGTTCATCCATCATGGAACATTTCTGCTATTGTTAGTCTTTCTTAGAACCTCTTCCATAACATCCTCCTTTCTATCGCAGCTTTCCTGTCTTTCTTTCCTTCTCTTCACATTCTTCCACAGTCAAACTCTCTTTCGTCAGTGGGTAGTTTCTTAAGGGAAAGAGAGAGGGGGGGGGGGGCTGGGCCACGGAGTTATAACTCCTCCCCTTCTGGTAGGGATGAATGTAGGGGGTGAGAGAAGGAGGGAGAAGGAGAGAGAGAGAGAGAGAGAGACAATAGACGTTAATCGCTCATGTGGTTGAGAGCTGTCGGCAAGCCGACTTCCATGTGCTGGGGGAGAAACAGGAAGGGACTGAGGTGAAGGACTTGAGAGGAGATATCATTGGTGGCATCTCTGAGCTGAAGACAAGTCTACAGACCAGACTGAGAGGAGAGGAGGTGCTCAACAATCCTGACAACCGAGAGGAGCCCAGGTCATCTATCCTAAAGCCCCAGATTTCCTCCAGATTCTACCGAAGAAGTCTCCATCCACGCTGCCGTCCAGACAGCAGTATGACCTGCCGCTCCTGTCGCTCCTGCCGCTTCCCCGGGCGGCCGGCATGATCCCCCACTGCCCTCTGACCACGCTGCTGCCGTGGCCCCAGGGTCCCAACCACCAGTACGCAGACCTGGACTGCAGCTTACTGCTGGAGGGGGAGGGAGGTGTCGCCCTGCAGAGGTACCAGCCTCGCTCCCCGGAGAGCAGCCCCCGCCACTGGGTGAGTCCACGGCAGAAGAATTGTGTCTGTCTTTTATTTACATATCAATATGCATACCGTGGAAGCGCAGGCACTTCCAGTCTCGTCCGAAAAACGGTCGGGCAGATGTCGGCCTCCGCTTGCGTGACCTTCCCGCGCCGTCTGTTGTTTGGAGCGTGGGATGTGTTGTTTTGGTGTCAGAGGTTTGGTCGGTTTCAAGGATGGGAACGTGAAAGCGCAAAGAGCAAACAACTCAGTGAGAGGAGGGGCTTTGGAATGAAAAATAGAGATATAGATGTGCGGCGAAGGAGCAGAGAGATGGGCAGTGTTTCTGACTCCTCCAAGGTCTGTCCGCTGGCCGTGTGATAGGAAAGGAATACTGTGAGTGTTTGTGCGTGTTCTCATGTGTGCGTGAGAGAGACAAAGGTGTTGGACGACAAATCCCAGCAAATGCGCGACTGTTCTGGTCGAGGGACGTAACTGGTAGTGGCCCATCCGGCAACCAGTGATGTACATCTTCCAACATAAAACAGCAGTGTAAAGTACAGTAAATGAGGGTCATATGGAAACCGAATGAAAAACATACACAATGTATTGGCCAACTCAAAGATCAAGCAGCAATTTCTCACTAAATTTCTTTTCAGTTCCTCTGCGTGACCTTGACTCACTGAGATTTTACGCAATAAGTGGAAAAGCTTGTCGCGCAATCACGCAAACGAGACGGTAACCTTTGGTGCCACAGACAGGAGGACAGCTGACCTCTTGTGCAAAGCATTCGCTGCATAACCGCCGCTCGCACACTTTTGCTGACTGGACACAAAGTTCACAGAAGAAGCATTACTCACTTCACTGCAGAACCCGAACCCCTTAATGACTTGAATATGCGTCAGCCAAGCGTCGAGAAAAAAAGACAGAACCGTGGCTCGCGTTACACTTTGTGTTTATTTACCTCTTTTAAGTTTGTCCGTGAGGCCGCGGATTCCTCACAACGCCGCGATTACCAGGAAATGACCTGCAGCGACAGCTTACTCCAGCTTAGCGGTGGCTAATTGTTTGCATGTGCGCACGTGTGGTCTTGAGGATGAAGTGAAAATAAGTTTGTTGTTTACATCTGGCGTGTTGAGATTTAGTGAGTCGGGAGGATGAGGTCAGAAAACCCGCCTGCTGAAGCGTCATTGAGCAAGGCACTGGACCCCACCGGCTCACGGGCGGAAGAATCAATGTGCCCCTGGTAAAAGAAATAGGAGCGAGACAGAGTTGTGTAGCACCTTTATACTTCTTGTGGTAATTGTGGTCTCCTTTGTGTCTATCTGTAGTTTTTGTGTGTGTAACTTTGTAATTATTTTGCTCTTTTTGTAGCTTTTATTGTCTGTGACTGTTTTACCCTTTTTAATAGTCGTGTTGGCCCTTTTGTGTCTCTTTGTAGTTATTCTATGTCTCTTTGCAGTTATTCTGTGTCTCTTTGTAGTTATTCTGTGTTTCTTTATAGTTATTCTGCATCTCTTTGTAGTTATTCTATGTCTCTTTGTAGTTATTCTGTGTCTCTTTGTAGTTATTTTGCATCTCTTTGTCGTTATTCTGTGTCTCTTTGTATCCTTTCTGTGTCTCTTTGTAGTTATTCTATGTCTCTTTGTAGTTATTCTGCATCTCTTTGTAGTTATTCTATGTCTCTTTGTAGTTATTCTGCGTCTCTTTGTAGTTATTCTGCGTCTCTTTGTAGTTATTCTATTGTAGTTATCTCTTCGTGCTAGATTCGCCCTCTCATGGTCGTTGCAAGTCTCTTTGTGGACTCCATCCACCCTGCCGTCCAGATCTTTGTATTTGTTGTCTCTTTGTGGTTGTTTTATGTTTCTTTGTGGTCATATTCACTCCTGGTTGGTATATTTCTCTTTGAGTGACACTTTGTAGATGAAGGTCAGTGGGGGCCCCTGGGTCCGAGGCCTGGAGGCCCGTTCAGTAATCCATCCACGCACCTGCTGCACCACTGATACTCTGTGACAGGAAAAAGAAAACCACGTACCCCCTAAACCCCATCATCATGAACTATGAACCCCAATGTCTCTCCTTTGTCCCACCGTGCTGCACATCGTATGTATGTTTTCAGCTTAAGCGTTGGGAGATCCTCCTCCTCGCTGCCTATCTGACATCCTTTTGACGTATCCTCCCGTCCCACGGCACTGTTTCCTCCGATTGTTTTTCCAGGGGTGAGGAGACTGGAGGTTAGCTCGCATAAGCCCGCCCTCCCTTTGGATGCTGCAGCCAACGTGCGGCTCAGCTGACATTCAAGCTCTACGTGTCCGATACTCCCCCGTGGGACTGTTTTTGCATCCTTCCGTTGTGTTTGCCTTCACGTCTCCGCCAAGAAGGCCGGAAGGCAATATGGGTGGTTGTATAGAGGCGTAAATACCTCCAATAAAGTCAGAATGAACACAACCATCAGAAGGGTAATCACAGAACTTCTTGTGATAAAGAGCAATAATTGCACGCCCTCGCCTCGTGTCATCACCTCGTGCCAACAGCTGGCTCCCGCTGACTTGGAGGAGACTTAGCCTTTGCTGCTGCCAGGTGTCTCTTTCTCTTCTGGTCGGTGAACATGTTGCCTCCCTTACAGCAGGTTATGAAACCACGCCAGTCATAAAGGGAGCGAGTGGACTGATTACCTCCCCGTAATCACCCTGCGGTGCGTTTAAAGGCCGCCGGGTCCACAGTTCAGCTCAGAGTCGAGGGAGTAGCGCTGAGGCGCCGGCCCCCTATCAGCAGTCCACTGAGGACGAGGAGACTCCCACGTGAGCACACGGGATCGTTCACGAGCAGGGGGAATTTTCGGGAGTATGCAGCGACTGAAATCATTGATCATAAATCACAAAGAAGAAACAGTGCATCTTCTTCGGCTGCTACAAGTGGGAATAACAGAAGACTCGACTGAGTTTGACCCCCCCCCCCCCCACCGGTTGCACAGAAGGGAGAGTGATGACGAGTGGGTTATCACAGCACATTTTACAGCTCCAACCACATTTCAGAAGACCGCTGTGTTCTTTTATACTCTCTGTCAGTGACAAGGCAATGTAATGGAGCCTGCAGGCTGATCAATCACAACTCCGGTAGAGGGAATATTACCTCACCTCACACCCCGTGTGGCTTATAATAACTAGCAGGGTAGTTCAATAACCTCAGCGGGTCATTTGATTGAAAAGCAGAAGTGATTTTCTTAAAGGGAAAACAGGGACAAAGGAAGAGAGGAGGGGGGGGGGGCAGGACACAGAATTTCGATGATGCCGTGTTTTCCATTGAACAAAAGTAAGAAAGCTGAGTTAACACTCCTCCTTCCTCTTTCTTGTCTTCTTGAACAGAGAAGTGCACGTTTCATGCTGATGCTCAGTGACGTCTCAGTGTTCCCTGAAGTTTTGATCCTCGCTTGTTGTCATGTGTTTTGATGACTGCTCAGTGACTCGCTCATCCGGCTCAGACTAGTTCTGCGCCGTTGGCCTCTAAATCAATACAAAACCGTGTGGGTTTCATTCCTTAAATGTTTATGTGATATCAGCAAACATGATATCTTACAAGTGTACATGTGGGGCACATCAGGGAGGACACCATTCAGGGGACGTGGAGAAGACTGGCTTTATTGATTAAACAAGCAATACCAGACACAAGTGGAGGGCCAATATAATGCAAGTCGGCTCTTTCTTTTTGTCTCCAAAATCCAGGTTTATTCAGTCCACCACCTAAAGTTAATGTTTGCACACGCGGGTGACCCCCGGCGTGTCAAGATGTCGTGGCCTGCGGCTCTCGAGAAGGTCATATCGTGATCTCGGGCCTAATTAGGTCACATAATAGCACTGGTGTGAAAAGTCAACACTGCGGGCATTGTCCCTGTCACCCGAGCGTCCGTCTCGGCGCGACAACACCACAGGAGCAGCTCGCTCAACTGGGGCAGGAACTCACCGCGCCATATGGAGACGGGAGTGTGTTTTGTGGTAATGTGTGCGTTTCGGGGCGGGTTGGTAGGGGGCAGAGGGCACCGTGTGCACCGGCACTGTTTTCAGTCGGGTTTGTTTTCATGGTTTGCAGCCCTGAGACTCCATTTCCCGCTCAGGCAGGGCTTTTAGTATTAGCCAGGACGCATGACTGGGATCAAGCTGGCATTGTGATGTGTCCATTAGTGTGTGTGTGTGTGTGTGTGTGTGTGTGTGTGGCATGGGGTCGCTGGTGCCCGCACAACAGTTATTGATAAGGACGCTCACACATTCTGTATGTCAGCAGGTTTGCTAACTGTAATAACCGCTGAGGTCAAACATTAAGACAAACAAAGCAATGGCCGCCTCTAACTTTAGAACAGGACACACATCCTGTATTTGTTTAAGTGAAACAGCCGGCTATATTTTTAGGTCGACCAAAACTTTACACAAATTTCATGTGTCCTTATTGTTTCGGCAGAGTAAACATTTTACACTTGTGTTATCGCAACAGTCGCGCTCGTCCATGCTTGTTATTGCGCTACTGCCTCTTTTTGTGAGTGCGTGTTGTTGTGTGCATCACTTTCGCACTTTCATTTCCTCTAATGCACACGCTTCATACTTTGATTCCACACTAACGGGACTGCCAAACCGCAGCGTGAATTCCCTTGGAGTCAAAAAAACAAGTCAACGCGACTTCTGGAAATGAAAACTGAAACGGCGTGATGGTAAAAGTAGAAGTGATTTGCTCCACAAGGCCTGGTTTTTCCTGCTGTGATTTTGGGGAGGCGGCGGTTGTCACCGGCGTGCGACGGGCTTCATCGGCGCTGTTTTTGTTGACCGTGTGACAACTTTAGGCAAGCGTGTATCTGCTGGGCAACAGATGGTCCGTCTCTCATTAGCAGGGAGGGGTCAGACAGACAACCGAGCCAGTCCAGACCGATTCATTCGAGGCTTAGCAGGGCTTAGATCTAGGGGGGGTTGGTCAGGTTTGGGGCCTCATGAAGGGGGTTTGTGTGTGTGTGTGTGTGTTGGGAATTTATCGCAACTCTTCTCAGTGCAGAGACACCTGAAAGTACCTTAACTACCAGCATAGCATCTGAGTCATCATAGCTCGGGAAAGGATGATCCTTCTTTAGTGCAACGGTGCAACTGAACCCATACGGAGGCTGCTCTTCAAAAAGGAAGAAGTCTGTTTCACGATTTCTAATCCTATAAACATCGCTGCGCATCAATAGCATTCAGGAGGTTTGGTATTACTGCAACTCTGAGTAAGTTTTTTAAGTATGTCTTAGCTTGCAGGGTCAGCTGTGTTTAATGTGGAGTGCGGAGGAGGAAGAGGAGGAGGAGGAGGAGGAGGAGGGGTCTTGCTCTGGAGCTTTGGACATTACTGGAAACTAATGATGTCACCCATCCAGAGGGGGAGAGAGGGAGAGAAAGAGAGAGAGAGAGAGAGAGAGAGAGCTCAACAACAGCCAGGACAATAGATCTGAGGGGAGTAGAGGCATGACATAAGAGAAAAGAGAGAGAGAGAAAAGGAGCGCGGCAGACAGAGCTTTAATGTGGCCGCTTGAACAAAGGGTTCGGTTGACCGAAGACGAAAGCAGAGCAAAAGAGAAATGCAGCTGTGTGGGGTATGAGAGAAGACCCGGCGTGTCCTTATCCAACTGTGTTTTCATGGTCGCTCGTATGAATCCACAGACACTCGTCTGCTGAGCCCTTGCCTCATTAAATAACTATCAAATAACCCCCTGCACTTACTGAGCGCCCTCTTGCCCCCCCCCCCCGCTTCACTGCTCTCAAATGACCAATTGAAGCTCCTCTGATTGTCTCACTCTACGGTTTTATTGAGTTACGGCAGATCTCCAGCGCCATAAGTCCAACCCTCTTGGGTTGTGTTGCTCTGGCCTGGTTTGGCTCAAAACCTCTGCTGACTCTGGATAAACACGGCGGTTTCTGAACTCTGCCCTCTACTGGGCAGTATGCTTTTGGAAACACAAACCCAGCAACCGCACACCAGCATACAGTCGAACGCACTGTGTGTGTGTGCATACCCGTGCATAACACGAGAAGAATGTAGAAACAACGTTGAAACCTAAATGTTCTGGCACATTTGGTCCAGATATGGTGGCGGGAAAGATTCACTCCTTTTTTTTAACACAATGACATTCCACAGGAGAGTCTGTCTGATGCTCCTCTC
This sequence comes from Clinocottus analis, assembly GCF_023055335.1. Classification (NCBI taxonomy): domain Eukaryota; kingdom Metazoa; phylum Chordata; class Actinopteri; order Perciformes; family Cottidae; genus Clinocottus; species Clinocottus analis. The sequence goes on from NW_027175987.1 coordinate 1,848,871, forward strand.
ACTGGATGAAACGACGAGCCTCCTGTTTACGTGGAAAGGAAAGCAGGGCGTCTCTTTCCGGTCTGAAATATGAAATCACTCTCTCGCCGCTCGATGGTCCTGTTACCTCACGCTTGTCTCTCAGCCAGTTTGGATCTTCTCAGTTTCTGGCTGTACTGTGAACTCTCCCCCCCCCCACCCATCTGTCCCTGTCTCTCTCTCTCACACTCACGCTCGAGATAATGTCCTTTCAAGTTAATCTCAACAGTGTCCTACATTTTCTTCGATACACGGCCTTCTTATCTTGGGTGGAGACACACATGCAGCACAAGACCCTCAACCCCATTATTTTCCCTTTATGTGCTTGGTTCTTTTTTTTTTCTCTTTATTTTTAAAGTTATCTTTTTCCCAGCATTGTGATTGGGACTTTTCCTCCACTTGCTTCAGGAATCCCCTTTTCCTCCTCTGGTCTCCGGGCCCGAGAAGCCCCCCTCAGCCAGTCAGGTATGAGGACAGCAGGCTCGCTGGAGTCAGGAGGCAGGAAGTGGGAGATTTCCTGGAATGTGCGTTTTTTTTTTTCCCCCCACAGTGGTGCAATAACAGTGCGAGCGGCGCTCCTCCTGTTTTTGTCCCCTTTCTGTCTGCACTGTAGCTCGCTCTGTGCAACAGGACGGGAGCGCAGTAATAATAGCAGGAACCCATTAGGAAAAACTGCTCTGCCCTCGTCAAGGGCTTTCCTAACTGTAATTACGTCATTAGTCTTCGAGAAAGCAAAACGTATGAGGACTGGCGAGTATTACGCTGCAAGAAGCAATATTTTATAGGCTTGCAAATATTCCAACGTGAAGATGCTTTTTCCATCCATCACATCATCTCACAATCTGTATGTTGGGATTCTTGCTTAACTTGAGGATTTCCATTTAATATGACTTTATACTCCACTTTTCAGAGGAATGTTCATCCATTTCAGACAGCTGCTCTATAATAGTTGCTTCAAAAAAGAATTTACATTTGAGGAACCCATTTGTCTCTCTTTGTAATTTTTGGTAATGTTCAGCATTTATAGACTTGATGTAACAAGCAGCTTCCTTTAACAGTGATGATTAGAAGTTACTGCGTCTGGTCAAGAAATAGTCCTCATATTAACTGTAAAAAAAACACAACTTGTCATCTTTACACTTTGGTTTCATACTGAATATGCAAATTAGAGATGATGTGTAAATGAGTGAGCTTTAGATGGTCTGGAAGAAGGATTCACATGAGAGCAGAAGGCATCCTTCTCATCTCACTATTGGCATAAAATGCAAATCAGTGTCGGTCCAAACTTGTCAAACTCTTTCTTAAACTTGCCATAAAGGAGCAAAATACCTCAAAACAGCTCTCACTTTTACATAACGTTAGCCTCCTGAGAGCCTCTCCTGACACATCCGATCAGAATAATGATACCACCGTATGGACATAATGTCACGGATCTTTTCTCAAGAGAAGACATTTCCACATTTTCTTGAAAACTGCACGCACCGACCAATCTGCTGCATCCGTCAGACGTAGGAGCAGCTGTCACGTTGTGTCAAGTGTGTTGTTTGCGTTCAGATGTGACATCATTCCCACTGTGAGACCGACGGGGCTGAGCCGGGGAGAGGGAGGGGCGGGGGGGCGGGTCGCCTGGGGCCACAACCTTCCCACTGCCCCTGTGGGCTTCCCAGAGCCCCAGAGACCCGAGTGGATACTGGAGCAGCTCGGCCTGGGAACTGGAGCCCGGCCAGATACGAGCAGTCAGCACGAAGGAAACCTGATAAAAACATACGATGAACACACACGAAAGAGGAACGCTGACGGAGTGCGCAGTGCCCTCCCGGCAGTGAGGCCAAAAAGCGGGAACCTCTGTGTGTGTGGGTGCATCTCTGTGTGTGTGTGTGTGTGTGTATGTGTGTGTGTGTGTGTGTGTGTGTGCGCACCCTGTTAGACAGCCAGTGACGCTGAGTGTGACGTTGGGGTTACGTGTCGTTGTTTTGGGAGCCAGAGTGGGTAGGCATATCTCTCTCTCTCTCACACACACACACACACACACACACACACACACACACACACACACACACGTGATACTATAGTTGTGGCCACGGCGGGTCCCGCCGTTTCACCCACGGGTCCAGATGACAACGAGCATCACAACCCTCCCACTGCCTCCTGACTCTGGATCAGCGGTGTATTTGTTTCATCGGTGGAGGCAGCGCGCGGCCCACCGCTCGCTCACGTTTGATGCATGTTTACGATACAACTTTGTACAAGAAGACCCCTCACAAAGTCGCCGCTTGAGTCACATCTTCCCGTTTATTCACACGAGTGGGCTGTGTGAGTACGTGGCGCGGGACCCGATCACAGTGGAGCAGTGTGGCCGCTCTCACACTCGGCCCATTCTCCTCTCCTGTCGCCGACAATGCACAGTGCCGGTGACGGCATCCGCGGCCTTCCTTGTATTGTCCCCCGCGAGGAGCCGTGAGGCGGCAGCTGCTGCTTCACACCGCACGACGGCGCCGCACTTCATCCACGCGAACACTGAAGTGATCTACTCGTTGAACACGAATTGTGACTCACGGGTAGAGAAGCGGCTCAAAAGAAGCCGTTGACTTGTTCAGAGGGAGTCCAAGAGTTGCGTGAGGCCGAGAGATGGTGATGACAGACTACATTGGTGGAAAGAACAGAAACCAATGAACAATGCTAAAATAATAGCCTGGATAAGAGCCAAGTTAGTGGAGAGGTGAAGGGGGGGGGGGGATATTTACTTTGAGGACTATAGAGGAGGAAGGACTTTGATCTTGAACCGTACAGATACACAATTTACACTTTGCGGTCCGGAGGCCTTCCCAGTCAGATGTTGTCGAGTCTATAACTTAAATAGATTTTGTGTGGTTATAAAAGACCGTACATCATCTGAGCGCTTCACATCTCGGCTCGGGGTCCACATCTCTGGTCCTACACATCAATACATTTATTTTTGGGACTGCGACGCTGGATCCACAGAGTAGACGCTTCACTGGTCATGCACAGAGCCCTTCCTATGTAACGTGACTCCAGGTGATGAGGGACAAAAAAGTCCTATAAAGTAGGTGTCTCCCAGAGTTATGGTCCTTTTTATAGTCATATTCTCTGTGTTAATGGCTAGCATACCTCCACTCAAGAAAACACCGTCTGGGTGAAAGGAAAGAGTGAATATTGCACCAAAGACACAGACTTTACTGTGACACGGGCCAACCGACTTCACTGCTGAAGCCAAATAGTTCCCTCAGAAACATTTTCATTAAAAAAAAACACACATATATGTCTTAAATCATGTATTCGTATTAACAAGCTAAATCAATACACAACAAAAAGAAACAAACAAAAAAAAGAATATGAATAAAAGTATGTACTGCATAGCCATCTGTGTACAACATACAGATTTGGGGTTTATGAACTAATATAAACACATTGTGAAAACAATTTACGAGCGTTATGAATTTCTCTTGAAGGAGAGTTCTGGTAATGGTGCGTTCATTGCGCAAACGGAAATCACAACACTGCGTCTGAGCGCGCGCGCGCGCGCGCTGTAGTCAGAATGGATGCAAGTCCGGACAAAAAGGAAGGAGGAGGAGTTTAAACGGAACTGTTGTGAGTGCGAGGAGGCGGAGTTCGCTCATTCAGTAGAAGAAGAGGGGAAAGCCTGCTGACAGACAGAGGAGGACGACCTGGAGTTTGGAGCTGAGCGGAAGAAAGTGTGCGCGTTGAAGGAGGAGATCTTTGTTCCAGCGGGGATCTGGGATTTGATTGAAACAATAAAGGAACGCCTCTTCTTCCACTTCATCTGCTTCTTCATCTTTCCTTGGCGGATTATACCCGAGCTCTGATGCTGTCCCCGGATCATGAAAGAAACGCTCACCATGAAATTCGCCTGGAAAAGTAAAATGGTAACAAGCAAAACAACAACAACACCAACAAAAAAGAGCCTCTCGTGCTTTCCCATCCTGTGCTCTGCTTGTTTGTGGTTTTTCAAGAGAGGGGGAGAGGGGAAAGGGAGGGGAGGGGGAAAGGAGGGGGTGTTTGTAGGCTTGGGAAAGTAGTGGATAAAGAGAGGAGGAGGAGGAGGAGGAGGGGAACAGCGGGGGAACAGTTGAACATGTCGTTTTAATTGTGTGTTGCCAGGTTTTCAAATCCATACATTGTCGGTGCGTAAAGAGGTCGCGCAAAGTTTGGGAAGAGGCTGAGATAATGTAAAAAAAAAAAAAAACAACAAAACAATTCCATGCCGACTCTGCCAGAATATGAACTCGATCCGTTAGCTCTCCCCTCCCTCCCTGATGGTGGATATGAAAACTTTTGTCTGGGAGCCCGCAGCGAAACAGAGGAGGGAACAATTGGCGAGGCCCCGGGGCCATCGCGGTCTCTCCACGGGTCCCAGCTGCGTCCAGGCGAGGAGAACACAAAAGCCCACAGATCAGCCCCAAACATTGAACTGGTGGTGGTGTTGTTGTCGTTGTAGTTGTTGTTGTTATCTTTGGTGTATTGTTTCACACACAGCTGACTGGCAGATTAGCTCCATTCAAGCAGGGATAGGGTTCTATTTGCTCTTCTTGGGAACCTCACTGTGCACTTTGTGAGCATCTTCTTGGTGAAGGGACCCAAAGTAAACAACCCATCTCCCGTTCCCACCTTACTGGGGGGCCCTGTGATGTACTGTGCGCTCTCTTTATGTGCACGTCCTTATCTGCTGTGTAATGTTTCTGGCCCGTATTCTCTGGTGAATAGAAATATCACCGTGACAGGCTGTTTTGGTTCCCATGCAAGCTCGTGGAACTTTGTCTCTCAATAAGCCCCAAACTTGATGCACAAAGCCAGCAGAGCCGTTTTTTTTGTCTTTTTTTTTGTTGTTGTTTAAAGCCCTGCTCTCAAAAACATCTCCAGCTCCGTGGCTGACAAAAAGCAGGCTGTGTGTGTGTGTGTGTGTGTGTGTGTGTGTGCAGACTGTGAACTCAGCATCCCGGGCCGGCCAGCGCGGAGAGCTCTCGCTATTGTTTTGGGAGTTGTGTGGACTGCATGACTCATGCACTGATGTATTTATCTGTCTCCGCGCCAGCGGCAGCCAAACGGAGAGGGAGAGCGATGTGCTGCACGTAGGCTACCAGCCGCTGACCTTAGGATGAGATGCTGAACAGGGTGGGGGGGGGGGTCACAGACCAGTGCAACAACACAGACATGCTTACTGGTTTCATCTGCCAGAGCCAGTTAAGATCCCTGTTTTGTTTTTCACTCCTCTCTCTTTCTCTCTTTTTTTTTTTTCCTGCTTTTGGTTTGGACTTTCTTTTCTTTCCAGCATCAAATGTACACGGGCCCGGTCGTGGCTGAGTGCCACCGGCCTCCTGGACCGTCCATTGAGGCCGCTTCACGGCGACTTTGACCTTCTTGACCTCTTTCTCTGGCAGCCTCTCTGTTTAGGGAATAGAGTGGACTTTGCTATTGAGCTGCGTGAATGAAAGTGGGGACAAGTTAGAGTGATCTTGGCGGCCGCGGCCTGTGTGTGTGTGTGTGTGTGTGTGTGTGTGTGAGATGAGGACTTGGTCATAATACTGCATGCGTGGTGTTTAGATTTGGCCCGTCCTTCTCCTTCGCCGTCTCTGTTTTTGTCTCCTTAATGTGTTGATGTCTCCGCGTATATCTCGGGTTCTCTCCGTGAGCAGAAGTTTTGTGTTTAGATTTCACTCTGCTCCCTCTGTTTGTTCAGGTCATCTGCAGTTTGCCCGTGATTTACAAGCAGGGGCAGACAAAGTGCATTCGCAGCGAGATTAGCGCCGATCTACTTGCTGATTTACGTGGGGCTGTGCGCTCGCTTGCAATCAAGCTCTCCTGACTCGTATAACAAACCGAGACACATCAACATGTCTTGTTTTATCACGTGGGGGGGTTTTCTTTGCAAGACTCTCTCCATTCTGGCTCTTATCTCCAGCTCCTTGAGCCCCAGTAAAGCCGTCCAGCTCTGACTTCACCTCGGAGAGAAGGGGACACGGCGAAAGAGATGGATGGGGAATAAAAGAGGGAGTAAAAGTGGAGGAGGGAGGCCTGGCAGGCTGCAGCTGTGGGGGTTGGGGAGTTGGTCATTCTTGATGTTTTATGGCACGTTAGTCCTTCTTTTTCCTAAATTCTTTGAGGACTTTGCTTGTGTTTCTTTGTCTTTTTCTGATGCGTCCTTCTGCTTTTCGCAGAGACGTTTCCAAAAAACGTCAGTTCCCATTTTGTTCAACTACTGCAATGCCGCTCACTAAGTGTGTATCCTCATCTCTCTCATGGAGGCTTCTAACATTTCCCCCTCTCCACTGTCTCTCTCTCTCTCTCCCCCTGCAGAGCTCAGTGCAGGACTGGGGGGAGGAAGTCGAGGAAGGCGCCATCTACAATGTGACACTGAAGAGGGTTCAGATTCAGCAGGCGGCCAACAAGGGGGCGAGGTGGCTCGGGGTGAGTAGGCCCGTCGGACGTCTCGCAGCGGGACAGAAGCCCAGCTGCCGAAGCTTTTTTCAAAGAAGGGACCAAAACAGATTGCACAAATGAATACCCGACGCTGCCTTTTTTTGTTTTTTTTTCCCCGCTCTTAACCTGTTGCTCTGCAAAATGTGAACTCCCGATTTACACCCAAAGTGGAATAGTCTCTGCCTTGGGGTTCATCTTGAGTGGATTGGGTTGCATAAGCAATCTTGAGTGCAGGCCGCTCGTCATGAGAACAGAACCTAATCTCTTTTGCTTAAAGCCGGCCGTGTCTTTCAATAGTGCGGCGTCTCCGGGCTTGGTGCTCCGTCGCTCTAACATTCGAGCTGTAAATCTCCCGGTTTAGACGACACCTTTCAGCTGCCTGCTGGAAATCAACAGTTTCACCAGACCTGGACTGTTCAGCCAAAGCATGTGATTTCCTGACTCCACCGACTGCCAACAAAACGGCTCGCTCCCCTGTACAACAATGTTTTTATAAACGCTGGTATGACCCCCCCCACCCCCACACCACCCTCCCAAAAAAAAAGGTGGGGGTATTAAAGGCTTTTCCATGAGTTGTGCATTTTTCCAGTGCATATGAAGCATCTCTGTTCCCTCCACTGTGCTGTTTATATCAGCATAATAACATGTTATACAGTATGTCATTATACTGCACAGAAGGGCCAATTAGGTCTTTAGTTCCTCTCGTGTGTTGCCTATTGAAGGAATGCATGAATCCAGCATAATAGAAATTACAGATGCCTTTTGTTTGCAAGTTGTTAGTTAGTTTGTGCCATTGTTGTCTCTTTGTGCTGACATGAGGGGGGGGGGGGGGGGGGGGGGTTGGCACATAATAGAAGAAATGGATAACAGCTCAGAGGCTTTAAGACCGTATTGATGTATTGACGGCGTGAGCTGCCGACTCTATTTCTCCAGCTAATTAAAACAACATGGGTGCCTCTACACAGTGCTGTCTATTGAGGGGAGCAGAATGGAGACCGATCCCCTTTTAAAAGGCATTATTATTTACAATAAACAGCCAATTGTCAGTGAATAACAGCAATTACTGTTCATCGGCGGGATCGCACACGGATGCGTGTGTTTACACGCTGTGAGGCCGATTGAATTGCAACTTTTGAGTTGTAAAAGCTCAGCCCGTGTGTGTGTGTGTGTGTGTGTGTGTGTGTGTGTGTGTGTGTGTGTGTGTGTGTGTGTGTGTGTGTGTGTGTGTGTGTGTGTGGCTGCACAGTGAGTCACCTCACGGAGATAAGTAATGGCATTTTTTGTCATTAAATGGAAGTGGTGGGAGAAGTTGGCTGGTGCTGCCGCGCTGTCCTCCTCTCTGTCTGGAGGGGCCGAGGAGGAGGAGGAGGAGGGGCCTGTTGTGATTAAAAGCAGATTGGAGCGTTTCCTGTTGTAGCGTGCTAACTCCACCAAGGCCTCTTTCTCTCTCTCTCTCCCCCGTCCTCCTCTACTCTCTCCCCGTGCCGGGTTTGCAGCCCCTCCGCCTGTTTCCCCCGCAGACACAATAGTCGGACACATCTGGAGATATCCAAATTAAATATAGGGCTATGACCGTCGTCCCCGCTTCCTCCCCTCCAGCTTTGTCTCCTGGTGGATTGTTTCCGCTCCTGTAATTTCACGTTTCAAAGCTGAATGGAATAAAATGGTGTTATGGCGACGGCCCGACTCCAAATATCCATCTGCGACGCATTCAAAGGCAGACCAAGCGAGGAGTACAGCTTTGGGAGCAGCGGCCGAGTCACCGCACTCCTCCGTTGGGCTCACCCCGGTTTTAACGGTGTGAAAATGTGTGTGTGTGTGTGTGTGTTCAGGCGGAGGGGGATCGCCTGCCTCCCGGCCACACGGTGAGCCAGCTGGAGACCTGCAAGATCCGAAGCATCCGCGCCGGAACGCTGGAGCGTCTGGTGGAGACGCTGCTGACGGCGTTCGGGGACAACGACCTCACCTACACGTCCATCTTCCTGTCCACCTACAGAGCCTTCGCCAGCACCAAGACTGTCCTGCAGCTGCTGCTGGACAGGTGGGGCCGGAGGGAAGCGGTGCATGCGGGGCCACATCATATATCCTACATCCCGTATATATATATATATATATATATATGCATCGACTGTATGTTTTTGAGTGGTTATGAACAGGCCCTGTGCTTTATCTTCTGCTGCAGGTATGGAAGCGAGGAGGAAAATGAGCAAGACGCTGGCAAATGCAAAGGCTCTGAAAGCAGCGGAGCCATCAGGAGGTGAGCGACATTTTTCGATGCTCATCCTCAGCTTCCAATAGGTACCATGTTTGGTAACGGCGTGGCTGTTTCATCACACCTGTCCTCCTGTCCCTGCCAGCTCTCCTCACGCTCAAGTCTTTCCCCGCGGTCTCCGCAGGGCTCTGGCCTCCATCCTGCGCGCCTGGTTGGACCAGTGTCCTGAAGACTTCCAGGAGCCGCCGGACTACCCGTGTCTCCACCGGCTGATGGACTACCTGCGCATGGCCGTGCCGGGCTCGGAGGCTCTTCGACGGGCACAGGCTCTGCTGGAGCAGCTGCAGAGCCAGGCCAGCATGGACGACTCTGATGGTAACGAACAAAAGTGTCTGTTTTTGGAACTCGCGTCGCCGCATATCTTTTTTTTTTTCTTTCCGATCGTCGAATCATCTGTATTTTTGGCCTGCTTACAGTTGGCTTCCACGGAAACAGTTCTTTCTGCCTGGGGGAAGAGGAGGAAGTGGAGATCGAGGTCCAGGAGGACTTCATGTCGTTCGAGTCCGACCTGGTGGCCGAGCAGCTGACCTACATGGATGCGGTAAGTGGGAGGAGAGGGGAGGGGCGAGATGCAAACGGGCGGACCGGCAGCGCGATGTTTCTGCGGCGGCGTCGTCGTCGTTCTAACGTCGGGCCTGTTCTTCCGCTCCAGCTGCTGTTCAAGAAGGTCGTGCCCCACCACTGCCTGGGCTCCGTCTGGTCCCAGAGGGACAAGAAGCACAACAAGCACAGCGCCCCCACCATCCGGGCCACCATCACGCAGTTTAATGCCGTGGCGGCCTGCGTGGTCAGCACAGTGCTGAAACACAGGCAGATCCGACCGCATGTCAGAGCGCGGGTCATCCAGCGCTGGATAGACATCGCTCAGGTTGGCAGAAACGCACACACACAGTTAATCGATGAACTCGTCAGGAAAATGGGCCCCGTTCGTGACTGTCCTTGTCTTCGAACAGGAGTGTCGAATCCGCAAAAACTTCTCGTCCCTGCGAGCCATTGTTTCTGCGCTGCAGTCCAACCCTCTGTACAGGCTGAAAAGGGCATGGGCCTGTGTGCACAAGTAAGTCTTGGTGGAGGAATCAGCATTTCTGAGACGTTGACAAGTGTGTTACAGCTGATATGTCCGTTGCCCTTCACGAACATGAATCTGTGCTTCACGCAGAGACAGCATGCAGACGTTTGAGGAACTGTCGGACATTTTCTCCGACCACAACAACTACCTGACCAGCAGAGAGCTCCTGATGAGGGTGAGCGCTCACTTCGACATTTATTTCAAGGTCCCGTATTGAAGAAAGCATGATTTCCACGTATTCTTTTTTGATAATTTAGGGGGAATATATAAACACTGTGAAAGTGCCAAAGTACTCAATCCGTGGAGAAATGCACACAGTCCGTATTCAGAAAGTGTGGCTTTCATAACAAGCTTTAACAGGCTTATAACAGGCTTTTTGGAACGGGGACTTACAGTGAAGGGTGTTAAAACGGAGCTTATCAAAGAAAGGGTGAAAAAAATATGTTTTGTTGTTGTTGTTTGTCACATTAAAGCATGGAAATACCAAATACAAGTATGAACACATACAAGTGTAATATCTTGGGGATCAGTGGAATTATGAAGTCATATTTTTAGTACCTTTTTGTGGAATAAACTGCTAGTTTTAAAGTGGGTAGATATAGGTAGACGTAAGACTTCTTCTTCTTCTTCTTCTTCTTCTTCTTCTTCTTCTTCTTCTTCTTCTTCTTCTTCTTCTTCTTCTTCTCTGAGAGAGCATCCCTTTAGTCACTGGACAGAATCTGGAGGACTGAAGCTGCATTTTGTTTTGTTTACAGGAAGGCACTTCAAAGTTTGCCAGTCTGGAGAGTTGTGCCAAGGAGCACCAGAAACGCACCCACAAGAGACTACAGCTGCAGAAGGAAATGGTGAGACAAAGACCGTCTGACCGCCGGCTTCTGTGACAAATGCCAGCCGAATGGAGAGCTAAAGCCATTCATAATTTAAAGCAACACATTCCTCTCAAACGATGTGCTGTGAAGTGAGTTTTAGCCTCTCCAGTGGGACGAAGCCATGAACTCAGCTTTTTTTTTACTCTACCCCACCCTAGCATTTGTAAATTATGAGTGTAAAACAGTCCCAGCTTTATTTGTGGCGTCAAGTATTTATTTAAACCGGTTTGTCTTTCTCCACAGGGAGCCATGCAAGGGACGATACCATACCTGGGGACCTTTCTCACTGACCTGACCATGCTGGATACAGCCCTGCCCGACCTCGTAGAGGTGAGGGAAACAAAACCCATAACCACCTGCTGAATGTGTGTGTGTGTGTGTTACGATATTTGAGAGCACGTGTCCGCCAGTTCACACAGCTCTGCTGATCTGAGAGTCGATCTGTGTAGCCGCTGTCAGAAACCGAGTCCGTAAGTTTCCATGAGTGCGCGAGGAATTTTCCGCCGGGCCCCCGTTGGAGCGCTCCACCTCACGCTGTTTGTCCAAGCAGCCGCTGGTATGCGACGTCCAGGCTCTGACAGCGTGCTCTTTGTGCCCTTTTCGCAGGGTGGCCTGAACAACTTCGAGAAGAGACGCAGGGTGAGTGTGGCTTTTGGGCGCCCGACTCTGACGCCATCGCACGCCGGCAACGGTTGGCAACGAGGCGCTCGGCCGACGCCGCGTGTCTGACTGTCTCTCTCCGTCTCTGCAGGAGTTCGAGGTGATCGCTCAGATCAAGCTGCTCCAGTCGGCCTGCAACAGCTACTGCCTGGCTCCGGAGGCGGCCTTCCTCCGCTGGTTTAAGAGCCAGGTTCAGCTCAGTGAGGAGGAAAGGTACGGCTTTACTCTGACGGCCCGTCTTCCCTCCATCGCGCCGTCATCCATTCAATAACCAGCACTTTATTGCTTGACATGGTCTGCCGGACCTATTGTTCACAAACAGACAATAGACGCTTCTCTGTGTGCTTTCTCCTCTGCCGTTCCCTCCCTCACTGATCTATTGTACTTATTGCCTTTGAACTCTCTCCTCTCCCTGCGTCCTCGTCTCTCTCTTACTCGGGAATTCATTGGGTCTGGATTTGTTTTACGATGTCAAAGTTTTATTGTCAATGTTCCCTCATGCAGCTACGCCTTGTCCTGCGAGATTGAAAGTCTCGGTGACAGCAGTCCAACCTTACCCAAACCTCGAAAAAGCATGGTGAAGAGACTCAGTCTGTGAGTAAAAAAAAACAAAAAACAAACAAACATGGAAATGAAGTATTGTCCCACTAAGCGCGGGTTTTTTTTTTTTTTGCTGTGCCCTATTTGTTTTATGACCCAATAACCAACTTCCGCCGCTCTGCAGGCTGTTTCTTGGACCAGACAACAGCGCGGCCAGTTCTCCCGTCAGAGAGACGCCGCGCTCGCCTCCTACTGGCAGCTCGGGGGAGAGCATGGACTCCGTCAGCGTGTCCTCCAGCGACTCCAGCAGCCCGTCGGACGGCGAGGGCCTCGCCCCCACGCACGCCTCCGACTCCCAGCAGAACAAGGTGCGCCGCAGCGCCACAGAGAATCGTTTTGGTCGTGTGGAAATCATTGGTTTGGGGATTTAGTGTTACTAATTTATCCCCTTGACACCCTGGTACATTTCACTTTGCTGTGAATAACAGAAATTGAATGAAATAAAGTGCAGTTGTTGTACAGTTCAAACCTCATATGTTATTAGTTGTTTATTAGAACCACAAAATCTCGAAACACAAAGTGGTAATTTCCCAAAATTATGGAAAACATTAAAAAAAAAAAAGATTTGTCCTGTTGATTAATCCATTTTTATATTCATCATATTCATGATGATTCATGATCGCTAATGTTGATGTCCCAAAACGCACAACCAAGTGGCTGGCACACAAAAGCCATAATTTTGATGCAAATATGTAGTCCTTTTTGTATTTTATAAGTTGTATTTGGGAAAAATAAGATAAAATCTAACTCTGGGATGATACAGAAGGCTCTCCATTATTTCCCCCAAAATCCTTACAACCTTCTACACTTCCCTCTATTCCTTTTCATACAGCCCTTTAGTATAAAGTTGTTTTTTAAGGCAACGGTTTATCAGAAAAACACATTTTTGCATGTGTATCTTTGTTCCAGTCCTGTTTCTCCTGACCTCAAATGGCTGCAAACGATCTCAGATAAGAGTTCGGCGCATTTGTGGAGGACACATTCATAATTTTGCATATCTCTATGTAACTTCTGCTCATATGTTTCCTCAGCTATCAGAATCCTCCTCTTGTAATTCTCTCCACTCCATGGACACCGGCTCGTCGACCGCCAGCGTCTCCATGACTCCCGCATCTCCCCCGTTCCCCGGGCCCCCCTGCACCCACAGACGCTCCCACTCTCTGACACCCATGGCCCCCAGCACCCCGAGTCAAACCCCGGCCTATAACACCCAGGCCCAAGACGCGTGCATCATACGAGTGAGTCTGGAGCAGGGCAACGGGAACCTCTACAAGAGCATCCTGGTAAATACACATGTTCGCGTTGCCGTTTCAGTGAGATGCTCTCGGTTTACGTTTTGACATGATAATTATATATATATATATATAAACTTTTTTTTTTGTCCATTTCCTGAATAGTTGACCAATCAAGACAAGACTCCGGCTGTAATTTCTAGAGCCATGGCGAAGCACAACCTGGAGGTGGAGCCAGAGGAGGGATACGAGCTGGTACAAGTCATCTCTGAGGAGAGAGGTACGACAAATTGGATCGGGCCTTTTTTATCTTTCTGGACGGGTTCCAGGCGAATGTTTTCCATTCATGCATATATACTTTTCGCATTATTCAGACCTGCACTTTTCATTGGAAGTTGCTTCATGTTGGGCTTTCCAAAAACGATACCACTGTAAAATTCCAAGGCATACAGTCAGATATGTACAATGAACACAGGAAGCAGAAGCTGTTGTGGTAGAAAAACTACCCTTAGTTTTTGCAATTCAGCGCTTCAACTACTGTAATCTTTTCCACCGATCAGCTGTTTCTCAAACCACAATGACCCATGTACTGCAGTCTGAAAGTATCACAGCAGCACCGCCAGCAAGAGCTGGAACCAAAACTCATCCTGTCTGCTTTCTCTCCTCCCTCCTTCCTGCCTTCTTTCAGAACTGGTGATCCCAGACAACGCCAACGTCTTCTACGCCATGAACACCTCGGCCAACTATGACTTCCTGCTGCGGGTGCGAGGCTCGGCGAGTCGGCCGGTCCAGCTGCGCAGCCGCTGTAGCTCCACGCTGCCCCGCGCCCAGCACCGCTCCAGCCTGTCGCTGAGACTCAGCAAGGTCACGCTGTGACCCCGGACCGCGGGGGGACCACAGCGGTTTTGCCCTGAGACCACTGATCCAGGATCACACGGGGCACGGACTGGATGGATGCTGTGGGATTTTTAGATGAAGACGCTTGGGGGGGAGGGGATGGGGACGAAATGGACGAGGAGCTCCGGAGGATCCAAGAAAGAAACGCATGGAGTCTTCAGACTCTTTGAAGAGCTCCGCTTTGACTCTTCTCCCCCTGAACTGTGCCATCCCTCCTTTGTCGTTTTCCCAGCCTTATTATGAAGCGTGGGTGTGTAGCGTGACCGACTGCTGTGCCAGTGGGACTTGGCTTTTGACGAGTGATGCCTGCGTCAGAGTGAAACGGCGACCCCTCGTGGCCTTCGCTCTCTGCAACAGCGGGTTTTTGCACATGTTATGTATGTATGGGAGCAGCCAAACTCCTGACCTCCAACAGTATTCTGGTAGTGAATGAACTTCTGTTTGTCTCGCCTGTGTCGCTTTATTATTCACTTTACTGGCAGTAGAAGTGTGATGAATGCAGAAAGAGAAGAGGGACGGTGGAATAGAAAGAGAAGTGGACTCCAGGGTCCGGTCCTGTTGCCTTTACCGATGAATGAATGAATGAATGAACGGACCTCTGATAGTATTTCTGAATGATGTTAATTGATTAATTGATTGACAGGAGCTGTGATGTCATTATTTTCATTAGTCGGGCATGTTTACCTGCCGTGTCCGGCTCGTGCACAGTGTGCACCGTGTTGGTGTGTATTCGGCCCCTCTCATGTTGTGAGCTGTGTGACGAATGTTTCCCAGCATTCTGATTGGTTCCCTTACTTGGTTTTAACAAGTCCACGGCAACTATTGTAACGGCCTTACCTGCCCTTTCTTCGGGGTTTAGAGATGCAATATGTGCTTATTTCTAATCCAGAAAGATGTCCCCTCCCCTCCTTGCCTTTTCAGACTTGTTTTTAAAGAAATAAACTAATAAATAATTCAATAAATAAAAGTAAATTGAAGTGCAAGAACAGGGGGGGAGGAGGAAACTGACTTCCTGGAACGGAAAATGCCACGCAAAGTGTCTCCAGCTGATTTATACTTGTACCTCTTTGCCCTTCATTATATGAACTATAGAGCTGCACTTGTCAGTTGGTAGGCGATGCCAATGTGATGTGAATATAGAAGAGTGAACAAGCCGCTCTGTACGTGGTTCCCCCCCCCCACCTCTTCGCTATTTTTGTTTGTAATCGTTGCCTTTTTTATATGTATTCGTAACTCAATTCAAACCAGACACTTATGACAGATTGGAGAGCAATAAAGTAAACATGTCAACGAATTCAGACATTTCCAAAAAGACGTCAGCACCCGATTTTTGACGAGTGATGCCTGCGTCAGAGTGAAACGGCGACCCCTCGTGGCCTTCGCTCTCTGCAACATGTGCACAGTAAACGCCCATCTGTCTGCAACGCCGTCGTAGTTTCACAGCGACACGTCTCACCTGTCACATCACAGCGGCCAATTTCTGCAGATAAACACTCCTTTTAGCCTCTTTCCCCCCCGTCTCTTTTTAGTTATTATCCACTCCTGCAGAGCTCACACGCCATCGTGCCAATTTGTCCAACCAGTTAATGTTCCTTCGTCGATGTTACGTTCCCACTGGGTGAACTGGTTCCTGGTTGGACGTGTGTTAATGGTCCAATTGGGCCAATCATGTGTCTCCCTGCAGCACTCCACTCTGAAATGTTTTCATTAAATCACCCCTCAGTTCCTGTGTTCTTCACTGCCAAAGACTTTTACTCTACCTGAATAAATAAATTATTATCATTGTTATGGCGGTTGTCCTGTGACTTTTTTGGGGTTTAACCTCTGTTCGTTGTATTTCGTCCTCTACTGTGAAGCACGTCGATGTGACGACACGAATACCTGTCCACAATCGATCCATCATGCATCTGTCTTTTTGCCCTTGTGCGGTGATGGACAACACGCTCGTTCCTCTCAGGAGTGACGTGATCAAGAGAAATGACCCCGGGCGTCTCTGGACCGAGCCCAAGTTATTTTGCTGAGTGGAAGACATTTCTGCTGAGTTGAATGCAGCGGTCACGACCTTTCTTCCCTGAAGCGGGGTTTGCTGCGCCGGTCAAACACTTCCAGGAATGCAAAGACAAACGTGCATTTTTAAAAACATTTTTTAGACAGACATAACTTTAGAGAAAATGCATTTATTTTACAGGCCGTTGTCGTTCACTTTCATCCAAAACACTCTGAACTCGTTCCTTTCTATAACATTAGGAGCATGTTTAAATAAACCAAAGAAAGCAAGAGCATTTTTGAATGTGTATTTTATGTACTTTATGAAAATGGTTCCTACTTCGGATAAATCAGAGGGTAAATCACAAAATGCCCTTTTCTCAATATTTTTTGTATCTGCGTGTAAAGCACTGGAAACTTCTACCTCTTAAAGCCTCTTTAAATCCTTCAATTTAAACCCACTGAGGTCCTCATGAAGACCATGTGCAATGTGATTTAAAACTCTTTATCTGACATGTCGTTCCATTTTCTACTTCTTAGTTCTTCTTTCCACAAAATAAGTCGTTCTCCCTTTAAATTTACAATTTTTTTTATCACACAGGTAATGTGCTTTTTTTCCCTAATATTTCTCTAAAATATGTTCTAATATATTCACTGCTTATATGTTTATTCTAAATCTATTTTAAAAGTTTGTCCCTTAAGGTCTCCTCCTTGGAGCCAGGCCTGTTCAGACTTCTCATGTAACTCTGTGGGTCTTTAAAACACTGATTTTTAAACGCCTCATGGCTCCTCCCCCCCAATAAATACATGTGGTTGAGGACACGCCTCCTGATGATTGGGCACACCTGTGGAGCTTTTTTTTTCTTTCCCTCCCTCAATACTCTGAAGAAGAATGTCAGGTCGAAATGCTGTAAGTCCGGAGCAATATTCAGTGTAGTAATGAAAACAGCCGCAGTATTCCTGCACTCTGTTATGATTTTTAATCTGCAGAAACAAGGCCTCCAGTACTCTGATAGTATTCTGTATTCTGGGTTCATGCCGCTGCCCTCGGGCTGTAGGCTTAACATATCTCCTCAATGCCACAAGCTACACAATCTATTTCTTGAAAGTACCACACAAAAAAATATATATTTTCACACTTTACATAAAAAAAAAAAAGGTTTCATTTGAAAGCAAAAGATGGACGCTTGAGAGAGAGAGCAAACCCCAGTGAACCCGGGAGAGAGAACACATTAAGGTGGGGAGCGCATTAAACCCTGCCACAGACTACAAAGAAAACAACACATAAACATCAGGAGATATACATAATGCACGGGGCCAAAAGATGCTCTGCAGGGATGGTAATGAGAAACCGAAGCCAGACATGAACTCAGCAGGCATGCTGGCCAGCCACGAATTAATATTCAGCAACATATCGAAGAAGCAAATATTCTCCACCACTTAATGTGGAAATCTCTGTGAAGAAGTCTGCACGTCGGTTTTGAACGCTGGAGAGGCCGTTTCATAAGAGGGCAGAGCTCATCCCTCATGCTGGCGGATTGACTGATCTTATGCAGCAAGATATCAAAGTATGTGTCTGTGCAACACACACATATACACACAC
The DNA here is from genome assembly GCF_023055335.1 of Clinocottus analis. NCBI lineage: Eukaryota > Metazoa > Chordata > Actinopteri > Perciformes > Cottidae > Clinocottus > Clinocottus analis. The sequence continues at coordinate 1,866,533 of NW_027175987.1, forward strand.
TTTATTTTACTATGTGGCTCTTGTGTGCACTTTAATACAATTGTGTATTATTTCAGCATTGTTTAATGGAATATATCCTCACATGTGTACACTATAGAGAGAATAATTAGATATTAAAGGGTCAAATTTCTTGCTTGATCATATTTAATGATCTGAGAGTGGCGTAGCCGATCTACGATCAGCTATAATGGATCGTACAAGGCTCCCAAAAGAGTCATCAAAATGTATCACTCTTAAATTATTCATTTGTTGAATATTTAAACAATAATACCCACTGGTTTTGGAAGAAAAGTTTTCAAGGCCCCCCTCTTACCCGCAACATTTTCCCTCTCATTCTTGGGGTTCCCGAGGTGTTCCCAGCTGAGAGAAGAGCTGGGAGATATAATCCCTCCAGGGTCTCCTGGGTCTTCCCCGGGGTCTCCTACCCCCCCTTAAAATGATTTAGATTTTACCCAGAAACCTAAGTTTGAGTTGCGTTGTGTTCGTTCTTGTACTATTTTATTTTTTCTCAGCAAGCATCACAGTCTTACTGCAGCTTTACTCCACAGTGAGGTCAAAGGGTCACGGAAACCTGTGAGATTCATGCGTCCAGTCGACACAGTGGCGTCATCCTTTCCTCCTGCAGGCCCCTACACTCTATGGATTTCTACGTCTCTCAAACATAGTCTAAATGCTCACCACAACACAATCCTCCAGCCGAGAACATTAAAAGGCTTCAAAAGCTCTCCGACGCACACGCCTCGTTTTAAGTCTCCCGTTGTCGAGAACCGGCACGTCCCCCATCCTTTGATGCACGTGGACATGAAAGGCTCCCTGCGCTCGGCGCCGTGTGAAAGAGCGAGTGTGGAGGAGTGCTGCTGGTGCTCCACGCAGTAGGTCAGGCTGCACTAACGCCGCCGCACGCAGGAGGGATGCGGACTGCAGCTGCTTTTAATCCGTAAGAGCGTTGGAGTGGGACACCAGATTGTTGATGGAGTCCATTGAAAGCGAGCTGGCAGAAGCGTGCGTGTGTTTTCAGAGGGAGGAGGGTGAGCTCAGCTTACGCTCCATCTGTCCCCATTTCACCACAATGCAACACGGCGGCAGACAGCGAGGGGAGGCTGGGACGGACCCGAGTTCTTTGGTATCGTTTAATTAAAACATCATTTGAACCTTTTTTCTTCTTCTCTGTGGCACAGATGATGACAAGCCCATCCCAAAACAGGACAACTCAATGGAGGAGGGACACACACATACACACGGCAATTAAAGGACTCATTTACTCGGAAGCCAATTATTTAGCCGAGTCGCTCTCGTGCGGCCCTGTGAGGCCCCTCTCTCTCTCTCGGCAGGTCAATATTCACGAGTGCCAGCACATGAGGGGGACTGAATGAGACGCAGGTCAAATTTCCTTGTCGTTTTGCAGCGTTAATCACAGCACCACTATAAAACACCTGGACGGATGAAATTACGGATTTTTTAAATTTTTTAAATAGAGCAAAAGAGTCATTGTTATTATCAATTCATGATTATGTTTTATTAACTTCTCTTCAATTATCGCAAAAAAACGACAATCTTCAAAAGCTAAAAATGAGTCAGTAAAAGAAAGACAATTTGTGACACGAGAAATCCAAACATTGGAATAAAAGACAGTTTTCTTTTCAAACAAAAGCTTTTCGTTTGTCAGCTTGAAGTTCCCCTTTAATTGTTCTTTAATCATTCCACACACACACACACACACACACACTCATTATTCCATAAAGATGTCCAAACTCACAGCTTTGTTGTAAAAGTTGTTCTCCTTCACAAATGATAAATTATTAAAACACCTTGAAAGGAAAAAACCCCACAAATTATGCTGCTCAAACTCAGTTGAGAGATGATAAAACATATTTAGCAATATGACAAACGGTCACATGATATTTTGATCGAAATGTATTGTGTAGTGGAAAAAGACAGATGAATACACTTCAGATAACAGACTTTAAATTTGAACATGTATGCCTTTGGTTACAAAGATACCAACATAAATCAGCAGGTACATTGGGTAAAGCCCTGAAATAAAAAAGCTAAACTTTGGTTCATATGTACACAAGAAAACCCCGAAAAGTCAACTCAGCGAAAACACTTTGTTCCTTCCAATCTTTAAGCTATACACTTTAACTTTACATGGATCCTAATTTCGGTTTCAAGCTTTGGGAGTGTTTTTTACTTTGTCGCTGGACGCTGCACCTGCGCTTGTGAAACAGACCATCAGTGAGAGCGTAAAGGGCTCTAACCGAAACATTACGAGTCATCTTATGAACATAATTGAACATAAACAGGGCATCCGGCGGATACAATTCCAAACCAGTTCTTTTTGTATCCTGGTTACAAGCAAATAAAATGGCCGTCGCAGTTAAAAACGGGACAATTTCCTGCCACCTAGTTAGTGATATCCCCCTAAGTAAATCAGCGCGGAAAAAAAAACAAATCACAAAAGGGAAAACAACGTGCTGGAGACACTTTGCAATAGTTACAAAAGTCACAGCGGCAGCGAGAAAAGATCGCCGACCTCTCTTATAGTCAATGCTGTGTAAAAACCCCAAAAGTGTTACTGAGAGCCGTGACATACAGACAGATGTTATAGGCAGTTCATGTAAAGGCTGTAAACCAGAGAGTCCTTGAGGAATTTTCTTCACTTAAAAACACACCCGGCTTGCTCTCTATTTTCGACCTGTGGCACAGGATAGCAGCGGAACAGCTTTGTCGGAGTATGAACGTGCCCTAAGTTAGGAGCGTCTGACCGTGTGCTCTTCGAACCACAGCACTGCGTTTTTACTGCCATGAAACATCTGTTGCTGTGCTCTTTAAGTGTACAAGACTGGGAAGTATGTGTATTCATCCGAATGTGACGCTCACGGTTGACTAAAAAAAATTTTAAAAAAAAAGGAAAAGAAATCACCTCGCAATTTTCACAAAATGCTGGAGTGCAAGATTGACAAAACTGCAGCGAGTAAAATGGCCGTCAGACAGCTTCAGAGATAAATTTAAAAAAAAAAAAAAACTGTCTGGAGGTAGAACACAGAGAGGCCTGTTTCTTTTTAGTGTCGCTTCTCTGTTCCAGACACGGGGAGAAACAGGAACAGGAACTTCGCGGACGACTGTGAGCTACTGGTGTGAGACATAAACAACGCGAGCGAGACCAAAACAAACGGCACGGGGAGAACAGACTCTCAGACATTCCACTCCATGACGCAGCGTGAGGTATTTTCTTTCTGGAGGCTCTCGGGCTTCTCTCGCCGCGGCCAATCCCACTCCGTTACTGGGAGACAGATGTGGCGCTGAGAAGACTAAAGACATCACGGAGAAGGTTAGCGGTCTGTACCTCAGTTTTGGTAGTTTGCAGGTAAAAACAGAACTCACTCACACACGCTGCATGAACGCATCTTTAGAAATCTTTTCTTACCAAAAAAAAAAAAAAAAAAAGGATCTAGAGATGATTTCAGCCAACTGCATTCATAAAAAAAACAGAAACGACACAAACAGATGTGGAACACACTTACCCAAATGTCTAAAAGAGGGTTACCTGAGCAAAAGAAAACTGAATTAAGCCTGTATGTATCTACTGCATACGCTAGGTGATCAGATATTAGAACACCGGTCAATATAATGCAGTCCAGCGCCACACAACTAATAACTACAAAATGACAATATGCTTAAATCAACCCTTCTGTTTATCATCAGGCTTTAAATTGGATTGCATTAGATTGTGCAGGAGTTACTAATATAAACTGTAGAAAACTTAGTTACAAACCGGTTTGCAATTCAAACAGGTGTTAAGAAAACGACCAAAGAAAAGATGGAAAAAGAAATTCCCATTTTTGAGGGCGTTGTTTAGTGTTTCTAACGCGTCCCCGTTATCCATTTAACTTGGATAAACAGTAAAAATCACACAATAAACTCTTAGTAGGCTGGGAAAAAATGATTTTCCATGCGGATCATAATGTCCACATGGAAAAAGAATCAGTTTGTTGTTCTCCTTTAATAATTTAAAAGGATTTCCCCCCCTGTCCATATTATTGCACAGTATAGGAATAGATGGAGTATGAAAGCAACTGCTAAAAAAGACAAAAACAGCCAAAGTGCAGTTTGTGAAAAGGTCTTTTACACACACTTCTAATCCACGGCCCGTTAAAGTGCCCCGGAAACAAAGCACTACAGCACGTGAAGCATTACAGCCGCGGTAAGCTGAGGGACGGTTTAGATGACTCTCGGACAAATGGTAATGATGATGATGATTATGATGATGATGATGATGGTCATGATGATGATGATGATGATCCGGGTGGGGCCGCTCAGGCGTGCTGCGCTGCCAGCTCCTGTCCTATGAAGCGGCGCAGGCGCTCCAGATACTGGCTGTACAGCTCAATGTCGTTGTGTCCCGCCCCCTCCACCCAGAGCGGCTCCACGGCTTTGGGGCAGCGCTCGAACAGAGCCAGGCCGTGGGAGAAGTCGATGACCTCGTCCTCCGTGCCGTGGATGATGAGCACCGGAGACGTGATTTTGGACACTTTCTCAATGCTAAAAAAAAAAAAAGAGGAAAGGGGGAAGGAGCGAGAAATGAAAAGAAATGAGATTTTAAGAAAAGAAACGGATGATTGACGTACAGTGTTACGTTACCCGGCTTTAAGAAAGAGCACATCGATCAATGGCACTGTCGATCACGTCATAAAAAAGTGGCATTGTAGAGGGTCAGTGCGCTGGCTGTTATGGATTAAACAATAAAATTGTAATAGATCACCGAAGTTTCATTTTTTTTGTCTGGGCTGCTACAGAAAATTGTTATTGGCTATAAAACATATTTATTGCTTCGAAACAAGCTTGATATCTTCGGGTTATTATTCCTCTGCATCAAAAACAGTTATCTTGTCTTATTGCCTAGGCGCAGACAATTAGCACAGTTTATCGCTCAAGCTCACATCAGTGCAGAAGACAAAACATAATGTCGTGATTTAATCTGTAGATTGAACATATTTATTGCATAATCAGGTATAAACTAAAATTATCTGTGTGCCTCCGCCAAGCAGCCAAAATGCAGTTTAAATCCACGTCTGTCCAAAATGTCATCGCGTCATCATTTTATCACACGAGACATTTGTGTGAAGTTGTCATGATTAGCGTGTCAAATCACTGCGAGGTCAGAGTGACCTTTGACCAACTAATTCTAATTAGCTCGACCTCGAGGCCAGGTGTGCGTTTGTGCCCCGAACTCCAAAGGAATTCCCTCCAAGCGTTCGCGGGACATCGGGTTTAAAGAAAAGGTACGGAGGGACAACCTGAAAACAGCCAGAGGCCTTAAAACCTACGACCACTTCTGCAAAAATAATGGCTTCAGCAAAGCACACAATGGCCACATATTAATAATTAAAATAATAATCAAGCCATCCGATGGAATATTTACAGAGAACGCAGCAGATAAAGATGCAGTCAGATACACGTGGAGGACGGAGGGATGCCAGCTGCCCACTCGGAATTAATCAATCACACACTCACGCACACACACACACACACATGCTAGACTCTGCGTTAAGGCCGGCGTCGGCCGGATATTGACCTTCGTCAGACGCGGCCACTAAAACTAAACCGACAGTGAGAACAGAAGGGATAGAGTCTCACTAATGATAGCATTACTCGCTGCCGTTTCCGTCGCGCCAAGGGAGCTTGTTCAGTGGCCAAGATTTAAAAATAAAAAAACACAGTAACAACACGTTACAGTGAACGGCCACAGTACAGTCGCACACAAATGAAAACGGAGCCATCTGAAGTAGAGTGCCAAAAAAGCAGTGAATGTTGTTGATGAATAAAATCACTTTCATTTTCACTGCTTATTAATACCAATTTTTTTTTTAAAAAGCATTGCACGGTGAAGCGCTTCCCTTCTAAGCTGCAGATCTTATTCTTATGGTTTAGGAAAATATTAATAAACATTAACAACTCTCTCCCAAATCCCAAAACTAGCATGCTAGAGCACACATGTGTGAGATAGACGAGTATAGAAATGCTCCAGAGACAATGACTTGGTTAAGATGATGTAGAGTGCACAAAGGGGTTCAGAGTATAAGAGTACATTTTCTGTTTCATAACTGAGAGCACTACAATAGAATAAAGCTCATATCGGTGAAATAGAGAACAAAAAAAACATCCTGTGGGTCCATAAAATCAGTCTGTGGAGCAGCTCCAGGCGTTATACATGATGTCATCACGAGTTTCAGACTCGTTTCTGGCTTTGAAAGAGAGAGAAACTCATATTCACAAAGATAGATTGAACTTTCCTAGGCCGTAACCTATTTTAACTCTTAATTTAAAATGGTGTTTCCCTTTAATGGTTTCTTTAACTGCCATTCACTGTCAATTAGGTTGAAAAGATGTGGGACTTAGACTTTATTACCTGAACGTAATAGGCTGCAAGTCCCACACTCTTGTTAAAAGTTAAAGATAAACTCCGATTGCACTCCTGGAAGGTCACTTTTAGACCGAAGTGAAAGATTTCGGTCGCTGTACAGTGAGATGACTTCTGCATGATAACACAGTTCATCTCTGAAATATTACAGTATTTGGACGGCCGACTCGCATCTCCGAAAACAAAATAAAAAAAGATGGCCACACACACTAATGAAGTAAAGACACTAACACTGAAATTAAGGCCCCCGGAGCTGCTCTGCCAGCGCAGACGTTTGTTTTGGATAAGAAACCCTTTCAGTGCAAATAGCAATTACGCCTTTCTGCTGGAAGATCTGTAATTATGTGGAAATGCCAACTGGCAGCAAAATAGTCGCCGTAATCCTTGTGTGTGTATGTTTAAAAGAACACCTTATTTCAGGATTTTATGGTGCAGAGAAAGAGACAGAGGGGAAATGAAAGGCTTTGCTGTTGTCAAAAGATTTCTTCGACAAAATGTTATCCTTATCGACATTTAATAATTTAATGCCATGTATTCACAAGCGCTGACTAAACCGCACAGTGCGCTGACACACTCGAACGCAATATGACCATAACGGAGTGGCGACTTACTTGGGGAACGCGTCGAAGCAGTAGGTTTTCTTTGTGTCGGGAAAGGCCACTCTCATGCCGGACGTCAGAGGGGAGTGAAGCACCACGGCAGCGCACTCGTACCGGGACGCCAGGTCCACGGTGGGGACTGTGCCGATGCTCTGCCCGTACAGGATGATATTCTCCGGGCTGATGCCATACCTGGTCACGGCCAGAGACACAGAGAAATATACAAGGAAAGTTCATGGAATGGCCTTGTTGAAAATGCAGCAATGACAGATGCAAACAGTCGCACGTATGGTGTGGTTTTTCATTGACTTTGTTTAAAAAAAAAAAAGAAGAAAAAAAAAAAGGTGGCTACGATAAATATACACTGAAGAAAAGCTATTTAATTGCAAGTAGAGTATTTGGGAAACTAAATAGTTTTTTTATAAACAGGCTGCAATGACATGATCAAGAGTGACAGCTACATCCGAATGTGAATTCACCTAAACCAGCCTTTGTCAAAGCGTCGTGGTGTCACGTCTTCCTAAGACTACAGCCGCATTAAGGCAGCTCCGCTTTCACTAATGAGACACTTTATCACATCGCAATGTCCTTGAGATACTTCCCCCCGCCCCGAAGCCTTTCCTTCCTTCATCCGTCCAGCTCAATATTTCTTTCTTTTTATTCCCAGGACATTGACATTTATCCACTCGTCTCTACTCTTTTTCTCTCAGCTCTGTCCTGACCACAAACTCAGCCACCTTGATTCACCCCATCTCCATATCTTTATCTTTCACTTCCGCTTTTTGCTAGAACATACAACAGTGGTTTCCCCAAGAATTTAGTAATATTTGAAATTATCCACACTTTAAACTGCACGTCCTGTCTCCACGGAGGAAGACGCCGTATAGTAAATCATCCCTTGAAAGGGACATTGTATGGCAGCAATCCTTTACCGCCCGACAATTATGTGACCATGCCATACTTTGTGCATTGGGAGGGGTTCATCACAGGCGCTGCACTTCAAATCTCTCCCAGACACTTCAGACCTGGCCATCCTACGGCTCTCAGAGTTAAATCGCGCATGAGCAAAGCCGGCGCTCGCAGTCTTACCCGTCAGCTGTCCCTCACATGTTCACCGTATCAACCAGACTTCAGTGCACTTATTCAAGACAACAACACAACTTTTCTCACCGAGTAAGAAACACTGAACTGAAAAACATCAAAAGCAATTATTGCTTTTGTATAAAGTTAATCAATTGCTGGTCTTTAACAATCAACAAACTGAACATGGACAAAAGAATCAGTGGCTTGTCCCTAACAGGGACCCTTACGACTGAACAGACTGTTTTTGCTTTTCCCTGATAAAAGACAAATGTTTCTTCTGGTACCTGTTCATAAAAGAAAAAGAAACTTGCTGTTGCTCCAAGAGTGCCTGTTATATTGTTGTGATCACATTACTTTAAAATAAAAAGTATGAAATACACTACTTTTTACTTATTACTGGTGCATAATGCGATTAATCACAGTTAATCGCAGAAAAATCATAATGTTTTTCGACTTTGCCCAGCCCTAATCATAACCTACCGCGTGCGCAGGGCGTGCCAGGCGGCGTCGATGTCGGCGTAGAGGTTCTTCTCAGAGGGCTTGCCGGTGCTGGCACCGTAGCCTGAGTAGTCGTAGGAGAAGATGTTGCAGTTGATGCGAGTGCCGAGGCCGATGTAGAAACTGCTCATCTGGCCCAGGTCGACCGCGTTGCCGTGGGAGAAGAGCACTGTGAATCTGACAGGGCACGCAGGAAAAATGACTATTAGATGAAGCCCATAATAATCCCTGACAAGTACTATAATTATAGTCAAAAACATTAGAAGAGTTTATATATGCTTAGCTGTCATTTTTATAAGACCAGAGACAAATGACAACATCTTTAGTTGTGGCTTTGTTTGAGTGCAACCATACGTATAAACACTGGAGAGTCTACTGGACTTCACTTGACACGGAGGATTAAGAAATAACGTGAGAAGAGACACAAACTAACTAAAACACAATCCAGTTTCTCACATTTGTAACCTCACCTGGTAACTGGACACTGAATCAAAGCATAAGCGGCACGTTGTTAGCGTCAACACGGCGAGGTGACTTGGGCTCTGTGCCAACGTGCAGCAGGCTGGAGGATTGGTTTACCGCTCTCGACAAATGACTCTTAACTTCTAGACATTTTGCACAACCTGAGAAGGAGGGTATCCACTATAAAAGCTGGCTATCTAGCCCTCGCCTTTTATTCATGAACGCATGTTGTCCTCTCTTGAGAAATCTGATACTTTTCCTCTCCGCTCACTCTTATTTTATATTTTTTTGTAATCCTGTCCCTTTTCTTTATGAACCCATACGGCCCGTGGCTTCGCCCGTGGTCTTTCCACTCGGAATGCGGCCTAACAATGACTCTGCCATATCAGGTCTGGTTTGGATTTATCCGCGTGTAATACAAGATTGACATTTATGCAAGACACAGACTGTAACACAAGCCAGTCCATGTCTTTTTAATTGATTTAGTAAATTAATCAGCAGCAGCACACAGCAACAGGCTGGGAATAAAACTGAAGCTAAATACTTTTACAGTACATCATAACATAAAACTTCTGCTGATAAATAAAACGATCCCTTCTCATAAAACCATCTACCAGTCACTGGCAATAAATCTAACGAAAATGTTTAGTCTCTGACTCCCTGAAAGCTATTATCTTGTTACAGAGCGTGACACTTAACATTTTTCTTTTTAAATTAGGATTATTATTATGAAGCAGAATTAGTGTGCTAGTTTATTTTCGGTCTCAGGCTATGAGCGTGACATCAGCATGACAGGAAGTAAACATGGTCCCAAGCTGTGCAATCCCATTAAAAACGTGCTAAAACAAAGCACGTCAGAGGGTGAATATATTCAGACTGACAGTATGATGAAAAATAGTGTTTTTTGAACATCAAAGCGCGCAAACATGTCCTAGTCGAAATTCTGAATACTGGCATGAATCTAGATATGAGCAACATTTGTATCCTTTCAAATAAATGGAAGCGATCCACGGAAAAGCAGGAGCAGACAATCTTTTTCGTCTCCTGAGTCAACACGGAGACAAGTAAAGGAAATAGACATGTGTGTGAGTGAAAGAAGACTGACGAGGAAGGAGGGTGTGGAAACACTTCTGAGGAAGTGTAACGCACCGTCGAGAAAAAAGGAAGGGCAAGCAAGCTGTTGAATGTAACACAGAAACAATTACAATTACCACACGGGCTGACAAGGTAAATCTTTCAAACGACCCACCTGGCGTTAGGAACACAGCGAATGTACATGCAGCCGACTCGGTTGCCTCGGCTGGATCGCGTGAGGAACACCTCCGTCGTGTCCAGCTCTCTCTGCGAGTACTGAAACTCTGCTCGATCCGTCAGGTGGAGCTTCCATCTGCCATCCACAGACGCGGCGGCCCCTCCGCTCCCAGAAACCGATGCACCGCTCCGCGCCCGCAGGCTGGATGTCCCTGTCGCTCCCGCCGCTGCGCCTGCTGCCGGTGCCGTTGTCGTCGTAGCTGCTGCGTCTCCTAGAGGCCCAGCCTCGGGGTCTGGAAGGAAGGCGTACGTGGGCTCAGGGGGCAGGAAGGCGAGCTTGGCCGCGATGCGACCGGGACATGGCGGGCAGCAGAAAAGGCAGCAGAGCTCGCTAAAAGAGAGGCCATTCATCCTTCACTGTGCAAGAGGAAGACAAGAGGATCACTGTGTTAATGAATACACATCATCCCAGTGTTGACACAATGACATACTTATTACAATGTCGTCTATAAAAGGCATTCAGTCAAAGTGTGGCTCCAATGAATATGACAATGTTCTACAACAGCTAGTTTGTAACATGATAAGATCATACGCAATTGGAGAGAAAGCATGTCATGAATGTTGCCAAAATATGGATGATCTATTCATCTATGTGATAATCTATCAAGTTGTAGTAATGTTTAATAGTTGATGGTAATGGCATATTTTGACAAATCTGATTTTTTTTCTTTTTAGATTTTGATTCATCATTTGCTTGTAAATAGATATGTCAGAAAATAGTGAACATGTGTGTCCCAATTTCTCAAAGTGCCTTCTTCAAATGTCATTTTTTGGGGGAATCAGTTCAAGACCCAAAAACATTTTGTTAACTATCACATAACACAAAAAAAACACAGCACACCATCACAACTGAGGCTGGGACAGATAAATTAAGAATATTTCCTTGAGAAATGACATAAAAAAGTAATCAATTATCAAATCAAAGTCCTGATTATTTGTTTGCCCTCTAACAATTGATAATTGTTTCGCCTATGGTGAACCATATGATTACAACTGAAGACATACACACACACATAATATATATATATATATATATATATATATATATATATATATATATATATATATATATAATCCTTGAACGCAACATGACATCATCACAAACACGCCACACATGCGGAGGACAATGACAGCAGACCTACCTGTTGAGCTGAGGAGCTTCGTCGACGTTAAAGTAAAAAATAAGTTGTGTTGAAACAAAAGTTTAAAAAAACAAACCAAAAAAGACAGACTTCCTGTCGCTTCAGTCAACTTTAAAACGCAGGATACTGCTTGTAAAGTGCCAAGTCAGCGGAAGGAGGAAAAAGTAGTGGAGCCGAACGGCTGCCAGGAAGTGTTATTTACAAAGTATCTGCTCTGTTATCTGAGTGGCGACTGAAGTCCAGATCACATCCATTTTGTCAATTTCTTGAGACGCAACGTTCCGATTCGCCCAAACGTGCCCTGTGCGTTTCAAGAAGACGACACACTTCTGTACTTGTCTTTTGACCAGCGTCTCCAATGTGATCGACAAAGCGGCACAAACTAAACTCTGAGCGTTTCCGCCCCCGCAATTACAACCCCTCCACACAAATACCCTCACGTGCGAATAAGTGACGTATCGAGAGCAACGGCAGGTCAGTTACGACCGGAGAGAGGAGTCGTTTGTCTACGCGCACCAGCTAACAGCTACGGTGGCTTAAGCTAGCAAGAAGACATAAACACGGCTACTCAGTTAAAAACAAACGCGCGCTCGCGGACATCCGGAGTAAAACGGCGTCAATACACAATTCCCGACGTGTTGCACGTTTCCCCGGTAGATCCAGTCTGGACTGTGCTGGATTTGTGGATGGCGTCTTGTCATTTATATTAATCCATGTAACCTCCGTGCGGTGTTTTCCTTCTTCTCCGCCGTTTCACCGCATCCGGAAGCGACAGCTGACAGGAAGTGACGTCAGGGGTCTCCGCTGGACAATTAAGGGAAACTCGTTATCAAGTGTGGGTGACGATGCTGTAAAGAAAGATGACATATTTTCACCCAATTGTTCATTTGCACAATTGAAGAAAAAAGAAAGAAAGGGTAAATGGCACCCGTGTCCTTACCGTGTCCTTAGTGTTACTTCAGTGCGTATGAATCATCACAATGACTTAGTATTGGCGGCGAAAATGATCGATTAAAGTTGACTTCATTACAATTAATGCATTTGTTATTAACAAAGAACACGGCGTGTCGTCATGTATCTTTGACGGGAATAGATGACTTGCCCCATTCCCATCCAACACACACACACACACACACACACACACACACACACACACACACACACACACACACGCACACGCACACGCACACACGCACACACACGAGGGACTTTTTCCTGACAGTTTCTAAGCATTAGGCTTTGCTAGCACACACACAAAAAACACCTTTGCTCCCTATTACAGAGAACTGCAAATGTCAGCTTTTCAACATAAATTCATGCAGCCCACCCGCGGTCATAAGAAATAGGCCGCCTTGTTACAGGCCCTGCACAGTGCACACTCCAACACAGGTGTTTTCTGTTATTCTGGCTGATTAGACTTTCAGTTTAATCGTCATCAGTGTTTTGTTACACCGATAAAGCGAAGACATGCTTTGTCGAAACATTAGTATTACTATAACCGGATGTTCCAGCGCTCACATCTTGAAATATGGGTTTAAAATTCAAACATTTATTATGCGATTGAACTTATTCAAGTGTGAATAAGTGTTAATTCAGTAAAGTGAAATCACTTTGTGGCAACTCCTCTTGCAGAATGCATCAGAGCTGAACATTAGATGCTATTTTACCATTTGTGTCTATAGTTTTTGCTTTGTATTTGAAAACAATATACAAGTCCAATGCATTGGGGGCACAGTCTGTGTACATACTGGAGCAGCAAATAAGTCATGAAGGCTTTTTACTTTATATCACTTGATATATACATTGTATTTATAGAACCTTTAGGTATACGTTAATCCGTAAAAATCCGTAAAATAAATAAATACAAAAGACAAGTGTAATTTAAAATAAACTTTGTGAATTTATTGTTTTATACTTACTCTTACACATCATACAATCCTAAATCTTCAAAGAAAACAAAATAAAAAGATATCTGGTGGTGTTTCTGGGGGACTGGAGTGCCAAGGAACAAGAAGTACAGCTCTGTGAACATTGTAGATTTCCTCTGATGTCCCTCAAGCTCTTCTTAAAAAGACAGATTGAAATCAAGTCACCGTCATTTGTCATTTCTTTTCGCAGTGAAACTGAATTTCAACTCGTCACAACTGACAGGTTTATCATTATTATCAATCAAAACCCTCGCACGATGAAGACATGGATTATGAAAGGTTGTGCTAAAGACGGGATTGAAGACCTCAAAACTCTATCGAAGCAACAGAACTGAGAGGGAAGCTCAATGTATGCATGTCCTGATGATATCTCGGTTATTTCGGTATGGTTGCCCTGATTGCTGGTGCCAATTCCGTCATCACAAATAGTTAGTGATCCTACCGTCTGAAATCACGTGTAAGAAAATTGGACGCACGCCCAAAAACATAGACAATGTCAGGGCCGATTAGTTTGATGAATGACATTACAGCTGATCATGTGAATTATGGTGGTTTACATTCAAACTGCCCACGTTCATTAAGAAAATAGGGGGAGGTTAGATATGAGCAGTCAATAGAAAACAAGTGTAAACCGTGAAATCATCACAATTTCCACAGCTGAAAAATCATCCCGAGCAGAGTACTTTTACTCTGAAAGGACTTTCAGTAAAGTAAAACTGAACATTTTGAAGGTGACAATATTTTGCAATAGCATATATATATATATATATATATATATATATATATATATATATATATATATATATATATATATATATATATATATATATATATATATGCGCGCACCTCAGGGAACATGAAACTACAGAGTTTCAATCACAAGTCCCCGCCTCGACTATGACAATATTTAAACTTCTGAATTTCAAGTTTCCACCAGTGGTAATTAAATCCGTCAGGGGCTTTAGAATAGCAACTTATCCTGGGTAAACAGTCTCGGTGTTGGCACGCCAAGTCACAAAGCCACTTATACGTCCATCACCCACACTAGGACTTAAACAGGAATTATGACCCAATAAAAAGGAGCCAGAACTAAACTCAACCAGGTCCAACATGATATTCTGTGCATACAAGGAGAAGAGTCGTTCATGTCCAACACATTCTGCATTGGCTTTTTTCTTCTTCTTCTTCTTCTAAATACACACTCTGCAAATTCCTTGAAACTTTTCTACAGCTCTTTCATAAAAACTTAATGATGAAGATCTCACATCATTTGCAGAGAAAGCTTTTGATTATAAAAAGATGAAACTTCAAACGCCCCTTCGCATCTCACAAGGGGCCTTTTTTTTTTTACTTGTTATCGCTACGCTATGAATAGACTTCAGTAAACAGGATAAAAGCATGTGCCGGGATGTTGTGCGATTCAGAGAGGTTAATAAAGCTTTCGGGGCAGTTATTGTAGAATAGAAGCCACATGGCCCCCTCGTAGGCGATACTCATGGAAGAGCCAGATACTGAATATACTTTGGACATTGCAAGGGCAGATGATGTGATTAATAATGTGGAAATAAAATGGGGGACAAGATCGAAAGGGGGGAAAGATCAGTGCCATTTGTAGCACATTCTTTTTTTGGAGGGTTATGAAAAGCACTTTTATACACAGTACTATTCTTCACCTTAGTCCCCCACCTTTATTACCTGTCAAAAAATCTACAATAAGATTATACTATATGAATAGGAGCCATATGGTATTTACATTTGGAAAAAAACTAAAAAACTGTAGAGCCCTGTTAACTTGACCTCAAGGTTCCAGCCATGCATTGTGCTACTGCTGTGCGACTTCTTTTCGTTTTTTTGTTTTTGAAACTTATTTTGAAATATTCCAGCTCATTTCAAACTGTGCAGCCGGCTGGTTACAAAACAGCAACTCGTACGTTGGACTGCACACATGCAGGTACGTTTGATCATCCGAGAAAGAAGCGGGGCGAGGGGCGGCCTCGTCGGAAATCGGAGCACACGTTGTAAAAAGCGCAGCACGCAACTCTCCGACAGTCTTTTCACGGTTGCCGAGAGGAAGTTGCGTCATCGCGACCCATGTCAGTTTTCATTCAGCATGTGTCAGTGGTCTGCTGGTGGTCAGAGAAACAAAAAGGAGCGTCACTCGTAGAACAAAAAAAGGGCATTCACGGAGAACACGTGAAAACGGAACGTCTCGTCGTACAGGCAAGTTCTTCAGCGCGCCTGCTGCACAGATCAAACGTAAACTGCAAATGACCCGGATGCTGAACCAAACTGAGTAGGCGTGGCACATCGTTTTGTGCTCTGCAGTTGACACAATTTGTTGTGCTTTGTTTCCAAATCCAAAAAAAACGCTGGAGATTTTACTGCACAATTGTGACTGTTAACGGCTTAACTGGACTCTACTCCATCATGTCAAAGCGTGTGTATTTTTTTTTTTATTCAATGGTTATATAATCAAGATGTAATTACTTAAATATAATTGAAAAGGTTAAGTGCAAATCTAAATGATTTGCTGACACATGCTGCCAATCCTCCAGCACAGACCAACCAAAACGATAAAAAATAAATAGAATGCAATCACACAATTCAAGCTAACTACAATATATTAATATAGATCTTCTGATGTCATACGCTCATTAAAACAGAAAAAAAAAGAAAAGAAACAGAATTCAATCACTCAGTTAAGTCAAAGTTCTCAGTTTCCCCTATCCTTGCCCTCCCCCTCCAACAACTGTTCATGCACCCAATATCAGTATGATAAGTCAATATATCAAAGAGAAACGGTTCTGGAAAACGCTAAGACTTGGTTCAACGCATGGTGACCCATAGAGAAACATAAGAGGATATGGAAGGGGAAAAAAAGTATGCCAATTTGACAAAAGTTGACATCATTTTCAGTCGGGGGAGATTATATATATATATCTATAT
This sequence comes from Clinocottus analis, assembly GCF_023055335.1. NCBI lineage: Eukaryota > Metazoa > Chordata > Actinopteri > Perciformes > Cottidae > Clinocottus > Clinocottus analis. The sequence continues at coordinate 1,882,923 of NW_027175987.1, forward strand.
ATAGATATATATCGATATCGATATAGATATAGATATATATCGATATAGATATAGATATATATCTATATCTATATCGATGTGTATATATATATATATATATATATATATTCCAAAGCCCTTAAAAGGTCTTGCTGATAGATGAAATCTCCCAGGTAGGGTTTTTTTTTTCTTCTTTAAAACTTGTTTGACCTTCTTATTGACCTCTGTGTCATTCGTCAGGCCGTGACACATTCCTCAGCTTACCCCCGTCTCATTTCAACTGCCTCACGGGGACTGTATAAAAATAAAACCGCACGATCCCCCAAGTTGAGAAACAAAAAGGGCTAAAAATCAAAAGCCTTCCCTCCCCACAGCAACACTAATGTCCACCAGGCCCCTACGACACTCTCCCTGACTCTCAAGTAAATGTGCACACACTGACTTTCACACACACACACACACACACGCACGCACACAGACAGACACGCTCAGGTTCAGCCGCAGTCAATAGTGGAGAGAGAGGGAGATGCTAGTAAGGGAAGCGTCTGGACAGTGGCTGCCACTGCACCACCCCACCCCGCCCCGCCCGGCTTAGTCTACCATGAACAAATGAAGCCATGATATCAGGTGTTTTCATCCAAGTCGCCATTGTTCAAATTCACAAAGTCAGAGACTTTATGTTTGTTTGCACTCAGTCCTCATAACTTTTGAATCTTCTCCGCCACCACGATGGGGTTCTCCTTGCGTATGCGGTCAGCGGCTGCACTCCGGTAGTCGTAGGGACAGTCGTGTTTGTCGGAGTAACGGTGAATGGCACAGAACAGGTTCCCGCAGCGACAGTCAAAACCTGAGATAGAGAGAAGCGAACGCGATCAGTCAGGCGTGTTATAGACACATCATTACACATAGAAGGAAGTTGATATGCACACTGACGCTTGTATAGAGGGCGAGGTTTGCTGCACTGACCATCTACGGGCTGGAAGGTTCATATCTGTTGCTCAACACCGAGAACCAGTGCCAGAACAAGAAGCCTCTTCAACACGGATCCCAACAGGACATGACTAAAGGTTCTAACTAAGTATTCGACCAGACCATGAGAGTTCACGCTAATATCAGGTTTCATTTTGCCCACTTTTAAAAATAAATTTGGTGAGGGATTAGGCATACAATTACAAATACTACTATTCAACATTAAATAGGACTGGAGCCTCCTTCGAGGCAATCCAGTTTGACAAAAAGGTGGAGGCCAGCAGTACACTGTGAAATGCACCACTGACCTGCAGTATGTTGCGCTCTGTGCAAAGTGTTTTGGTTGTGAAGAAGAAAGAAAAACATTACACAGACCATGGACTGGGAGTTGGATGTAAGGGAGTTTAAGGCTTTTAGAGTCCATTTTAGAGATGCTTTTTAGGTAGAAGAAACATGACTAAACAATAGGTTTAGGCTCAGATAAGTCGTGACGAACACTTCAAAAACTCCCCAGCTGTTATCTATGGCCAGACACTGAATGGCAGGAAGCCGTAACATCAGAGGTAACATGACTCTCAGTCAAAATCTCTTCCTTACCAGTAAGGCCTACTTTCTTCCGGCAAGAAAAGCAGCGGTTCTTTTTCTTGTTTTTATCTGGAGTTTGGTCATTATCAGACAAAGCCTGTGCTGCTTCCTCCACTGGTTCTGATAAAAAGAAACACACACACACACACAAAAAAAGAGAGAACACAATGGTGACTAAACAATCCGTGCATCGTTTGTTCACACACATGCTACAATACCAGGGTAACTACATGTTAAAATGAACTACTAAAAAACAAACACATTTTGAAAATCTAGTATGACTGAGACGGCATAAAATAGCTTTATATGTATTCTTTGTTTCTAATTCAGAGCCAATTACGGCCAATAAAATGTCGCCGCATTCGCTCTCTTCCCATCTATGCATTTGGAGGATGGATTTGCGATACTAAGGGCCATTCCAAACCCGTCGGTGTGACAATAAAAACCTGCATCCTCTGCAACTCCCATTACCCCAGAAACAACCATGCCGAAAATGTGAGAAAAATCATATACTTTAAAGTTTCATCTTACATTTATCCTAAAATGTATTTTTTTAAAAAGCAACAACTTTTTTAGGTGAGATTAGAGTATGGAGGAAAGTTTAAATTAAATAAAACTTCATCCTCAGAGTGTATGTTTCTATTGTTTTGGAGATCTTTATGGTCGAGGGCGTCCAGTGCATCCCACGTCTACATGTTTATTCCTACAGTTAATAAGCAGTGACTCACTTCATGTGAATAGCGTATAGGGCCTGGATTTGCAACAGGACCACCGATTCCTGTGATGTTTACCTGAGCTGTTGGAAGTACCCTCCTCCTCTCCCTCCTCGGCCTCTGCTCGATCAGAGTCTACGGCGCACGATTCCTGGGAGATGCTCATAGCGGTCATCTGTTGAGTTACTGGGCTGGGCGAGCTGGGACTGTCATCACGTCAACACACAGATAAATACATTTGAACCACACAGGAATTCTTATCCAAATTTATTTTGTAGCAAATGTACGGCTGAAAGATCGGTGTATATGTTGTTAGTGATAACGTCTTTACTTCACAGATAACCTTGATGCTCCTGTTGCCACTGTGAATGACTTACAAACCATCTATGTGAAAATGGACAGCAAAACCTAAAGGATTAAGTAGGTGTTTCCCCAACCACAGAAGCGATTTTGACATTTTTGTATCTTTTTCCCCACAGTTTGTGTTATTTGGCTATTTTTTTGGGTGACTGACTACAACCTACTTGACTTCATTTCAGCACGCTCCCTGTCAGCAACTTTCAGATATGGCTTTTGAAAAGCTCTCACAATCAACTTGACAAGAAGCAAACAGCTACAAACGGGCAGCGCAAGCAGAAACCGCTACAGTGCATATATATACATACACACGCACAGCACAATCCTTAAGAATATTATGCAGACAGATCAGGCGCAAATCCCTTCTTATAATTCCAAAAATGTCATCGCACTAGGAAGAAATGCCTGTTTGGACTTCTCTGTGGACAGTCTGAGAAGCATAAACCAAATAGTGGAACAACTTCTCTGATAACATTATAATCTAAGTAATCAGTGTTGTCGAATATTCTATGTCAAATATTAAATCCTCTTACCAACTATCTGATTCTATTCCTCTAAGATCTGCCCTGGTCTATTGTCCTTGTTGTTTCTTTCCAGCACAAAATCCAACTCAATCATCTTTTTTTAACTATTAAAACAGCCTCATAAAACTCCCACGACATCATCATCAAATACTGTTCTCTCGCATCACATAATATATTTCTAGATTAACAAATTATTTATTGGCAGAACTAAAAGCATACCAGAGCACTTACAAAATGCATCATCACAAAAAAATAAGCAAGGCCTGCAACAATTATTCAACAATATGCAGCAGTTTTAAGAACAGACCCCCCAGGCCACACAGAACATTACTCTTGAGCTCTTTCTTTCACTTTCATCTTTAAGCGAGATATTGTGAACTATTGGGAGGAAAAAGGCACTTCTATTTAAAATCCTCCAAAAATATCACCAGACTTGGTGAAAATGGCAAAAACAACACAAAGAAAGCACTTAATGACTAGCCGTCCACTATATATACTTATAAATAATATTTTACGCAGTTAAGGTGTAGCAACACCTGCTGACAGGCAAAGAGTACGTGTATAATGTCACAGATAAAGAACAACTATGCCTAACTCACATAATCGCTATGGATTTACTGTGTGGGGACTGACCGAAAATGCAAAGCAGGGATACTCAGTCACTAAGAAATAAAGACCAAATAAGTCCAGAGAAAGCAATTCAAAGGTTCAATTTATCCCAAACATAAATTAAACAGTGCCTCTGTCAGTTCTGACCTGGCATTAGGCTGAGAGCCGAAATATGTCAGATTTGGAGCACATTGTTGTGTATTACTTATCTTAAAAGTGGCTGAAATATTATTAACGAGCAGAGTTATCAAAAGTCATCAGGCGAAGTTAAAAATGTTTGAATGACCAGAGAAGATTGTATCTTGAACAGTAAGATGTGCATATAAATATAGCTTCCCATCTGTCATTTATGCAGAGGAAAACTGTTGCGCTTGCACTAATTGAAGCTACTAATGAGAACCCATTAGAACACAGTGTGCTGGAGCTACTGATGCACTGATCTACCTGCCTATTTATGTCAATTAAATGGGCATTTTAACAATATAATCTAAAGCCCACTAGAATGACAGACACCTTGTACAAGTTCAGAGACCAACGTTTCCCAATTATTTTCAAATTAATTAATCAATCTGTCCAATCTGCTTCTTAAAAACACTTCACAGTGAACACAGGATGCTGTGTTCATAATTGTAATTGGTCATCATGGATGTGAAAAATTAACACTAATTCCCAATGATTCCTTGTTTGAGGGACTCCTTCCCATCCGCCCGTCAACATACCTGGCTGTTTGCTCCTCAGGTGGGGTTCCCGCCACCTCTGTGCTGGGCTCCGAGGTCGTACTCTCCACACTCACACCAGCCGACCCTGGCGAACCTGCCGGTGATGTAGCAGCTGTGTGGGGACAAAACAGTCTGATAGCACCAACAACCCAAAACCTGTTGTTTTAGCTCCGGGACATGAATGACATCCTATTGGTTTCTAAGTATCCTAACATGTACCCGTGTTTGTCTGCTATGATCAGATGTGTTATGAGTTAATGTGAAGCAACAGATGGTGATGTCACACTCTTTCTGTTGCCACAGTGTAAGCAGCTACTGCTGACCTCTGTTCTTAAACTCCTTTCAGCAAATTCAGCTCCCCCCCTCTCCCGCCATCCCACATGACTGGACAGTTTTTGAGTGACCCCTCTGTTCCCAGTGCCTGTCTTTTCCCACAATAAGAGACCCATATCTTGCACCAGGTTATATATGGCTCTCCCATCTCCATACCTTTCTCTCCCGGGGGGCTGGATCGCCCCCCTCCTTGTTGTCTTTGCAGGTTTTCCTTGTAGCAGACCGAGCACATGCCGTTGGTGCGGGGGTTACCATAGAAACCGCATCCCATAGTGCAAAGCATTGGCACCTGCGTCTGATTGGTCTCCTGAGCCATGCTCCGAGGGGTGAGGGGGATGGGAGAGGATTTTCCTGAAAATGGGGTTACAGAAGTTAGTCAAAATTAGATGTATTTACATGTATCTATTTGCTTATGGTAATTCCTCTTTATATTTAGCTATTAGAGTTTGAAAACTGGCATTGGAGCATGAGCGTGGTGTTGGATATAATGTGAGTTAGTTTGTGGGCTCAGGAGTGATGACCTACTAATTGTAGTTGTAATGAAGGTTTGTCAAACAGGTTGATACCTTAAATCAACCAAAATTAGGTAAAACACCACCAAATGTCATACACTTAAGCATAAGAGGACTTCATCAAACTTAACTAAGACTTTAGTATACAATCTGTGTCTAAATTAAAGACAAAATCAATCACATACATAATGGGGGTAAATAAATCTAAAACAGGTAAGTACAAAACACACTACACACCTAACGGTTAACGTAAAGCTGCTCCTGCAACAATAGGGCGACACAACCAGGAGTTTGGAAAGTGACACACTATGGAATTGTCACAAAAACTAGGTGGAGAGCCGGACACGTGAATGAAAACAAAGGGTACAAAGAGACGTGCTGAGTTTCAGTGTAAGGGGCAAGTTATGGTCTGCGAGAACACGAGCAAGCTCAGCGAGTTTACGCAGCCTTCCGCGGCACGGAACGAGGTTTTGATCGCGACAAAGTTAACAAAAAAAGAAGAAGAAACAAAAAGCTAAACAGACGTGTCTTCACGCAAAAAAAAATAAAAACTTGAACGGAACCCCTCAACATTAACTGATGACCTGGCAAACGTTGCTCCCAGTGAAGCCGAACAACTTCCAGCTGACTGTGTCCCCCAGTCTGAGTTTTGGCCGCAGCAGAAAACAATTGGCGTCCTGTGCTCGGAGCAAAACACTGAAACGTTAGCAAACAGCCTCGCCGGGGACGGGTTTGGTCTCGTCTGACTGGATACCGCAGCGAATAGAAGGGCGAAACTCGCTCGGTAGCCTCCAGTTGCGATGACGAGCAAGACGAGGAAAAGAAGTACAGCGTCCTTGGCGACGGACTGTCAACAAATCTTGCCTTTTTAAATCGAATAAACGCTCGCGTTAGCGGGCTAGCGTTAGCTGAACTGCTAGCATAAACCAGCCAGCCCCCCCTAAAAAGCAGTGCGCTTTCCCCACCGACAGCGTCCGAGCTGGTTTAGGGTTGGTTTCGGCACAGCGGGGGTCTCCCGAGGCGGTCTGGAAGGACGACAGTACCTGAAATTCGAGGTGCCGGGGGCTGCCGACGACCTTGGGCTGCAGATTTGTACAAGTTGTGTCCCCAGCAGAGCGCGCGGCCTCTTACCCAGCGCTAGCTCCCGACATTCGAAACAACGACCATGACGTCATCCTCAGCATCGATTCAGCCTTCAGTCGGTTGGGCCAACATAGCAAAGTCCACCAGCCCACCCCAAAACAACAACAACAAACGCACTTAGGAATAACACTTTTAATGAATGCATTCAATACAAATACATCAACACTGTGATGGGGCGAAATTGTATTGACATGTCAAACTCATTACAGTTTATCAGCTGCTTCCAGAAACTCATCAAGGTGAAGGCACAGAATACTGAAATTAATGGTGCAAACCTAAAAACAGATGAATACACTGTTCCCTCCACATGGAATACTTCCGGTGGTTTTATCCACACGAAAGGAAATGTTGAGCATTGGCTTAGTTTTAGGAACGCTTGGACTTCTTTTAAAGCACGAACGGAAGTCTGTGGCACATGCATAGATTGATCTTCAACATATGTAAATGATACTTTTATATTTTAAGATGTATAACAAAGTTAACAAATGTGCAAATTATCTGTGGTCACATTAGAGCTTTTTTCTAACATCTACATTACAAATATAGTGTCATTAACTTATGGACAAAAAGTTAGTGCCTCTTTTATTAAAGCAAGCAGATATGTTTTTTTTATTATTTAAACGGACCATATATAGTACACACCAGTCATCTGTCAAAAAATACAACAGAGAATTGCAAGACTAGTTGTGTGGTCCGCTCTGATCCATCGCCACATCGTCCTTCTCAATGATCTGAGGGGCAAAAGGTCCCACGAGCCAGTTGAGTGGTGTGTTGTGCAAGAGATACTCCATGACACCATCCAGAGACTGTCGAACCTGGAAACAACCACATACTAGGATCACTTTCAACAATATTACCTAACCTTAATCCAAACAACGTTAACGTATAAATATGCTAAGCTTATCGTGGGTAGGATATACAGAGGTTATATGTGTGCATAACTAAATACAACTTAAGCTTGACTGTCCTAGTTTCATAAATGCATATAAATGAGCAGACACCCCTGGTGGATGTTTGTTTTTGTGAAGTATGCCAGAGTTTCCTGTTTAATAAGACTGTGTTTATTATTCAAGCAGCATTATAAAGGTAATGGAAGGTAACTGTGTGAAGTGATTGCATCGAGAAAAAAGAACAAGCAAATTAAACTTCACGCACTACACTATATTTAGTTATGCTGATGCAGCACAACAAAAGCCCTGCGGTAAAGGCAACGCGATGCAATTATTACTTGGTTCAGGTGGTGGCGGCTTTGCTCCAGAAGGAGGGGTGTGATGGTGCTGGTGGTCCCCAGCGAGGAGTGCAATTCTTCAGCTGATCGCCTTGCGCTGGTAAGCTGGTCCTGGACTGCACCTGGCAGACCCTGAGCACTTGACACTACATTGGTGCACGTGGATCTGAGCTGATCACTCAGACCGTGCACCATGGAGAGGACACGCCATTCCAGCTGCTGTGAACAGGAGAGTGGAAATAAAAATAGAGTGAATAAAGTGATTTGCATATTGATTAATAAAGCTGTAACGTATCAATTCTTCCCAGTTTCTTTAGGCCGAGGTAATCTCTTCCCCAATCCTGCTGAGGACACAATGTCATATCACTGCTATCCCACATGAATCTGTAAATGCTATACAACACATTGTCAGCCTCTAAAATACACTCTCATTTATTGCTAACTTTATTGATTTGTTCGTATTACCGTCATGCTCTTAAGTTTCTTTTATTTCTGGTAATATAAGTGGTAAAGAATACACTCTAAATGCTGTCAAATGCAAACATAATCTGGTTAGAAGCCATCAAGTCTATTCTCTAAATGCTTCAGCTCTGACCTCAGCCTCATCTCTGGTCTCATCTGGTTCTGTCTGAGTCTGAGTGTGTTCAACTCCGGCCTGCTTCTGCTTCCACTCTGTCCAGCGCTGCAGCAGCTGCTCCGAGGCTTCTCCTATCTGGTTACTGGCGGTACCCAGGCCGGTACGGGCTCTCTCCAGCAGGTCCAGAGTACTGCTAATCTGAGCCACTGTAGAGAAGGTTGCATCTCTGGCATGGCGAGCACGAACCAGGGACTGCTGTAGGGCTCGCTCCTGGACTTTGGAGGAGAGTTTCCCCAAGCGGACAAAGTAGCTGGGGCTTGATGGGACAGCTGCCTCACTGCTGGCAGGTTCAGCCACAGCAGCTGAGAGAGAACAGTATTAATCTCATATGTAATATATGTATAGAAAATGTAAAATGACATTCAATATTTAGGTGTGAGCACAAGGGTGTGATTATAGTACTGTATATTATCCTGCCAATTAATTTATGGGAAGAAGGAAAATATCCAGTTTTTTGATATTATGTTTTATGAGACTATATTATTCTTAAAAACACTTCATGTAAACTATCAATAAAAAAAAAAAGTTGGTGCCATGATACTGGAAGTAACAGGGAATGTTATAAAAGTAAATGCAGTTTCCACTGTTATGATACATTCCTAAAATTAGATTTAGAAAATCACAATACATCGCTTTGCTTAGAGCATTATTGCTGACAGACGTGTTTTAAAGGACGCATAAAGGCACAATGGGCTCCCTCCCACTATGCCAACAGGTGCATCTGTTCTGAGTTGGGCTACTCGACTGACCGGGTTAAAGCGTATCTAGATGCTCAAGAGCAACCAAAAGACCTGAGAGTTACCTTAAAAAAAACCCCATACGTCTGTGAAATTCAAGGGAGACGCAGATAGACTCGGCCTCCCAGTGCCTCTGTTAAAAGCCACAGTAACCACTGAACAAATACCAAGAGTACTGCCATTACAGGTACTTTGCCGCTGCCGCTTATAGCGGTTGCACTTGCATCTTTCTCATATTGATAATCAGGGAAGAGGATTGCCTATCGAGTTGCCGCTACATTGGAGTATGGCGGGGTGGCATGACATCATAGTAGCAGGTGTCAAAGCTGTGAGTGTTGGAAATTGTAGGGGCTTTATGGGCCAAGCGAACAGAGGGGAAGTTCACTGGAATGTCCTCCCTCCATCTCTATGAATAGCATCAACCATTCATGTGTGTCAGATCCAGTCACAGTGGGAGAATTTAACACTTTTGTCACGACCACCCCCATCCTGCTGCATCACCTTGTCTTGGCTTTATAATGTTAATTATTTTTGGACAGTCTCATCAAATTTGCCGTTTGATCAATAGATCAGTGAAGCAAGGACACAGTGTCGGCTACCGACTTTCATGGTAAATGAAAAATAGAGCAAATGCCATCATTCACGCATATTAATTATGGAATAAATTAAGTTTTAGTGACTGCCAGCTGTAATATATAATGTATGAAATTAAACTTTGAGTCATGTAAGGGATGTAAAGGCTAATCGTTGAGCTTAAACTTTAAAATGTTCCACTTTAAAGCAAAACTGAAGCATTATTCATTCTTAACTGAAAGTAGATGTACTTTCTCGTACGCCAATGTGGAACAAATTTATCAAAAGTATCTTTTATTTGCAAGAGCAAATGTAAAAAGAACAAAAAAGGGCAAAAAAAATCTAATAAATATGGTTTAGTAGATCTTGACTGGCAATTTAAGGAATAAAGAGAAAGTAATCGCTTTTGTTTTTTTAATGAAATACATTAAAAGACATATTTCGTGACCCAAATGTAAAAGAATTCCCATCACAAAAGTTCTACTTTTAGGGTTTGAATCATTCCCACTGAGTGACAGACGGGCCACAAAATCAAATTTAAAAGTGCTTTGTTACGATTGAAGTTTTGTTTCCATCGGCATGATTTATGAAGCACTTGGAATGAAAAATGGAAATCTTACTGACTGAGTCTTGAAGCCCTGCATTTGTTCATCTGAGATAAAAAGAAAACACATTGTCCGCTTGTTGTTCCATAATTAACTAATTCCAGCAGGCGCATTGTTTCTGCTTTATTTGATCCAACTGTCAAAACACACCCTCTGTACTTCAGCATTAGGTGTTTTTCTATGGACTGATTATGCTTTCCACATCTCATATAGCTCTATACTGACCCAGCTCCTTCTCAGTGAGTGGCAGGTTCTGGTCAACCCAGTCCTCAGACCGGCTCAGGGCCATGCCTATCCCACTGCTGACCATCTGGCCCATCCTGGTGCCCATGGTGGTGATACCTCCGCCGACGGCTGCCCGGGTCATCTCCACACCTCCCTTCACAGCCCCCATTACAGCACCTTTGGCACCCGCCACCGACTGGTACATCATACCTACTGTGTCCAACACCACCTGAGAAAGAGAGAGACGATTAGGAGTCCTGCTCTGAGAGTAATTTATGCATTTTTCTACATGGCTCTTAATTATATTTGACGACAGGGCAAGATGAGGTGTTTGATCCCACCTTTACCTTAACAGGTAATTTTAAACTGGTCACAAGCGTGAAGTGTAATCATTCTGTTGGTGACCTGGAGTGGTAAGGCACAGTTACAAATGCAGGCGAGTGACCGTCGCCCATTTGCAGTGAAAGTTTGAAGATGTGACGTTGCTTTGCCACTGGAAGAGAATGTCTTGTTGCCCCTTCTTTCACATGGAGGACAAGTGAATGTACATTCTGCGCTTTTGTGACCGTGCCCTAATACAATTTGTTCCACAACTAGCTAACAACTGCAGCAATCTTTGAAGTGTCATGAGTCGCTCAGTAATGATTGTGATTAAGGGTGAAATTGAGTGCTGCCAAATGAATCCATCTGTTTTGATTAACTTAACATAGACATAACAACATGTAAAAGAACAACTCAAAATACACATATATTACTCTGTGATTATGTCAATTAATTGATGTACCAATATGACCAGAAGTAATATAACTATTTTTGCCAAATAACCCAACTGTTGCGTCTTGCCACACTGAGACAGTCTGGGTGTCAGACACCCTGAGGCTCTGACAGCAGCGCTCTTCATTTCTAAAAGACAAGAGAGCACTCGGGTGGCACTGGCGGCCACTGACACCATCGCAGTGAATTTATACATTTGTACATAGTATGTTAAATAGCTTTCAAATAGACAGCTGTAGAAACAGTATAATGAATAAATCCCAAATTCATAGTAAAAAGGTATTTCTTGACTGCAGTAATTCGGTCTGACCTTGTCTGCAGGTTGGTGAAGAATTGGCAGCTTCTCTTCCATCTTATTCAGTCCTTTCAAGGCGTACTCATTCACTGTAGCAACTGAAACAAGTATGCAACAGAAATTCACTAATAATTTAAGAGGAATACGATTAAATGTTTTCAAACTCAAAAGAAACCTCTGATATCTTGATCAGTGGGAGGTAATGCTAAGTACCGCGAGCAGTAATCGTTTCATATTGTACAGTAAGAATTAAAAGGCGTTTTAAAGAAGATAATGACACCTCCAGTAAACGATCTGGAAATTCTGTTCCAAGAAAAAGAAACCTTTTTTTTCCAGTTGTGTTCTAGCCTAGAGGCAACAAGTGGACCTGACATCAGTTTCACATTTGCAACGAGCCTGCAATATTCATTTAATAGTATGCCGTCATTGCAAATACATTACATCATATTTTGCACAGAGAGGGGAACTCACGCTGTGGTTCTATAATGTCCAAAATTGGCTTTGACCCCGTGGTCGCTGCAGCTCCCAGGGTTCGGACCCCACTCTCCGCAACATCCATCACTCCCTTCAGCAAGGGCACACTGTCTTTGGTGCTACAGTAGGCGCTGGAAACCACCTTGCAAGCTGAACTGACCAGAGGCAGATGGCACACTCGGGAAACAACATTCTAGGACAAAAAAAAACAACCATTACTGTCATTGAAAAGACACTAAATAAATAAATAAATAAGTGAAATGCAATCCAAGTCCTTTTGTGTAAAGAGTTTAAGTTTTCTGTTCAGGATAATGATTGATTCCATACAGCGGCTTATCGAGCATAAAATTAGTTCATAATATGCCTCGGTTTTGTAAAACATGTCATTCTGGGTCAAGGGGCTTCTCACCTGCTGGTCTTCATTAGCTGGTTCTGCTGCTGCAGCTCCAGTCTCATTAGTCTTCCCGCTGTCTGCCATTGTGACTGCTGGATTCAATCTCTGACATGGAATATAGAGTGTCAAAAAACAGAGATTGCTTGGTATGCATGATGAAATACATCTTGGATATTCTTTGTTTAAGTGCCTATCTTTGAGAGAAGAAATGTCTTATCAATTTTGGAAATCGAATTGCTGTTCCGTCAGAGGGTTAAAGAATGTGGGCAGAAAGGCAACTCAACCATGTTAAATTCATTTGTCAACACTATGATGCAACGAGGATGAAACTGCACTTACAAAATAAAATGGTGCAGCAGAGCAGACACTTCAAGTCAGCAGCCCATGTCAAAGTTGAAAGTAACATAATGGATAATGATACATTTTAGAGTTCAGTTTGTTCTTGTTTTTTCCGGCGGCGATTAGTTTGCATTTTAAAAACGACATTAAAGTCTGAACATCAGACGCTGAGAAAAAATGTTGAATTTGCTCACAAAAAGAGGGATTAATGAGGCCAATGTAAATCAAGGTGAAGAATTATAATGTTTGAATTACAACATTTCAAAATACAAACTACACATTTTGACTTTGGGAGTAAAACAAGAATCTACAGTTCCCTGATCACCTGTGCGACTAGGAAAACCTCAAACTGAACTCATGGAAGTCTTAATGGCAGCATTACAGAGCCACAAGACATATTTTCACTTCGATGTAGCTTAATATTCAACCTCTCAGTATGTGATGCCAGAAACAACACTGGTTTCTCGGGCTCCAGAAGTTAGTCTGATTTAAAACTATGGACTAGTAGAGTCAAGAAGAAAAAAAAACATGAATAACGGCCAACTGTGAAACAGCAGGCCACTGACGCTGGAGATCGATTGCTCACATGAAGCCGTGTGGGAAAAATGAACCTCCATATCATTTAAATCAAGTGAAAATTCTCAAGTGAAATATTGAGCAATACTGCAAGTCTACGACTGTAAAATATTGCTTTAAATGAAAACTAGGCCAAACAAATTACTCAAGTGAAATATTGCTACCCTATTCCATTAATAATAAGTTAGAGTTATTGCCTTATATAGAAACTAAATCCAATACTAAATTGGGTCAGAAAAGGGTAAAATTATTAACTTCACACAAAATGGGTGAAGGTCTCTTGTAGGAGTGGGTGATATGGGTAAACACCTCTATAATGGTATACTGTATGTAATCTAAAACTGCAACTAAAAATGCTTTTTAATCGATTATTCTGCAGATTATTTTCTAGATTAATTAATTAAATGAAAAAAATGTCCCAGTTTCCCAGAGGCCAAGGGAACTCTCCAACGTCTCAAGTAGAGCAGAAACAATTAAATCCTTGATTCAATAGACATGTTTTCTCATCTGCAATTAGTTTTAGAATCAATTAATTGTTTATGTAATTTCCAAGAAGAAAATAGCAATCATTCTCCGGTTTGAGCTCTGCTGCTTTTCTTTGTCTTGTGTGTTAGCAAACTGAATATCTTTGGGTTTCAGATTGTTGTCAAAAAAAACAACAAGCAACTTCAAGACATCGCCTTGGGATATTGTGGCTTTTCATTACTTTCTGACATGCCATTAATCAACCAACGAAAAATATGTGATAGCTGGTGCTCCAAAACATGTGGACGACATCTGTTTGGGTGCTACCAGATGCCACAGGGAGTCCATCTGTATTCACTGAAACACTGCTTGTTAACTATCGTTGACCTGGTGTATAGGGGAAGACGAATCAAAGACAGACAAGGCCTGTGTGATCATATTGTTGGGGACCTTGCAGCATTAGCGTGACATGTGACGCGTTGCCAACATGCAGTAAATGCTCAGGTAGATTAGGCTCCACACCCACCTGATAGAAAGAACTGTTGACGGAGAGACGAGCCTCATATACAGAAATCTACATTAAAGATGAGCAGTTCCAATGATAGATGACCTTTTTTCAGAATCACTGTCTATTCATTTCACAGATTCTTTTAGATGTCAGGCTGAATAAAATCTCTCTGATATTTTCATGACCTGTGGTGTTCCAGACTGTGTGATTGCAAATTGCATTTTGTTGCAACAGCTTGGTTGAGCAACATATTTTTCTCAGAGCCAGTTGACATCTTCACTGGCTTTATTACAAAGCAAAGTCTGACACTATTCTCCCTGCTATCAAGTCAGAGATGAACCCGAGATAATTCTCAGAGACATTGTACATATGAGGAAGGCTGTTGCAACACAAACTAAGCTGTTTTAGACTTTCGGAAATAATCATCCCACTGTCAAGTGACTCCCGAAAAGCACTCATTGCGTTAAAAGCCGGTTGTCACATCTTCACTATGTTGAGACACATCATCCCCTTTCAGAGAAAAGAAAACTGCCACGCTCCCTTTGGAGCTAAAACATTATGTGACCTTTGATATTAATGGACAAGCTGGTATATGTCCAGGAAAATATTGAGACACTTGCCACAGACAACAGTGTTGCAGCTGACACAAAAGACAGATCACTTATGGTCAGTGGGTCAAAGAGGTCTACAATTGTTCTTGATCCAAGACACTATCGTTGTGTATAATATAGAAAGAAATACATTTTCAATGTGGACAAAAACCTTAACGAGTATATTGTTAAATAATGACAGGAAGAGCTAGGTTCTTCAAAATTTGATTATATATTTGAACTTTATCTCAAATAGTGTCAACCCAGATCAGTGACATTAATTTGCATTGGCTGAAAAGCATTTAGTGAGAAGTGAACCAGGAGCTCAGGTCTCATGACCCTTAAAGGAGCAATTCAATTACTATAGAGATAAGAAGCAAAAAAAACAACAAAAAAAAACATTACACAATATTCCTGTGAAATATTAGATTTTTTTCTAGGCTTCTAAAATCCCTGAAACTTAAGAAAAATAATAAAGAATGTCCTCACAGCACGGCCACAACAGGCATAGCTCGATCATAAAAGGGGTCACCTTCTAATACACTATTATATATAAAGCACAGACACCGTAAACAAAATGCTGTGTATTGACATGAATTGGTATGATATTCAGTGTTTGAAGAGTCAGCCCATTTTTTGAGAATAAACATACAATTTAACCGCAGCATTGTGTCAATTCTGCAGAGAGGATGATTTCCGACCCTTTTAGCTGCTTTTGAACACAACACTGTGACATCTCAATATGGCGCGCTCGCGCAACGCAGTCATTTCTTTCAGTTAGTTTCTGATGAACTTTACCCCAGATGAGAAACTCTGACTTGTTGTAAACGTTACTTCAGCAAACAACAAATCTCTCTTCATCGGTTCCTCCTTATTTATCATGAAACTCCTCGATGTTAACGAGCAAAGTAAGTATTTAGTAGTTGCTTCAGCCCCTAAAGGGAACGTTGAAGTTTGGTTCACTAACTCAGCTAACTAACTCAGTTAACTTAGCTTGTTTACTACGTTAGCTTAGCAACACGTCTTCGATAAGTTGAATTTAAAGACAAAATAGAGCTGTCAAATAAGCCACTGACCTCACTGGCAGCCTGCTGCTCCTCTGTCCTGGCGTGACCTGCAGTATAATGTTGGTCAATGAACTGGAACAGCCCACAACAAGGCCCCCTTTCTCTGCGGCCGCCGCACACACGCTTTGGGGCAGGAAGGCGGGGTTCTTCTCAACTTTGAACCAATGAAAACGCAGCATTGACGTTCCGGTCGCAGCTGTCACATTTTGGTGCAATCATAAACATAAACGTGCCAAATAATCTAAATAAATACACAATTGCGAACCCAGTTTATTTCAGTTTTATGTTTTTATTGCTGCACTCGCTCAGCTGAAGTTTGTACTTGCCTTGCTGATGTGTCCCCATTTCGCAAGATATGACTCATTTATAACATTGTAATTTTCTAGATTGTATATTTGGATTGATTCATTTCATATGTGTTCTGGCAAGTATAGTGGAAACTAAGTAGCCCTAAATTAAAGTGTTGTTCCGAATGAACATTTTTAAGCACTTAAATATACATCTAACATCTTCTGCTTTATAAATTTAGACTATGATTTTACATACAAAACATAATCAGTTTATATGACATCATGCATTTACATTAAACTACCCAGCAGTTTAATAAAGCAGTTAAAATTAGCTCCATTTCAACCAACTTAAACACTCAAATATTGCTTTCATGTTAATGTGTCAATAAATCATAATTTTCTGCATTCTGCATAATGATTACTTTTACTTTTAACATTGTAAGTACAGTCCGAACTGTACTGTAGCCATGTTACATGCAGCCATGTGAAGTAAGTTAGTATTTTTCTTTGATTTAACACAAAATTATCTAAATATTTCCTCCAGTGGTGGAGGAAACTACTATTGCACTTCTGTTTGGATGCTAAATTGCATTCCGTTGCTCTGTACTTGTACATGTGTTGTACAAGTACATCGTTGCTCTGTACTTGTACATGTGTGATGACAATAAAGTTGAATCTAATCTAATCTAATCTATTGGCCAAAATGTATAATGTAGCACATTCATATGGCTGAGGTATTTATGTCCACACCTGGTATACAGGTAATTAACTGGGCTATGATTTCAAAAATAAAAAAAAGCTTAAAGAAAAACATTCTGACAACATCCTCAATGGACATTTTCCAGAGCTTCCAGACACACCTGGTGGACATCAGTGGCTTGGTCTGTTTCCAGGCAGATTGTTCAGCTATTACCCTGTTGATTGTTGATTTTTAGAAAAAAGGAGGCAAAGACATACACCCTTGTCCACGTTAATGGAGCTGAGGTGGAGCCAACAAGTTTACCTTTCTGGGAATCAACATCACAAACCCCCTGATAGTTATCAAACATTCCATCCTGGTGAAGAAAACAGCTGTATTTCTTAGGAAAACTGAAGGAGGCAAAATTCCTGTGTCAAGTTCTCGTTACCTTTCACTGAGGAGCAGTAGAAAGATAGGAGGACTCTACACTGCCCAGAACATCATTGGTAGCTACCTACCCAGCATCAGTGATATGGGTGATAAGGGAGCCTGCAAAGAGCTAAAGGGACATTGAAAGACAAAACACACACAACCCGTTCACTCTGCTGCTGTCTGAAAGTGATACAGAAGTATCTGCTGCCATAGCAAGAGACTTTACAACAGCTTCTTTACTCTGGCTGTGAGACTTCACCGTGATATAGATGTGTGTGTGTGTGTGTGTGTGTGTGTGTGTGTGTGTGTGTGTGTGAGTGATATTGTGTTTTGTTGTGTAGCAAAATGAGACCGCAATCTGCATTCTGTTGACACAATGGAATAACCTTGAAACCACATCAACTTGTAACCTTGTTACTTCCAGGCATGTGATGACAGGTGGTTCTATAATAGAGGATACCCTTGAAATTCCATTGGTGGAGATATTTATTCCATCAAACTATTATTTCAAGACAATAATGAATCTTCAAGCTTAACCTTCCTGGTTTTGCAATAGATGGGTAACACTGTAATTTTAACCCCCTCTATTTAACATCCATCAGCTGCAAAGACACAATACATCACACTATAATGTAAGCAGATGTGTTTAACAACAAGTGTTTATTAATATATTTGTCAAGAAATACCATTTTTGCTGTGAAGCATCAATATCTCTTCATTTACAAATGATTATTCTTCACTATGCAGGTCAATGTGCAAACCCCAACTTCAGCCGAAAGCCATGAGATGCAACGAATTGCTCTAAGAAAGCTCCAAAAGAAGTAAGTAAACCTTTTGCATTGTTTTTGTTGATCATACTACTATATTTCCAATTACCATAAGGAATCTTTAAACGTAATTTTTCATTTTCTTTTGACAATTATGGGTAACGCTATTATTTTAACCCCTTCTCTTTAGCATTTATCACAAGCAAACACCTAATAAATGTTTCGCATTACACTATAATATGGTGTGTATTATATATTCTACATTAATTTATTATGTTTAGAAATGAAGTATTTATTTTCATTCATATATTCTTCTTCACTCTCCAGGTCAATGTGCAAACCCAATCTCCCGATGAAAGCCAAGAGCTGCAACAAGATGCTGCAAGAAAAGCTCCAGAAGAAATCTAATAAGTGGAACCTTGAGTTATGAATGTTTTGTGAAACTCGTACAAGCTGTGTTATACACCAGTTATGATGCGTCGTATGAAAGGTTATAGTTGTTGACAAATACATTAAGAGACACTTAAAATGTCCTTAAAGTCACTTGAACTACATTAAAGTGTGTTTTATCATTTACAAAGACTGGTTGAAGTGAGGTGCATTGATAAAATGACAAAGTAAGGAAATATGGAAAAATGATGTGATGTCAGAATCAGACGATGAAACATAAAATGAGATGAGATTACATTAAAAAAAAAAATCTCTCAGCAGCAGTATGGACATAATCTCCTCATGCTTTTATTGTGAAACTTCTGCAGGAAAAGTTGAGTATAATTAAAAGTATCTTAGACGATCAAAACAACTGCAAAGTAGAAAACAATCAATACAATTGATCACATGTGATTCTGAATGTCAATGTGGGCCATTCCCCACCCTGCCTGTGTGTACCGCCAGACAGCTGATAGTCAGGGAACCATGTTAACTGCAATTGACACAGGAAACCCTGAGAGGGCAGTCTTTACCCATTAAGTCAACATAAACTTTTTTTTCTTCTGTAGCCCGAGTTAAGTTCATTCCCATCTAAATCCTTTAGATTCCCTTTTTTTCATTTTTTTAATTTTTTTTTACTGCAGATGCATTACACATCCAGAGTCTATTTTCTGTTAAATATAAAAGAATTAAAGATTAAAAAAAAACGTATCAAAAAATGAGTTTTGCTTGGTGGAGGAAGAGTAGCCATAGCAATAGCTGCATTCATTAATGTATATATTGTTTAGAAGGGGTGAATCTCACAAATCCTTTCTTCATGTGGCACGCACACATAATACTGCACTTTATCATTGTAAAGCCAGCACAGAGACTTCCTCCCCTGCTGGACGCTGTGCATCGTCACCACTAGAACTCTATTAACTCTCCCTCTTCATTTACAGAGGATTTTCATTATTCAACCCATTACAGTTTTCATTATGTGTCCATTGGTACTTTTCCCGCATCGGGCTCCAGAGAAAGGAAATAGATTGCCTCTCATGTCGCTATCAGAAGTTTGGCTGAATAGGACCTGCTGTAGCCTTATTTTGGCCGCGTTTGAAATCCAGGCTGCACCGGAAACCGTTTATGATGCAACACCGGACTGAGGCGGTGAGAGTAAACAAGTCCGTGAGAGGAAATAGCATGAATGTGGGAAACACGGGTGTGCTGTTTTGACCAATGCTCTGTGGCTGCTTCCCTCTTGAATTCTTTGATACGTTTATGAATAACCAAGCGATTTCAAACTCTGCCTTTTATTGCTTCAACTGAAACACACACACACACACACACGCGTGCGAATCTGTCCACACATCAGTGCCACCACGCTCTCCTGCAGAAGAGTTGGCAACATGTGCCCCGAAGGCCCTCATCTGTTCCCACTTAACTCTTAACTCTGCTTCACTGGATCATTTGATTGAGGCCAAAATTGTTCTGGATATTGAGTAATTGAAGATTAGTAGATAACGGGAAATTCACCCAACCCTCGGAGTAAATTGATCACTCCCCTCTCCCCCACCTCTCGCTCTCTCTCTCCTTCCCTGCCTGAAGACATACCTTTCATGAAACAGCAATAAATTGCCAATTTTACCAGATTGTCTTGGATGTGAGAGCAGAACCCACCAATCTTACGGATATAGATTTATTTTTAAGATATTTTCCCACAGTAAATAGAAGTGCTTATTTTTCGATCTTTGGGTCATAATAGAAAAGAAAAAAAGAAAGACACAAACTGCCGTATACATAGCAACAAATAGTACCAATAAATAGTGCAACATGGGTACATTCAATAACCTAGATTTAATAACACATGGAACGCAGTGTAGCAGCACACACATTTGTACACATTCAATACAGTAAAATTGGAAATATTTTCAAATTAACGCCAACAAATGATAGAACAAAAAAAACAACAAATGTTAAAGGGACACCATAAAACACGCTGATGTTCAAATCCCAGGTGCACTTTGAGTCGTTTGGCGTGGAAGATGAATTGTTTCAATAAGATATCCATCACCATCAAAGAGCACTTTAGAAAGGACGTGGTCTTTGCGAAGCAATGAAAGGAACAGTCCAATTACGCCATAATGAAATCCATTTGCTCTCTTTCATGTTTACTGTCAATCCACCGGTCTCAGGTGTGTTGCGACCACATCACAAGCTTTCCTTTGGCTCAGCGTCCGCTTTCACCTTCTGCTCTTCATTATCAGAGGCCTCGAAACGTTAAGAAATTAGCTTCCATTAATAGCTCACCAGATCTCCTTGGTTTCATCAGCACGACACCGTTGATGGGAATCTTATTTCCAACATCCTGCGACAAATTTCCGGAGGCTTGCAACACGAGGTATCAGTAACATACAACACAGCTACAAATCATCTGCAGGTTGAAACCTGAGAAGGACCTTTGACCTTCTTATATTCTGGCCAATAACATATTAATAAGGCATAACCAAGGCAGCGGTTGTGCAAGAGAAATTCGTCCATCATGTTGAAATAATAACAAGACAAGAGGTTGACCTTGAGTCTCATGCTGGTAAGCGCAGCATTCATTATACAACCTGTTTCCAAAGAGGATGCATTGATGCGAGTATTATGATCTGAAGCTGCATTGAGGCGAGTTTAACAGTTCAACGCATGCGATAAATACTGTATGTAGCCGGACCGACTCACAGTTAGCTTAGCATCAAGAATTCGGTCAGGGGGAAAGAGCTAGCTTGGCTCTCTGTCAAACGGTAAGAAAATCCACCTTTCAGCGCCTCTAACGCTCACTAAAAAACACGTTATATCTTGTTCACAGTTTATTGGGTGCTTATGGGCCAGACTTTTTCTTGGCCTGAAGCAGTTGCCAGCCAGCAAGCGAAGAATCCAGGAAGTTGCTGGTCCTGGCCAAGAAATAGTCTGGGCCATAATGCCCGAAACGTCTAATTGACTCTTTTTCACATTTTTCAGAGGGACTGAGGTGTTCATTAACGAGCTTTAAAGGTGCTGGTGGTTTTGTTATCCTGTAAGCAGTTTCCTAATGCGAAGTCTTTATGCTATGCTAAGCTAACCGGTTGTTGGCTCCAGCTAAATGAGTCCATTTCCTCACCTAACCCCTATGCATACTATAGACCTGCATCCAGGTCATTTGTTTTATTGTGCAGTTTTTTTTTCTTCAATTAATACATTTCTATTCATTTCTAGTAATTTTAGACACAGCCTTGAATTGAATTTTAGATCTTAGGTTTATCTGTCCATTCCCAAAAGCAAAATATACAATCTACACTCAATATGTGGGTCGAAGTGTGTGAGAAATGAGCATTAGGAGATACTGCGTGAGTTTATAAAGTAAAATCTCAAACTGAAAGCTCATAAAAGTCATTAACTTTATGGGTTAAACTTTTTGCGAGAGTAACGGTCTTTAATCTTTTGAGTGGAATTGCCCTGCGAGGAAAACTTAACTGGCTACAGACATTTTATGACTGTTTGCCTTCGGCTTATAGGATATTGGAAAAGTGATTTGTGGGGAACCTCGAGCAGACCTTTAAAAACACATAATCTACAAGATTTGTAGGCACTGTCGGAGAACATGGGAAATGCCAGGTCACTGCATGCAACATACAAAATGAAAAGCAACAAATAACAGAGCGCAGTGTCGTGCCGTGGCCAACAGGTAGTCTCCACTTTTCCGCCACGGAGAATGCATTTCCTCGCTCTGTGTTTTATGACTTTGCATAGCTTTTTGAATACCAGTCGCCGCGTTACTATTCCTCCGGGTCTCCCCTGTTTATTTTGGAGAGCCCATTCCACCCCAGAGCCCTGACAGCGGGTCATCTGCCACAGCGGAGGTGGAGAGGAAACATGGACAGAGCTGACTGGCCCTGAAATATTTATGCTTCTTTAGTGTTATGATTGTATGAGTTTTGACAGCGGTGGCACACGACTGTGACCCTTCCCCAAAAGGTCTGATGCGCTGCTATCTGTTGTGACTTGGAGGGGGTCAGGCAAAGTGCACGCTTTTTTTTCCCGCCATACATGGTCTCCATGCTTTGCTCGTTTTTCGATCGTTCTCTCCGCGTATAATAGAGTTCTCTGAGTGTTTGAGCGTTGATCCTCTCCATGTGCTTCTCTTACCCTTTGCCACTATTTTCTCCACCATTATTCTCTTCAAATCTCCTCAGAGTGAAGTGTGCTTGCCTTCTCTCCTCCCTCTGCCTCCTCGACCTGCTCCACCTCATTTCCTCTCCCTTGTCATCTCTGCACCACATTCATAACGACAGATTGATGGCTGCCGCTGCAGTATCGCTCAGTAATAATAAAGTCGCCTCGATTGGTCCCAACTAATTTACAACACAGCCTGTTTATACACCGACTGTAAATTATTGCATATTTAGACTAAATCTTGTAAGTAATCAGACCTTACATTAACTTTACTATTATTTACAGTGTCATCTTTCGACTGAGTGCAGCATCATCCGACTAACAAATAACAGACCTCAAATAACAGGGAAATCCCTGAATGAGTTGGTTAAACACGAGTAACTATAACATTGAGTTTGCTCGTTCTCTAAACAAACGTCCATCCTTTATGACAGCAGACTTGTTGTCCCTCTCCTTCAAATCCAAACAAAACTTTGGGCTTCAAAACTTTGTTCCTTCACTGTTTACATGTCACGCCGAGAGGAGGAACAATCCCAAATTGAGCTCACCGCCTCAGCGTTTTGTGTGAATACTGGAACAGAGTCCCACACCAGGGACTGTCACCATCAAGGTCATTTTCTCTAGTTTCATTTCATACGGATTCTCTCTGTCTGTAAACGCTGCGCTCGGCATTACCAGGGCTGATGGTAAGTCTGATAACTTTATCACAAGCAGCTTGTTCTTAGTGTTGGCGCAGTGTGCGACGTCATCAACATTTCAACATCAAGTTAAAGCCATCCAGTTGAGAGAAGAAAGAACATCGGTTAAGTCATTATATTACTTCTCTTGCTTATTCTCCACCATCCGAATAAACTGTATTTTGTTTACATTGTCAGAGCCAACTTGCTTTTTAATGTCTCTCTTTGTTTACATTGCTTGGTGAGATGCAAATAAGTTTTTTACTCCAGTACTTAACTGAAGTATAATTTTAAGGCTACTTTATCTTTCTACTCCACTACATTTTGAAGCTAAATATTGTACTTTGTACACTACTTTTTACATTTAATTTAAACCTTCAGTTGTAGTTAAATTATGAATAAAAAAAAAATGACATCAACATGTAAATGATGGTATATTATTATAGATTAAGCTACCCAGCAGTAAATACAGTCATTTAAATCAGCCCCGCCTTCACTAGCTTCAACATTATGTAACACATAAATGCATTTATAATTATAATCTAGTAATATAATATAAGCCATTCAGTATAATTACTTTGACTTCAAGTATAGTTTGACGTTAATACTTGTGCATTTTTAGGACTTTCACCTGCAACTGAATCTTTACCCACTGTGGCATTGCTCCTTTAAGCAAAAGGTCAGAGTACTTCCACCGCTGTGTGATGGAGGCCTGTGTAGCGGCCTGTGGTGATAATGTTGTTACTTGTATTTCAAGTCGTTCCAAATTGATTTCTTCTGTGGTTCAAATATGTCACATGTTTTATTGATATGGAAGAATTTGTCAGATTCTTCGAGCCAGAGATCATGAAATGGCTGAGCTCCATTGGCTAAATTGAGTCGTCGGAGCGACTGCTGAGCTTGTGAAGTCACTGCGTCTGATCACATGGACCCGGCATGCAGTCTGTGTGTCTTTGTTCGCAGCTTGGCGAACCATGTGATTACTTTGGTCGGATGGAAAATGGTCACACTGGAGACTGAGGCATCTTTATTTTGCAGTCATTTTTCTGCTGAATTGGAAGTTAGCAGACAAAAGCCCTTGCTGTGAAGAGTTCATCTAACTTTGGCATCAGCATATATCCCCTCCTAATGCTACTAACACACAGACACACGCGATTCTTCCCTCCTGCTGTCTTACTGTGCCGCAGGGGGTGTATGACGACTGTGCTGCCTCCTTTTCCCCATGAAAGATTAAAAAGTGCATTCCCCCCATCGACTGTTGTCATTTTTTTTTTTCTCCTCAGCTTTCTTGCTCTCCCGTGGCAGCTCTTCTCCTTTCTTTTTATCTGGCTCAGGTCTCCTCCACAGCGAGTGGGATGAAAGGAAACGGAGGAACAAAACAAATGTTTATTTATTGTCGGCACACACACTTTGACAGGAGATGGCATGGTTCAAATTCTTTTGTTGAACATGGCTCGAAGTTCCTGTGTCCTGAATCATTTCTATGCAAATTAGCTGGAAACAGAATAAGAAAGCTAATCTGGGGATTAAAAAAATAAACTTTTATGGAGCTGTTGAATAGAGTGCTGTCAGCAGTAGTTTCAGTGTGTGGACGTTTTTCCTCCCTCAATTCATCTTCCTGTGACATATTAAAGAAAGAAGCAATACAACCATGACGCACTTTACCCATCAGGCAGAAAAGGAGCGAGATAGCGTTCATTTGGAGCCGTGTTTCTAGCCACCTGTCGAATATAAGACAAACATATTTACTCCTTCCCTTTTGGCTCTGTTTTTGGCCTCCACCAACTTCTTAATGGAAGTATGTAGCCGCTAAAGCTAAATGCTAAACTTCAATAACCAGCTAGTGTCTGTGTATTGTGGGCTACAATGGGCTTAAACATGTTTGCAATGTTTTAATAATGGAGCAGGTTGAGGTTTTTAACATAAAAAAACATTGTATTTTTTTTTTAGCTTACCATATATATGCAAAATATAAATCCGGGATATAATATTCATAACCTTTTATTACTGCACAATCACAAATTTGTTTTTGTTAACTTAGAATCAGCCTATATACGTAGTAAGCGTGTCCTCCATGTTGCACCGCCATGTTTCTACAGCAGCCAAACACGGGCTCCAGAGAAGGACTAGCACGTTGCTTGTCACCTGGAGGCCACCGTAGTTCTCCGACACCCTTGGACAAAGGAGGGTTGAGCGGAGGGCTATTCAGCTGGTTGCAATCTGGCACATCACCACTAGATGCCACTACATCCTACACGCTGCTCATTTCAAGTGTGCGGCAGTAGAGGAGAAGGACCGTTGACTCACTTTACCCTTTTATTGCATAACTTTCACTTGTGGCCAAAGTGGCTGCTTTGAAGGGGCGGAGTGGAAGTGCAGTGAAGCAGCAGGGACAAAGCAATAAAAAAAGTTTCATCTCTCTCTTTCTCTCTCTCTCTGACACACACACACACACACACACACACACGCACGCACGCACGCACGCTTGTTTGTATGTGAGAATCAACCAAAATCAAGAGTTGTGGGACATCACATCATTATTCCATTGTCTGTGAATACTTTCCCCTCTCTGCTGCAACCTGATTCAGCCTGCTAAAAGACTTTCAGCAGGTCTCCTCTGAACAAAATGAACTTTATTTTTAATTACGGATGCTGCAAAGTCACAGGCAGCCAGGGATGATAACGTTAGCGCTGTTATTAAGTACTACGGTGCTGGTGCAGGCACATTCTGGCTGTGTAAATGAAGATAAGTCGAAAAACAAAACAGCAAATAACAAGCAAACCGGAACCTGTCCTACAATAATATCAATGTCAGACAACAGTAGGCCATATCATAAGCTCCACAAAGGAACTTGTATAACAGTAGCCACAGTATGCCAAGGAAAAGCCTTTGATATCTTTTTGGCATTTCTTTCTAAATAAACACCGAAAATTACATGAAAGAAAGTGCTCGTATTAAAACCTTACTCATATAATGAACATAAAGTATTAACATTTTATTCAATAATATGTTTTTGGATTCCAACTTGAATAAAATAACCTTTGGCTAAATTATACTCCGTGATATAGAAGGGGACAGTTTTGCACATTTCGCCCAAATCTTAAATTGAGTCATCTGATTTGGCACTGCTGATTAGCAGATTGTATCAAAAAGGCTGTCAGATTGCCGCCAGTAGCTTTATTAAGATGGTAACGAGAGGGAGCTGCAGACATGAGCCCCCAAACCTATTAGTCATTACTTCAGCAGATTAGTTATTCATAAATCAAAGCTTTAAAGTGGCTCTTGGTAATGTAATGGCAAAGTCCAGTAAGTCTCCTTTCACACAGCACCTGCATTATCCATCGACCGCGCTGTAAAGGTTTCTCAGTGTGGTCCTTTTGGCATTGAGTCCTTTGCGGGCCATTTAGATTCCTATTTGGCTTAAGTATGAGGACGAAGCGCTCAAACACTCACCCCAAAGTATGATAAAGCAACAATTACGTTTGGTTGGAGGCTGATTACGATTTAATTTTAATGGGACTAAATTATTCCTCTGTTGTGTTAATTTCGGGCTCAATGAGAAGACGCAGAAAAGATATTACACTCAAGGATGGAGACTGCTGGCGAAAAGCGTTTATTAAGTTCACTGAGTCAGAAATTGGAGTTGAAACAAATTGTTCCTTAAGTGTGTGGGCAGTAAAATATAGGCCTAAATGAAAAGATGAAAGTGGATGCAAATGGACACACTTCTCCCTGCTGACTGAGTATTACAAAACCTTAAAGTAACACACATGAAGTAAACAACATGTGTCAAAGACAGATGCTGGTGTTCGACTAAAATATAATATCTTCTTAGTTATGGATCCACCTCCTGTTGCGTAAAAAAAAAATCACTGCTTTGAATTGTTCCTCGTGGTTTAACTTCATTGTCAGCATGATATTAGATCTTTTCCAGAACGTCTGTTGTTTGTTACATTGAGAGAAAGATTCCTCAGAGTAAAGTTGTCTCCTCTTTCCAGCCCCTGTGCGCCCAAGGTGAGTTTTTTAACCTCGTGCCCTTTCCAAATTTCCCTCCTCAATTATTCATGCGACCATGGAATATGGTTCACAGACAACAGTGAAGTTTGTGCTGCAGTGACCGAATATATATATATTTTTTTAAAGCCACAAAATATGTCCAATTAGCCTCTAATCTATTCCATTCCAGTCGCTGCACAACTCTGCTTCAGGTTTTGGCTCAAACGGGCTCCAGGAGTCTCTCGTGGATGACAGCAGGGAGCAGCGCTGGAGATGCTGTAGCTCACACAGCCGCTAGAAGCCGGAGCGCCGTGGTCCTCCCACCTTCTCAAAAAAAAAAAAAAAAAAAAGCTCCAGAGCGCAGCCGGAGGACGGGGAACAGCGACTATTCCACAAAATAAACCCGATGAATGGGACTTTGCCCTGCGCTGGATCCCGGAGCCTGGCTCCCTGCTGCGGAGGTGGGGCACGTTTGCGGACAGAGGGACAGTATTTTCTTTCAGTGAGACCCGAGGTGGAAAAAGACGCAGCAATGACAGAGCCGCAGTCGTGCGCAGCGGCGAGATAGACCAACTATTGTGGGGACGGGAGATCGGAAACACAACTGGGCGAGCAACGCCGGCGGCAGATGTCATTTCCAAACGTCGCAGCTGGTGCTGGTTTGGTGCCCCGCTGGTGTGCCGGACGGGCTGTCCTCGCGCTCTCCTTTTTCATCATCCGCTGCGTCTCCAGCGTTTCCACACTACTTCTTCTTCTGCTTCTTCTTCTTCTTCTTCGAGGGGGATCTCGTGCGGCTGTCCGCGAGGGAGTATTGCTGCAGAGACTCACGGGGAATGCCATGTGTCTCCGCGCGACATAGAAGCTCTTTGTGGGCTGTTTTGCACCGGGGACAGGTGGTGCCGCGCGCGTGCGAGCGTGCGTGCGTGTTGGAACTAACAGGAGGAGGAGGAGGGAGGGCGGGCGGGTGGGTGGCGGGGGGCGCGCACGGACACACAACCCCCTGAGACAGTTGTCCTGGGGATGTCAGGCCGGCGTACGGGATCAGTTTTTGCCAGAGACAGGTGCGACAGGGAGGAGTAGTTCACAGAGCCCGACTCAGGATCTGGTATCGCACTAACGAGCCTCCGCTCTCCCTCTGATCACTCTCGGATTTGTGTTGTTGTTGCTGGAGGGATCCAGCGGGACTCGAACCCGACTCGTGCCGCCGTTTGCTCGGCGCCCCGTTATCAGAGGTAAGTGGCCCGAGCTGTCCGGCGTGGAGGTTTGAGGTGGGTGGTGGGGGGGGGGGGGGGTTTGGGTTGGGGGTGCTGGTGGGTGCGCGCTCTGGGGGCACCACGGGCTTCAAGCTCGGGCTTCATTGTGTCGTCTCTGATGACATGACGGATTGAAGTTGTGCCATCCGGTGAAGACGAACAAACACCGAGCCGATCTGTCATCCCTCGCATCTTGTCCTTTTACAGTAGGTTGCATTGTATAATTCTCAATTTCATACTGCGTAGCTCGCAGCCACGCACACAAAAAACACACACACACACACACACACAAGCAGCTCTCAGCTGTCCGGAGCAGGAGCTTCACCGTCCGTGTATCGATTGGATATTGACACGGATCAGATCAGTGTGATTGAAAATGGCTGACAGTTTATGGATGTGTTTTTGGCCAAGATCATTTGTTACTGTACATCCTGACAGCTGGAGTTCACTCATCCACTTTGATCCACCTGGCTTCGCTCGAGGAGCGGTTCAATTTGAGAAATGTGTGACTTTCCTTGTTGTGTCGGGAGGAATTTTTGCCTTTTCGACGTTACATTTGTTTTTAAAGGGTAATTAGAAAACCTCATTTTCTCATCCAGTGAGTTGCAGAACAATAAGAACAGACTGCATCGCTCCTTCACTGTGGGACTAGTGGTAATGTGCCTCTCTTTTTGCGTCTTTCCCATTGTTGTGTCGTAAGATTGTGTGTTATCTGCTATAGCAGTTGTGTACGTTCTCCAGTCCTACCTGCTGGGCCCCTGGTCTCCAGTGCTCCATGCCTTCCAGCTCCCTCCCTCCCTCCCCTCTGCAGGAGCTGCTATCTTTACAGTACATTGAGTCTGTTGGCTGGATAATGTCAGAATCACATTTTTTTTTTTGCCTTCGGCACAGACCGCTGACTCCTAATAGCTGCCTCCAAGTCGTTCAAAGTTTCTCCATTTTGGAGCTGCGTGTTTTTGTTGTGGCCCCCTATTTCAAATTCAAATTTCCTTTCAGCTGCCTTTTGTCCAGTGTGGACTGGAATGAGAGACAGAGAAGTAAGAGAAGTCCCCGAGGGTCAGAGCATTCCTATAATGAGCCCCAGTGTGTGTGTGCGCGTGTGTTTGTGTGTGTGTGTGTGTGTGTGTGTGTGTGAGAGAGAGAGAGGAAAGAAGAGCAGGAGGCCAGTGAAAGACACATCTAAAGAAAGTGAGACACGGCTCCTTGTCCAGTGCAAAGGTAGAGACAGCCAAGGGAATACCGGCACCTCCACTAACCTTTCTGTCGCTCTGACTGTGTCAATCAGCCTTGGAGGACAAGAGCCTCTTTAATTCCCCATCCTGTGGGCTGTCACCCACCCTGGCAGTCTGAGCTCAGGGGTGCTGCCACAGGTTACACATAGATCATTCTTCCCTGCTGCTCAGCTGCTACACCAGAGGGTGATGTGCTTTTTTTTCTCTTCTTCTTCTTCTTCTTCTTTTCTTCTTCTTTCTTCCACGGAAACAACAGTGCATATGAGGGAGAGGAGGTAGGTGGTGGAGGTGAAGAAGTTCAGGTGAAACATGAAGGGGAGAGATGATCATACACTAATCACCGGAGTGTTGCAGCTTCTTCGGCACGACGGAGGAACAGCGGCGCCCTCTTCTCTCATGTGCCGACACCCTCTTGTAGGCCCGTCACGCCAGCAGTAATTACTGGAGGAGTGCTATCAGAGGGAATTAATTAATAGACAACAGAGGAAATACCTGTCTGATAGGATCTCTGATCTTCTTATTGCACCGGATCCAGTTTCCATTTGTTCAGGGGCAAAACACTTTGTGCGGAGTTGAGAATAGAATAGTTTTGCGGGCGCTTCAAGTCATTTTTAGAATGTTTTTGAAGGGAAAATCAACACAGAAATAAATCGTGGCTGCATTCTTCTCATCGAGCGCGGCGTAAGATTGTGAAGCAGATCCGGCGGGAAACAAAATGATCAAAAGGCAGACCTTGGAGCTGCAGCACTGTTAATTTGACCTGAAGTCACGTTCTGAAACCGCCACAGAAATAAAAGCACTTAGTCGAGATTTAACTCTCTAATAGTGGCATTTAGGTTCCAACAGTTGAAGGTTTTAATAGAAAGCTTGCTCAAAAGAGTTGAATATCTCCCTGCAGGCAGGGGAGAAGGGATACATGTTTTCTCAGTTATTATATAAATAACCAGACTGTAGGAAGCTTTGCTCTTGCCAAAAGAAATGACTCAGTGGGAGGGGAAGAGGGGGGGGGGGCAAGATTGCACAGACATTCAAGGCAAACATAAGGAAAGCAATCGAAGGAACGCTTTACCTGATGTTAGAGCCGATGTCCCGAACACTAAATGTGATTAGTGGAGAAACCCCAACGGTGAGGAAAAAAAGCAATAGTGGCAAGTAAAAGCTTAATATAGAAGCTTGTGTTTTGTGTCAATGGAGAACTCAGATAACAGGGCTAAATGTGTGCCCAGGAAACCAGGCAGGGGGTTTGTACCGCTCCAAGGTCCCAGTACTGATGTCAGTTTTTGGCGACGTTCCCCCCCGCCCCCCTCACCCCGTCCCCAGTGCTTCTCCTCGCAGCTTAACAAACTGCTCAGCGGAGCTTGGCTAATCCTTGGCTATAGCTGTGCCCAGTGATTTATCATAAAGTTAGTTAATTCGGGGGAGATCTGCAACATCCCACCATACACCCATGCCTCTGACAGATCCCCGCTGTCCTCACCGCAGAGTCTGAATCACCAATTAGTTTGAAGAATAGTTTGCGTGTGTGTGCTCTTAAGTGTGTGCGCAGGCCATTAAGACGCGAGGAAAGACAGAGCGAGAGTTTGTCTATCGGAAGGAAACATAGGCACATTGTTCATCACATTGTGTCTGTTTGCCATCCTGTCTCGTATGGACTTTGTGTGTGTGTGTGTGAGTCAGTCCGTCTGTCTGTGCCCCCATACAAGTGTGATTCAACGCTGTCCGGCCTCGCTTGAATGGACGCCCTGTTTGTGCCCCGTTGCTGACGCCAACAGCCGCTCTGCACCCTTTGCCTCGGCGCAAGTGTCGCGCCCTCTGTGCTGAAATAACAGGTGCCTTTTTTTGCACAATGACTTAATCCCCTCTTTCCCACCTCCCCCCCACTGCTGCGTCACCTGTCGGCCCCAGGGCAGCTCCAGCGTGGAAATAAAAATCATGCATTAGTCAGACACAGCTTGCTTTCTAAGACAAGACCACACACACCTCGACAAATTGGGCTTTTGTTCTCGGAGCAGAACATTTGTAGAAACCCGGATTCAACACGAAAGCCGAGGGGGGGAGAGAGGGGGTGAATATCACGGGCGTTCTCTTATTCGAAAAATAACTTCTTCAACCCAGTCATGATCTAAATTGTGGCCCTTTTGCTATCCTGTATCTACAGGTAGAGGGGCAATTTTGCACATTTAGTTCGTCCCGAGGAGTAATCCTCAGCCTGTGAAAACAGTTGTATAACATCTTCTGTGCCTCTGGAGGGAGCTGTCCAAAGTTTGAAAGATGTCATCTGCGTTATCTCTGATTTAACAGAAAGCCTGCGTTACAAACCGAAGGCCTGGAGTTTGAGTGGGTATTTAAGAGGACAGGGGGTATTTAATTGCATAATGGGAGATGTCGAATCCTGTGTTTTTTTTCTTAGATTTACCCATGTTCTAGGGACTAAGAGTCAGGATATCTTGGCCTCTGCTGCTTCTATTTTTATCATACTTATCCTGTCTCTTGTGAGCCCCCCCCCCCCTCTCCATCTCTATGAAAGTGCATTAAACTGCTGCAGTAGCCCTGCAAATCCCCTTTGCCGTTTAGACACTGCTTTACATGAGACTTAAGTTAAAGGCTCAGTTCACCCATATCATGAACAACAAAAATAAATATAAATACTCTCTCACTTCCTGCAAGTAAGAAATACTGCAAGTGGTACAATTTTCAACCAGGCAGATAGTTTGGGTTTTAGAAATCTCGCCCAGTGATTTCTTCCTCCCTCTGAATGCAATGGAAATGAAGGGAATTTCATTTGTAATACCCCGAGAAGTAAAAATAACTATTTTATTGGTCGGAAGTGTTTCCACCTCCAGAGGCAAGTGAGATTTCTTGCGAAATCCGTGAACTTTAAGATCCCGTTGGCTGAAGTTTCTCTTCTGCAAAAATGAGTCATACGGTCAACATTTGACTCTAATTACATTTCAATATTGCACCAAACGCATGTGCACCTGTGTTGACTTAGAAGTGTTCTATGTGGGAGCAGAGCTGTCGCCATCTGCACCAGCCTCGTCCGAGACTGACAGAATGGTAGGAAATACTATTGAGCTGCAGAGTCTGGGTGTTAAACTTGGCGCCCCGGCCTCCTTTTTCTTTTTCTCTGTCATTCTTCCTTCAGCATCCCTCTCCCCGCTACTTTCCTTTGCACTTTCTGCCTCCATACCGCTGCTCCCCTCATTACCTCTCTTCTCCTGCCTCCCCCCCCCCCCCCACTCCTCTTCCTTTCTGTCCTTCACTATCCTCTCCTTCGCTTTCTCCTCCCGCCCCCCCCGCCCCCTTCCTCCCTCTCTCAATCTCCTCTGGACCTTGATGTCAAGGCCTCTCAGGCAGTGTGGTCTCTGTCTGCAGGCTGTCAGGGCAGGGACACTGCCCACTGGGACCCTGAATGGGACAAATTGACCGTAACAATGTTCCCACTTAGCATGTGGAGCTGGGAGAAAGAGAAGGTGAAAAGGAGGGCCTGATGATTGAAGGCCAGGCCAGCCACATTTAGGGGGGGGGGGGGGGGGGGGGGATTGGTGGAGAGGAAGGGAGCAGGACAGCTCTTTGAAATGTATGAATTGAACACTTGCATTAAATCTCACACCTCGTCTTTTTTTTAATCCTCTCCTCACACGTTCTCTCTGCACATATGGCTTTTATTGTTATTTGCCCAAGGCTAGTGCTGGGGTTGCCATAGCAGCAGGATAAACACGTTTGCCTGTGACCCTGCGAGCTCTTACACACACACACACACACACACACACACACACACACACACACACACGCCTCTTTTTCAAGGCACTTCCAGGGGGGTTCATCAGGCCTGGAAGTTTGATCTGCTCTAAGGTGCTAGCGCTGCCTCACAAAGGGTCAAGGATCATCCGCCCCCCCCCCCCCCGCCCCCACCCTCCGCCCCGCCATTACAACGCAATAAGGCTTGTAGCCCACCGGGACCACCGCCGCCATTTAATGCTGCACCCACGTCATCTGGCTCTCTCGCTTTTATCTTTTAATCACTTGTTTTTCCAGTCCTGTCTTCCTTTCACTCTCATCTCTCCGCCTGCTTCATACATCCAGTGCAATGCCAAGGCAGCCAGAATAGATGAGAGTTCAAAGAAGGAAGCCTGATATAGTCAATAATAAGCACGCTTTCATTTTTCTTTCAAACATTCTCTTTCTCATGGCTGTGCTCATTGGCAGCCACAGGCGAGTCTCCCCTCTGAGTTTGTAAAGTCTATGATTTCAATATTTTTTTTTTGTGTGTGTGTGTGTGTCTATGCCCTTTAACTGTGACAGAATGTCTTGGAAAAGTTGGAGGGATATCATGTTGTGTAAGCCTGAGGTGGCACAGTATGACAGGAACAAAGAATGCAGCTGCTATCACCAAAGGCCAAGTGGCTGTTGAATAAAGATGCTTCCCGTTGGTGAAACTGGCATTCCATGTAGGCTTATTGTACCTCCACAGGGGGAGTGTGTTGTTGCGCGTGTGTCTCTCCTATATCTGAATAAGGTAGACACCGGGGATCCTTCCATTCTCTGCAGCCCTGGAAAAAGAGACATTTCCATGAGTATAAACTCAAACTGGCAGCGAACCATGAGCGATACTGTGGGAGACGGGGATGAAAAGACGGGCAGACATGACGGAGACGGACAACGACGTTTACTTCCTGGACACGGATAAACAGTGTGTGTGAACTGAATTTTTTTTTCACGGCCTGTTTGCTGCCCTCCCCCTGCTGCTCTCTGCATCTCTTCCTTTCTCACACACAAACACACACACACACACACAAATACACACACACCCCATCGCGTCTCTGGCGCTCACACTCTTATGAGGTCCTGGTGTCAGTAGAGCCCCAGTCTGTTAACAAGAGAAGAGACTAATGAGGGGCCATGGTCAGGACGGGAGTGGACAGGCCGGTCCCGCGTACCACCCGCAATACATGAATACACACTGGTTCATTGAAGCACACACTTGCATATTCCCAGACAAATATACACACTCACATCTAAGAAACAAGTCACCACAAGCCCAAAGCCGCGAGTAGCATATTTAGCGCCAGCAGCCATACCGCAATTATATTATTTTTCTCCTCTGGCATGATAAAAATAGCAACACTTATTTCTATTATGGCATTCTCAGACACACTCGGCGCACCTCCACTGTTTCATTTCCCGTGCCAGGCTGCTACGACCGTTCAGCAGATAACTATGAAGACTCAGTTTAACTGCTGTATGGTGGGAGACATCGCGTCGAGGATGCTGGTCACACACATCCGGAATCATTTCCCGCACCAGCGCAGCGTGAATCTGTATAAAACCATGCCCTCTGGGCCAGCCGTGTATTATCCCGCTTCTGTTTTTATAGCTGATTCATTTCTTCGGGGAACTTCCAGCCCAAATGGCTCCATCCTGTAGTTTTATGGTCGCAGAGACGCTGCAAAGATAAAATGAGAATGTTCTCATTGGTTTTGTCGGTTGTCGACAGATTTGTTTACTACTTCCGCTGCAGCTTTTCCCGTTGTCGCTGTGGTCTCGGCTTGTCTCGTCGACGGTCTGCTTTAAGCTCTCGTGACCGTGTACGCTCATTTTTCTGCCGAGCAACCACCTCTTTTTTTTTTTTTGCGCTTCAAGGTAATTAACAGCTTAACGCGTCCAGTGACCTGGACGAGTCAGTCATGCTGGAAAAAAACAAAACAAAAAGAAAGCCGGCTCGCTGGCACTGGCGGCGGGGCAGTTGGCGAAGTGGTGGGACGGAGCCGAGACTGTGACCCCGCTGTCCCGCTTCACTCTGCCACGGCGAAGTGAAGGGAACGAGCGGGAGAAGGGCTGCGGCGGGAGGGCGGCAGCGACATGTCGACGGTTGACGGGTGGAGCTGAACTCAGGGAAGCAGAGAGAAGGATATCGGTTTGAAAAAACAGCAGCGGAGTCTGGAGGGGACGCTTGCTCTGCCTCTGTTGCCGTTGCAAAGTGGAAGCAAAGTGGGTCCTCGAACGTACTCGCCTAAATTAACAGCTCAGAAGCACCAATTAATGTACAGCCTCGCTGTGGGTCTCTGCTGCGCCGAATCAAAGGGTTTCTTGCTGTGCAGTGCGTCTGCTCATCTCCTTAGCACCCCACACCCTACACCCACACACACACACACACACACACATACGCAGGAACATGCACAGAGGGGATTTTAGCCAAGGAACTCGAGCCAATGAGTGAGAGATGGGATGAAAGTGTTGCATGGAGCTTAAAGCTGAATGTCAAGGTTAAAGAACAAAAGGATGATGATTTGGGGCTTTGTGTGAGTGGCAAGGGGATGAAGGGGGAAGGTGAAGTTTGATGCCGGGATGAGAAGAAGACGAGATGACAAAAGAGGAGAGGGAGGAGGACGGAGCGTGCTCTCCGAGGGCGGGAATCACAGAGACGGACCCCGGGTCCCATCTGGAGGCAACAGGTCCGGTGACAGCAGGCTGGTTCACAGTCCAAGTATCCCAGTCGTGTGTGACAGCCAGGACCGGAGCCAGGGTCTCCCCTTGTCCAAGACCCCCAGAGACCCAGCCAGTCCACCAGCAATCTGTCCCGCGGCACTAACCACTTCAGTGAGACGGACGGGCACGTTGGTGATGTTCAAATTGAAAGTGGATGCCTGATAATAGCGCCGCTATCAGAGATGACGGGGCTCCAAAGAAAATAGTCGACAGTCTGTATTCTGAGGGAAATGTGGAACTGATAGAGAGGATTTAAGCTCCTTCACAGCAAATCTGTTATTGCTGTACTACATTATGTCTCGGCCTGAATTCATTACCATTAATGCTCACTTGATATACAAGGAGCGGTAACAATAGCAGTCACAAACCAATAAGCCACTAAAGCAAAAATAATTGATATCCTACACACATAACAGCTACTTCTAAAGCCTGCGTGCTGTTACAATGGAGCTGTTGATTGGCAAGTCTTCTGTGCCGGGGTTTTTCTGTTGGTCTCTGTGCATTCAGAATCCCATCGCTAGCGTGCTCACAGTAGCTAGTGGGTCATTCGTATTTGCATGTAAATGTTTTTCACCCCTTGGCTTGACTGGTGGGGCAATCAGAATGGCTCTCTGTCTGTATCACTAAGAGGGAGGCTGCAATGACTGACTGTGACATTCAGAGCTCAGGCCAGGCTTCACCCTTTGCTTTCATTGGCTCGTTCGCTCACACGTTTGTTTCTGTGGGAAGGAGAAGGCAAAAGACAGGAAAGGGTGGGTTTTTTCGTGTGTGTGTGTGTGTGTGTTTGTCGTCGATGTGATATCTCGTCAGTCGATCCTTTAGTGGGCCTTCACGGTTTCCGTTCTGAACGGCTTGATTAGCTGGAAACAACAGGAGAATCAGACCGCGTCATCCCGCGTCCTCCTACCTCATCATCCGGCCCCCGGAGCGTCAGCTTGGCCACCTCCAGCGTCCCATGGCGCCACCGACATGGACTCTTTGCGGGGATTTTTCTTGCTCGGACCAGCGTGACACACACAGACGCTGGCGCACACACACACACACACACACACACGCAGACACACACCTCCCACATGGCGATGATGGATACATGTGCAAACGCGTATCTTTTACGACGGAGGAGTGTTTGTGCTTGACTCATGTAGCACATCCCATGGTTTGGCAGTCTGTCGGGCGTTTATCAGCCCCTGCTATCAGATGCATCATGGTCCTTTTGGTCTCTGAGCTTCACCAGCTGGGTTTCTCTGCTCGCTGAGCGAGGCGGGAAGAGGGGACATTAGGGGACAAGGACACTCAGGAGGGGTTGAACGTTTTGAGGGAAGACGTTCAGCGAGTGAACGAGGACATAATTCATCTAAATACTCTGTTACTGTTGGAATGTGTGTTTATTTTATGAATATATCCATGGAGCTGACACTATTTCAAACATGTCTGTTTCGGCAACCGCAATGCTCCAGTAATTCCATTACGACTCTGTTGGCTGCTCATATTCGCTGTATTCCTCCCTGCACTGATGTAGGTGCATCTTCCGTCTTCGTCTAAGCATGCGAGGACGTCTCTGCCAATGTAGGAAGTTGTGTGTGTACTCGCAGTCTAAATAAACACACAAACTATTTTTAAAAGTTTCCCATTCCCAGTTTGTGTTTGTGTCTGTTTGATGTGACTGCACTTCAAACATTTCTCTAATCCCCCTCCTTGACATTTGAGCACTCAGTTCTTTTATCCCAATCATAGGATGTTACTGTACGGTTAGTCCGCCGCTCAACGGAAACATTGGTTTGTTGCTGTCATTATGTGGTCTTTGCTGTGTTGGATGTTCTTGTAAATATTGTCTGAGAGGCTGAGGCAGCTCGTGGGCTTAAGATGCCAGCGTATCCGCCTTTTAATCATGCAAAAATGTACAGGAGTTGGTTCCAGTTAGCTTGTCTCCGGGCTCACAGCGCACTGATTTTGACACCTCATCAGTTACACGTCTCTCAACAACGTGACTCTCGGGCGACTCCCCTTGACCCTGTCCTCACCTGGTGACGTCACTCGCCGCCTCAACACCCCGTTGTGCGCATCAACGCGCGGCTCACTCGTTACCTGCTGTGGCTGCTCTAACCTTTTCAACAATTAGCCGCTTGCTCCTTCTAAATAGCCTCGCTTGTTCTGTCTGTTTCATTTCAAACGCAGCCACTCTCTCCCCTGGCTCGTATGTATAGAGAGAAACTCGATCCCCGAGTCTAAACTCGAGTAATAAACAAGACAGAAAATGCCTGAGAGCTGACTCTTGCAGGCCAGAGATACGTCATGTACCATGAAGCTTTAAGGGTGCTGTCACGGAGGGAAAGCGTCGGCTGTTTTTTTTTAAAAAAAATGTGTTAATCTTCTTTTTTTTTTTACTTATATGAATGTTGGAGACGAAAAGCAATAAAAGCCATCTTGTTGCTGCAGTATCAAGTAAACAGAGGCCCCGGCCAAAATAACCCAAATCATCACAGAAATATGCAGCCAATCAACACGCTTTCAGCGTGGCCTCTTGCCTTCCCAGCATGCTGCTAACTCACAATGGAGCATTTATATCTGCACATTTTTTTAATTATTGACGACCCTTGTTGAGCGTGTTTTTAATTGTTCTAACCTGAGAGGGCGAGCGGAGTGCTCGTGTCAAAGATGGCAGTCACTCTGAAATTCCTTGTTATTTTTTTGGGCCACTACTTGGGTGGACAGTTTTCATTTATTTTTACTCTCTTTCGCTCGGTTTTTTTGGGGGGGGCTTGGGCCGCTTCACCTGGCATAGAGAGCCTCTCTGCTGTCATCAGCACCATTAACGGCCACAACAAAGTAGCTTTGAAGCTCTGCAGGGCTTAGGCCGTAATAGGAGGACAGCTCCAGGCTCACACTATAATGGAAGGGAAAGCTCACGGGCTCCACTGTTTGCTCCTTCGTTCAGATATCTGCTCCTTTTTTATAAGATGCGGCGCCGCAGACATCTGGGCCAATTACTCTGTCTTTGTGTTCGTCCACCTTTTCTTACGGCCCCGTGTCACAGTTTTTGACGCCGCTGACATTAAAGGGGACAAATGAAGCGACGCGGATCATAGCCGGACAGGATAGACGACGCTAAAGCGCCGCAGTAAAATCGTCGCAGTAAAATCGTCGCTCTCCGGCAACTATTTTTAAGACAGAGGTAGCAACTGCTGGAAGCTCAGTATTTACTGCTGTCTCGTCTCTTAATTGGATGCATTATGTTCATTTCCTTTGCCGCTTTTCAAATCTTAATCAGATGTTTAATTTGCAGCCTTGCAGGATTTTTACCAGCTGGCTCCAAACATCTCCATCTCTTCATCTTCTGTGTTTGTGTGTGTGTGTGTGTGTCTCATCGTGATTTCCTCAGTTTCTTTAGTAGTCAGGCGGTGTATGTGAGCCTCTGGCTGTGTGTGAAGGTAGGTGGGTGAACATAACAGACAGTGTCTTCTGCCTGTTCCTGTATTAATTCAATGAGGCCAGTGGAAATGTGACAGGGATTATTGGTCTGCTCGTCAGTCCACAGAAGAAAAGACGGAAGCGGCTGCGAGGAGCCTTCATTAATATAATAACAGTCCTCGGTTAGAACAGCTAGCATGCTCTCTATGTAAAGCGTTCACACACACACACACATACACACCGAATGGCCGCCCACTAGACTCTCCGCAGCCACCTCTCCTTCAAATTTATGTATTTGTCACTTCTGCCAAAATTCACAAAATGCAAAGACGGAAACTGATTATGCTTCTCCTCGTGTTCACGGGCAACGCGATCAGCATTTCCTCGCCATTGTCGAGTCGCTTCCCTGGCGCTGATAAGGAGTAATTGCCAGTGTGGCAGTTGACTTGCTTCCTTCCTTGAGAGTTGCCATCCAGGCTGAAGCAGGCGTCGAGACTCTCTTTGTTCCCGTGAAAAAGTCTACATCAATATCTTTGTCTGGAGGTGGGGAGATTTCGTTTGCATCAGATAATCCCTTTTCTCTCCTGAAATTAGTTTCTCTCTCTTGAGGCTAACACGCAGAAGCAAAATTACAAATGAGCCAGGATTACAAATGTAGAAGTGTGAAACAGAACAGATAGGGGAATGAGTGGAATGAGTGGAACAAGTGTGTGTGTTTGTGTGTGTGTGTGTGTGTGTGTGTGTGTGTGTGTGTGTGTGTGTGTGTGTGTGTGTGTGTGTGGAGGAGGCCTCTCTGCAGTCAAGGACTTTTGCTGGGATACTTACCTGATTGAAATGAATAGATTCCTGGATAGTGGATGCAGGAGGAAGGGGGTGTGTGGAGTGGCAGCCTGAGGACTCATCAGTCATCACAC
The DNA here is from genome assembly GCF_023055335.1 of Clinocottus analis. Lineage (NCBI taxonomy): Eukaryota > Metazoa > Chordata > Actinopteri > Perciformes > Cottidae > Clinocottus > Clinocottus analis. The sequence goes on from NW_027175987.1 coordinate 1,923,596, forward strand.
ACACACACACACACACACACACACACACACACACACACACACACACACACACACACGCTCACAGACACACAGGCTGGCTCAGTGGCTCATTAATGCATTTTAGCACCACTGGCTACCCCAGGCAGCAGGCCAACCCAAAAAACAGAAGCTAAGAGGTGATGCTCACCGCGGGCCACCCTGGGCTGGGTAGAGGGGTAAAGCTGAGCCTCTGGCAAGTTTTCCATGTCAGGATCCATACACGGACTAATGAAGAGCCGAGAGAGAGAGAGAGAGAGAGAGTGAGGCTTCAATCAAACTGAATAAAGCAACAAGAAACATGCACACGAGCTTCAGCACGAGCACTGGCGGGCGCTAAAAGCAGCTCAGCTAACAACCGCTGATGTTTCACCGAGGAGCTGATATTTAGTTAGACTCAAGGCTTAGGAGTGTCTCTGTAAGTGGATGTAGTGATAAATCTTAAAGCAGAACACTCTCCCCGAGCCAGCGCCGTGTTGTGGTGAACTAGTTCTCCTTTATCCGAGCGTCGGGGGACGCAGACACACAGGGGAGACGAGGTATAGGAATAGAGCTTTTCTCCATAAACACAACTACTGCCTCATTGAAACAAAGTCTGTGTGTGTGTGTGTGTGTGTGTGTGTGTGTTTATCAGAGCTTTTTTTCAACCTCCCATGACAGCTTCCATCAGCACGATTATCAGGAGAGCAATATTGCTTTTGTCAAAGCGGTTCCAGGGGCAGAATATTGTTATTTAGTCTGTGTATACGTCAGGACATTTTGTTATTGTTGTCAGGCGAAGCAGTAGCCGCGCTCAGGAGAGCTCAGAGTGGGGTTGCTTATTTTTTAAAGCTCAGCAAGTCTCCAGCCAAGGCAGCGAGTTTCTCTTCCAAGGCCTCCTGAGAGTCAACCCCGAGGACCTGGACTAATTCTTCTGCATCACATTACCATTCTCATTAATGTGACTGATTACGCACTTGGAGAGAGTGGGCCACAGTCGTGAGCCAACCGGCCAAAGTGTTTACTGGCACACAAGTGTGAAAAATCCGAATGCCCACTCGTGTTGAGTCATTTGCGTCTTAGATCATTCTGACGGCTGCGAACAGACCTTTGACATCTCATTCTCTGTCGGAAATGGATTTCCGTCTTATTGAGCCGGTGGTTTCGTCCGCCAGGCTGTGTTTGTGTGTGCGTTGTGTCAGCGTGTTCCCGTGCTGACGGAAGGGAGATTTTGCCAAAGTTAGAGAAAACTTCATGTTTTGATCACACAATTAATTAACCTTCCTCGGCTCGCTGTTGAGAGCGGAGGACGTTATGTAACTCGATAAAGGTTTCCATGGAAGGAAATATATTTTGCTAACAAGCAGATCCCATTTTGTCAAGCAGTAGTTGTTTCCATAGTATTTAATGTCTCCTTGTGTTTACTGTTGGAGGGAGATCACAACAATGCACAAAGTAGCTTTGACTAAGGAACGGAAAAAAAGAAAATGAGTTAACTAGAAAACAAGCCGTCTTGGCTTCTCTCTGCACTAAGTGAAGTTCTTGAATGGGTGAGAAAAAGTAATAACACTTAAAGTATGAGACATATTTGTGATAATTAGATGTTGTGCAGAGACTGTTTAAAATGCGGACAGACTTCAGAGGATAGGAAAACACAACACCCCAGAGCCAGCCCTTGTCCCGACTACAGCCATTATTGGTTTCATTACAACTGGAACACAACATAAATACTCTGTTATTTCAGAGTATTGTGACTTTCTTCAGCTCCACTCAGAATAGAAAAATGGAAATAGTTCTGCGTCTGACTGGACTTCTAATCAGTATGCCCCTTAATATAAATATCCCACCGCTATATGTACTGCAGGCTCAATATAGAACAGAGATCCCATCTGCTTGATTTGTGTAAGTCAATCTTTATTCATAGGGCAGAGACACATTTAGGAGCAAGAGTCAAGTTTACAATTTAAAAACAAGAAGCCCTCCAGGCCTTCAAAAATCACATTATAATGAAGAAAAAACAAATAAATGAACTGAGTGCAGTTAAACATGATGCTACTAGCAATATTATAATCATGCCCTGGATAGGTTTTCTGAAACTGGAGATACTACCCAGAGTATTAGACATAAAAAAAAAAATCTGTTATTCCAGGAGACAGGAGCAAATGGCCCAGGATGCTCATCTAATGTAATGGTGTGTGTCAGCATGTGAAATGACGACTGGCATTTTAACTGGCCAATAATACAGTCTTTATGGTTTATGGGACTGGAATTATCAGATGAGGTCCGACCACCTTGAGGCTTCACTTCCATTGGTCGCTGTCGACGTACATATGTGGAGAGCAAACGCACCGACGGGCTAATCTCTACCTGCAAAGTATGGCTACGTTTGGTATGCTAATGCAACACATGCAAAAACAAATCACGGTCAACAGAAACTGGCCGGAATTGAAATAGGCATATGTATTTGTTTTCATTAGGTTCAAGACAAAGTTTCACTTTTTACAATGACTCAGTTAAAGTATTATTCATGTTACATGATGCTACAGATGACACTAAAATGTCAATAATCAGGAAATAAAAACTCTCTTGGGATTATATGTCCTGGTCAAGGAGTTAAGGTACATACAGTAACAGGTGTTAACTTCTCTACAATGAGATGGGCGTTGTCTTCCTGTCCACCTGCTACCAATGCTGGGATGCCATTGGACACATGCTATGGATGTCCGCTGCACAAATTTGCTTGAACCTTTGACCACAAATCCTGGTTAAAAATCATGTTGGAAATGTCAATGTTGCATTGATATTATTGCCGTTGCTCTATGCAATGTTACCCTTGTGTGTTTGCACAGCCCCAGTCCTGCACACTGGCCGGAGTCCTTCCTCTAATGTCGTGGTATTACTGCTCTTGGTCTCCCCGCTGTAGCCCCGGGCTATCAGAAACAATTGCCTAGATTGTGTCAATGGAGCCAGTGGAGCAGGTGAAGGCATCCGCATCCCAGTGTAAGTCTCAGGTCAGTGACAGTGAATGGCCTTCGCTTACTACAGCGTGTGAGTTCAGCTGGAAGGAAACCAGCTCGGCCGGAGAAGCTATGCGCCTCTCCACAGGGACCTTTGTATCAAGCTGAGCAGAGCGCTGCTTTCAGAAGAAACAAGGCACAGTGTTTGCCTCTGTTTGTGTGCATATGGGTTTGTGTTTCTGTGGACTTTTCTACCCCACTGTCCAGCTGACCTGGAGTTTGTCCAAAGGGCCACACCACAGCCCACCTTCCCCTCTCCTTTCCACGCACCCCTCTCTTGCCTCCGTGGTCGTCGGCTCGGGCACGAAAAGATGGTGAGGCTGGGTCGCTTCCAAAATGATTTCCATTGCCGCATAAGTGCCTCTGGAAGAATGCAACTTGGTACATGCCAGGAAAGGAAAGGAATAAATGACCCTGGAGTGAGAGCTTGAAGTGGGCCAATCGACTTTTCTTTTTTTTCTTTTTTTTTTTTAGGAAGACTGCGTTTGCATCTCGCCAAGGCCCAGCCGAGCAAATTGAAGAATTTGGAGCAGCGTAGAGAACAGCATGAGGTGGAGAAGGAGAATAAGCTAGAATAAATGAGAAAGATTGCTGGAGTTTGGAGGAAGGCTTGTTGCTACTCTCCATGGCCAAGCCTGGGATATAGTGGGGCTTTTGAAAGGAGAGGCTACGCGATTACAGCAGAAGGGAGGAGAAAGAAGATAGAGGCAGACAAGGAGATAGGCTTTTAAAAGCTCCATTTAATTAGAATAAGCCGCTGAAGAATTGAGAAGACAGCAAAACGAGTGGGCGTGAAGACGGAGAAAACACGAGCAAAGGGGAAAGCAATGTTCCCCCTTTTGCATTTTGTAATTGTTCCGGCGTGTGCATGTTATTCCCCTCCCTGTTGCTTTTGCAATTATCCTGGGACCAGGGGCGGTCTCCCTGAAGTCAGAGTGCTTGAGACACTTGGGTGGCTTGATGGAGTTTGGCAAGTAGCGGCGCACACACAGGGCCTAAAGACACCGCTTACTTAATTAACCAAAAAGACTCCAACTGACTCTCCAGGCTGGCGAACGGGGACGTCGGCCTCGGTCTTTCGAATTTCCAGCAACAGAACGTGATTGCATCGTGACCTGAGTGTGTGTGTGTGTGTGTGTGCTCACGTTGTTGTGCATGTGTTTCTTCTTGTGTGTGTGTGTGTGTTTTTACAGCAGCAGAAGGGGAAATGTTGATGAGTGCGGGTAAATAAACGGTAAGGGAGCGTTGGCAGACAAAGCACGCTGCGATCTTGTAAACCAGTGGTGGAAATGATTAACATCCGCACCGTCCCCAAACGAACCCCGACCGCTTTCCCACCGCCTCATTTGTTCTCACTGTCAGTCTGGGGCCCTCATTCTCACTCGAAAAAAAGAAAGACGGTGTATAATTGTTTTCAAGAAAAACACTTGGTTTCAATCAAAAAAAAAAAAGAAAAAAAAAAAAAGGTTTTATTACATCTTGCGATCTTAATTAGCATTTCATAGTGATGACCTCAAATTCACGTCGTCTCCGCAATGCCGGCGAATCAGGAGCGTGAAATGCCAAAAAGATGTCTCACTGTCTGTCTGTCTGTCTCCTCCTCCCGTGAGTGTTTTTCGAAACAGCGTCCTGCGGTTTTTAGCACATCACACCGTGTCCGCTGTGTGGGGAGTGACGGCTCGGCCGCTGCTGACTCCGCCACACAACCTGCAGAGTTTGCAGACACCCCGTGACCCTTCATCCCTTCGCCGCTGTACACAATTTGCCACGGCGGCCCTGTATATCGCCTGTGCCCTGACATTTTAGCTTTGCCCTCCTATTTGCCCTGTCCCTTCTCATTATGAGACTGCATCCCGTGCTGTCACAATAGCTCTTTCAGGTGGTCCAGCCTGCTTACGGACGCGCTCCGGCTTCACTCTGTGTGTGTATGTGTGTGTGTGTTTTAATTACAGTCTGTACGCTTTATATTTGTTCTCCCATTTTTTTTTTTGCCGAACCCATCCCGCCCCTTCGCTTCTCCACGTTCATGCATCTTTGCCGCATTGACCCGCGGTGTGTTCTGGAAAGCCACTTCGCTCTCTCACTTCAGATGTTGGGCCCCTGCCTGCGTGACCGTGGTCTGTGTCTGCACAGCTCAACATTTCCCTTCATTATCCCGGGTCTTCTCGTGGCGGCTCTGCAAATTGGCCTGATGGTGAAGCAGGCCGTGTTGTCCATTGAGCTGCCGTGTCAGTATTAGTTGCCTGGCACCAGCTTTTGTTCCCTCCGGAGGTAATTGCGAGCGAGGGGGTTTAAGTAATGATATGTGACAAGGGTGAGGGTATGGGCGTGCCATCCGTCATCCATCTGAGTGTATCAGGCCACGAAAAGGATCTCCTGTGAAGTGTGTGGTGTCGCTTTCGTGACATTTCCAAAGTTAAGACCACGGGGGCTTTGGTGTTCAAAACCCGCAAAAGGGAGACTGAATGAAAATGATATTCATATCAGGTGCAGTTGAACTCCGCAGTCGTGTTGGTGGTTTACAGACGTGGCTGTCGGCCCCTGCCGTCTTTTCCTCTTCTCGCGCGCAGTGCTTTAGTTTCGTTACGTCTCTCTGAGTCTATAAATGCCAGCGATCCAGTTGGGCAGTAAAACCCTTCATCCTGGGCTTTGGTTTGACTTGGGGAAGAAGAAAAAACAAAAACGAACAGCGACATTATTCTATCTTTCACAACAAGAGCGACGTTGGAAAAAGGAAAAATATGGAGATTGCGTCGCAAAATGTGCACAGAACCACAGCCACCACCTCCCATGGACAACTAAAGCCGACTTCCTCCCCTCACAAAGTTCTCTTCTTCTCTGTCCTTGGCTTCCCTCTCTCTCAGCTGTACATTAAAGTGACATAAAAACAGAGGACAAAAGTGGGTCCTCAGTGTCTCGGCGCTTGAATGGCTTGATTTCTATTCCGGTAGAGACGTAGTGTCTCGGCCTGCCAAGTTGTGTGCAGACAGACCACGGCCCGGCCCGGCTTCTATAAAGAATTGTACTGTACACAGTGTCGACGGATAATGAGATATACTCGGCACCCAGCAGATCTGAGTCTTTTCACTTCTCCTCTGTCACTGCGAGGTGACTCCCTTGAGAGACCGTCACTAGAAAAAACACATTTAAATGGTGCTATGTCTCTCTTACACACACACACACACACACACACACACACACACTCAAGGCATACATGGGCTTCCAGAGCCCTCGGTGAATTATCACCAACGCGGCGAGGTGCTGAAATACGCCGTTTGACGAGTTGACTCTCTGATCTCATTTTAGTGTATGCCCCCTTACGAACACGTCGGAGCATCTTGCCCCCTCAGCGGGAGATGAGAGAGGCTGGCGGAGGGTGCTTCACCGCAGGACTGCTTTCTACTCACCGAGCACCTGTCGCGTACATACACGTACACACTCCCCGCCACTTAAGTCCCAGTGCAATTTACAGTGGAAATGAAAACACTCCGATGGCAGAGTTTGACGGGGCGTGAGTGCTTTTAAATAGTGGCCCTTTTCTTTATTCGACGTTACTCAGGTGACAAGAAGACGTAAACAACCCTCCGTAGCGTCGCGATAAGTTGAGTTTGAGGGTGTTTATAGAATCACAATTCACTACTCTATATCGTCTCGTTCATGGCTGGACCGCTCATGCTGACGCGTGGCTCGGCTCCCATCAGCCACCCAGCTAGTTCCTGACAGGCTGCCAACAGTAGATGATCTGTTGCCGTGTGTGTTTGGAGTTAAACCCGGAGCTCGAATTGATTTCATGTATGCAGTTGTGTCGACTCTTCCTGATTGAGTTACAGTAATTGGATTAGAGATAAGATCGGGCATTTACTGCACGTCTAAACTCCGACAATTAGGAAGTCCCGACTCAGAAGAGCAGATTGACTGAGCGCAGCAAGACTGCAAAAACACGCCTTTGAATTAAGAAGCGCCTCCCGATACGATGCTAAACGGGGGGCCGTCTCCTACAGGCCTCGGTCGTCCTAATCGACCTTTTCAAGCGCCACCGTGGGTCCAAATCTGCTCACTTAATCCGACGACTGCCTCCTGCGCTGCCTCGCAGCAGTCCATCGCATTTCTGCTGCTCTTTATGTCGAACCGCTTTGCATGCATATGAGCCGTTTTGACGCTGGGAGGCAAGCACGCCTTTTCTTCTCTGGTATTTTTTTTTAAAGCTATTAGCCGTCAACGTGTTCCTCTGAATCTGAGACTCGATGCAACAGATAAATGTCGACAGCATACGCTTCCTGGAGTAGCAGCACAGCAACAACGATGCAGCTAGTCGAGGTGGGGTGCAACACCAGGTCAGATTCTGCTCCGTGGGTTTCAGGATTGTGTTGTTTGGCAATCGGACAAGGCACAGAGGTGCGGGGACGGATGCCAAAGAAATACCAGAGAACATTTAGAGAACTGCCAAAAGGACAGGGAACGATTGTTTAACAAAGTTCCCCAACACGTATTTTGTTTGGCCACACTGCCCAACGCTACATACGACTCCCATTTGTCCTGTGAACTTATCCTCCCTCCTTCTCTCCCCGCTCCCTTCCATTTCTCTCCTTCCCGCCTCGCACAAAGTTATCATCACACCCGAGGGCCGGAGTAGTTTCTGATTGAGGAAACTGAATCAATCTCAAACCTCCAGGCGTACAATCGGGATCAGACGATAATACCGGGCTACAGGAGGGCGCACCTCTTCCTGGCCTTCCTCTATGGCACCGGCTTTTCAAAGTGAGGTCACGACTGAACTTTTGGGACTCAGGCAAAGCCTTTTCCACTTCCTATCCTCGCTAAAAAAAACTAAATACATTTGGAAGCGCATGAGCATCCAGTCGTCTCTGAGGAGTTGGCCCCAGCAGATGGCTCGTCGTCTCACAGCCTTCAGGAATGTTTTATTTAGCTGTTTGTCACACTGTAAGACATGGGAGACCTCAATCTCTTCCCTCTCCATCTACCGTGACCCGGCAGGGCTCCAGCCTGAGAAGGCCTAATGGAAACTCTCCTGTTCATGCCGCAGGTTTGGGGCGGGGCCGGAAAAATGTCATTCAGATGGAATATTGGATAAACAGGGGTGAAAGGTCATGTTTACACAGCAAATCCTCCATTTCCATCACGTCAAACAGGAGATATTTGGCAACCAGGGGGAAGGAGAAAAAAGAAGCCTGACTTGACACCCCCCCCCCCCCCTCCCTCACCTCCCGCCCGTCGTCGTCTTCCTGCTCTAACATAGATGTCACATGTGTCACACACAAGCAGAGACGGGGCGAGCTCGCGGCGCGCCATTAGCTCAGTTTTTCACCTGCTAACTACTCTGTCTGTCATACAGTTTTGCATACACCCAAGCTAACCTTAATATTAGCATTTAAATTGAGTACTCATCAGAGCAGGTGGGGGAGAGGAGGGGTGGGGGTGGGGGGGGGGGGGGGTCGCAATCGCAATTTTTCTTTTTCACTTTGCCTTTCTCAAACCCGTCTCTTGGCAAGGGGAGAAGTACAATAACCAATAATGCCTCTGATATGATAAAGAGCTGTCGCGATTGATTTCCACGCCGCCTCGACTCTGTACCCGTGAATTAATTGGGATCTGTCTTCATCCTCCAATTCTGTCGCTCCTTCCTTTTCACCGCTCTCCCTCTCTTCTCGCTTTGGCTCCGCTCGGCTCCCAGAGCTCATTTCAAATACCTCAATGCTGTTGGCCGTTGTCCGTGGCCTGCTGGTGGCGTTTTGGCACCAGCAGATGTTTGGATTTTAAATGCCTCTGAGATGAATGCAAAAAAATGTGTGCGCGGTTTCAGGCAGGCGCTCACAGCAGCGGTTGAGAGGAGTCAAAAAGCGGGGAACTTTTTTGCAGGGAAGTTGCAGCAAAGTACTCCTTTGACGCCGCAATCCTCAACTTGACTGAGCTCAGCACGGAAGATTATGGAGAAGATTTTTTTTCTTCTTCTTTCACCCTGTAATCCCTCTTTCAGGTTAAGAAGGGGAAGCGCTTTATCTTTGCGTGTGCGTGCGTGAGTAAGTGCGAGATAAAGAGAATAAAGAGAGGAGAATAGTGGAGGTGATGGCTGAGATGATTGGCCAAAGTGGTCTGTGGGAGTCGTGCGGATCAAGGTCGCATCACTGATTCCCCCCTTCTGTTAGGGTGAGAGCGGGTGACCTCTGCTTCATTAACTCCGTAATTCGCTTTTAGCCCTCCCTCTGTGTGTGTGCGTGTGTGTGTGTGTGTGTGTGTGCAGAGTGTGTTTGTTTATCTGCATGCATGTCTAGAGGCTGATAGATGGTCGTGTTGATGGGGGAGACAGCATCAGGACAGATTTGAGAGGGAAGAGCAAAGTGAGCAAGAAAAAGTAAAGTTTCTTCAGTCAGACCCCCTTCTCCCTCCTCCTTCCTCCCTCCTCCATCCTCCCTACTCCCTCTTCCCTCCTCCATCCTCCCTCCTCCCTCCTCCCTCCTCCCATCCCCTTCTTCTAAACCAAAGAGGAGGGCTGCAGGCAGAACACGCAGACAGGCCTTTGATGCCCAAGTTGATGGTTACCAAGCCCTCTCTTCCTCTATCCCCCCCCAACCCCCGCCCCCTCCTCTCTCTCTCTCTCTCTCTTTTTCTCTGTGTCGGCCTCGCTCGCTCTCTGTCTTGACAACCACACCACGTCCTCCCCTGAAATGTGCCTAATCACAGTCTAGCCGAGGAACGACACACCCAGCACCTTTTCTCCTCTTGCTTGTCACCGTTTATGCTTCTCCGCGCCGTGTCCTCACGTCATCTCCTCCTCCTCCTCCTCCTCCTCCTCCCCGGCCTCCACCTTCACGCGGCAAACGGGGAGTGGAGTAAACACGAGTTGTCACACACTCCGTCCCCAGCTTGTCTCGGTGCAGCCAGAAGAAATGATGCATCCCGTCGACAGGCTTAGAGCGGCGAGCGCGAGCGGCGGCTGTGTCGTGCAGGTGGAATCCTGGGTAATAAACGAAGAGGATTTGGCATCTCTGAAAAACCCTGCCTGCACTCAAACGCGCATCAGGGCGTACATTGCGGTGTAATATCCCTTTTTATTTGTTCAGCCGCTCGTCATAATGTGAGAGTGTCTCCCAAAGTCATGCGTGGTTTCGTCTCTAATTTGGCAAAACCAACCTGGACTTGCATGTCAGTGCAACTTTGTTTAATTGGCTTAAACAGAATTTGTTTTAGGATTCCAGTCGAATAATCACATTAAAGAGTTAGACCTCGCTAATTGGCGGTGGAGTCACGCGATTTAATCACAATTTAAAAAGGCTGTAGCATTATTTAGTGAACTCCCAATTTTGCCTATTGATTTGAATTTAATTCATCTCTCCCCAAATACCGCTGGACCCAGGAGGCCTGTTAGTAGATAATATATTTACTGTAGCAATCAACTGCTGTTGGATGGCTCCCATGCCAATGACTTCCATTTGTGTGTGTGTGTGTGTGTGTGACAGAGAGGCAGGCTTAAAACAATGAAACAGAAAATGTCACTTGTCACTATTATGGAGGGCTGGAGGCTATTCTGAAACTAATGACTCCATAATTGTAGCGGGTCGCACAATGACAAACTTCATTACAAAGACTATTCCTCTGAAGTCGATGAAGACGTCTCACACCACCCACTGCCGCCATAATCTGACTTAAATATGACGAGACGAGAGGGGGAATTCAACTGTGGATTTCTTTGCCACGTGCCTTGTTTTTCTTTTCACGGATCAGTTCGCAGTTTTCAACGTTGGCGATTTCGTGCTCAACTTGACAACGTTGGGTCAGAAAATCGATAACCAAAAACTAGCAACGTGACAGAGGAAATGTATTATTTTGAGACATTTATTTTTTTAGATTACCTGAACAGTTGCATGATATTAGTGCATGGGCTCGAGACCCACAGCGGTGCATAGGAGCGTTTTCATTGGCAGTCTTCACATTCACTGCAATGAAAACAGGTTCGTTCTGTCAGGATTCAAGTGGGCTAGCAGAGGATTATATGGTAGGATGGTGTCTTTTCCTCATGGCTCTCTCTCTCTCTCACTGCGAGTACCTCTCTCTACCCCGGCTTCCCTCTGTCTTCTCTTCCCTCTGTATGCGGTGGGAGTGTTGTTTGGACCTTACAAAGCCCCTGATTAGGGGGACTGCACTGTGGAACAGCAGATAGCTCTGTTTTTCTTATTTCTCCGCCGATGGAGACGGACAGAGAGGTGGACGGACAGAGTGACGGCGACCCCCCCCCCCCCCTCCCACCTAAAAAAAAGGCGACATCCGCAGGAAGCGAAACCGGATGAGGCGTGAAAGAGGAGCTGGAGATCTTTTGCTCACTTGCCAAGAAGTGGTTTGGCGATGGAGAAAATGTTGCAAAGATTATTGCACCTTATCAATAACAACTCCAATATCCTAAGCAAAATTGATCTGGCTCTCTGTAATTAAATGCGTTCCTTTCAAGTGAGGCTAACGTAGTATTTGAAAGCAAACTCGTATTAGCTTAATATCCGGAATAGTACGGGACCTTGGAAACTTGCTGCCTCACTTCAAAACAGACGTGCGATTCATAATGAGAACCACGAGAGCATCTCGAAGCCTACACAAACACCCAAACACTGTCAAAGGTTTTCATTTTAATATGAATTCCCAGCTGACGGTGGGCAAATGAAAGAGGCGGTTCTTCTCTCTTTTTTTTTTATCAATTAACTTTTCACTCCCGTTGAAAGTGAAGCGAGAGGAGGCAAAGTTCACCGAGGTTTACACTGTCTCTCTAATACAGCAATTGATTTGCTAAAATGTAATTTGCTCACAGTCGATAGGGAGTGAGCAGCGGTCAGCATGGATAAAGTGTAACAACAGGAAAAGACCAGCATATTCAAATGCTATTGTCTCAATCGGCCCTTATTGATTGACTGCGTCTGCTAAAGAGTGAGTGAAAGTTTGGCACTTGCTCCCACAGCGCTGTACAACAGCCCCCTGCTCCTAACATGCTGAGGAGGGGTTAAACGCAGAGGTCAGATCCATGAAAGTACCTCCCTGTGTGTGTATATGTGCACACGTCTGCCAAAGAGATGCAGAAATAGTTTGTGTAGTTTGGGAAAAGCGACCTGGTTTCGGGGATCAGAGGCAGCAGGTGAAGTGACAGGTTACCAAGGGAAGACGACAGAGTGCAGGGAGAGGTGGGCTCGGGGGGGGGGGCCGAGAGTCGAGTTATGCGGCGTAGACTAGCTACACGCGCTAGAGATGGAAGGAATGCATCAGACAAAGTGACATGAAGACTGGGAACTAAGACACTGATAGGTGCTCATGAGTAAGAGGGCACACACACACACACACTTTTCCATTTAAACTTAAAGTAACGGAAAAAATATGGAGGATAAAATCTCCAGAGAGGAGGCTGTGCGATCGTGAAGGTGCTGATTTACCACAATCTAGTTTCACCTTCTCACAGATGAAGCCTATTCTATCCTCCTCCTCCTTCTCTCTCTCTCTCTCTCTCTCTCTCTCTCTCTCTCTCTCTCTCTCTTTCTCTCTCTCTCTCTCTCTCTCTCTCTCTCTCTCTCTCTCTCTCTCTCCCTCTCCCTCTCTGTCTTTGTTCCTTTGTCTCTCCCCGTATGCAGCCTTTCCACATCTTCTCGGTCTGCCTAAATCATTACTAGTGTTTCTCTTTTTTTTCTGCTCTTTCTCTGAAATTGTCCAACTCTGTAAAAACTTTGGCCGAGGGCTTTTCCATTCTCCCACAAACCCAAAGTGCAGTCCAGTTAACTGGCAGCACATGAACAAGGCATTGTATGTGAGAGCGGGGTTTGGTTATGGAACACGTCTGACTGCGTTGCAGCTGTGTTCGTTTTCTTAGAATAATGTTTTGTGATTGCCGATCGAGGACCGACATAATACAAGATTACTCCGTGAAATAGTTTCAAAGCAAGCCGTAAAACGAAGTGTTACCTTTCTTTGGAGAAAATAATCCCCTCACGCTGTGCGCCAATTTCACCCCGAGCGCTGTAAAACCATGAAGAACGCCCTCATAGCGAGCTGTCCGACGATAGCATCTCTTATGCTAATGCGCGTTAGCGGCTGATTTCGGCTCCGCTGCCGTGTAGTTTTGCAGATGAATATTGAACTTAAACAATTAATACAAATTCAAGTGGACTAATTGATTAAATGGATTCATTTCATTCAGTTCAAAAGTGGAATGAGCTTGCAATTTAGGTTTCCGAGTTCAGAATGTTTTCATTAACTTCTCTCGGCGGCTCGGCAGCGCACGTCCTCAAGCGTCCTCGGTCGACACAATGAACATTTCTTACCATTCATGGGGGCTTATTGCCAGAAGCGTCTGAGTGAATGGGAGGAAAGTTGTTTCTTTTTTCAAATCGTTTTGATAAAAGTAAAGTGAAAATGGAATTACATCTTGTAGCCACCCTGCCTGTCCTTACGGCACCCTACAGTGCTGTGACACCCACTTGGGGAAGGCCCAAGGCCCTGGGATCAAATTGGGCTCCTTTCCTTCGGTATCGCGGCGTGGAAAAACGCTCACACTTTTGTCTTGAGAAATCGGCTTTCTCACGCTGACCAAACAAATGTAGAACGTAGTCTCCTTTTCTTTGACTTTATTAAATAACCGCCCGCGGCCATCAAACAGCAGCAGGATTGATGCGCGTGTCTCCAAATTGAAAAAAAGCCCAAATATAATTTCCTCTAGAGAATGACGATATTGTTTTCTGGCACGTCGAGCGGATTATTAAAGAGAGTTTTCATTGTTGCTGCTTGAATGCAACAATACTTGTATTAATAGTGGCCTTACTGCAAGCATGGGACTTATCAAGTAAAATACACAATTAGGCAACAGATAATAAGTCTATTAATGAAAACACAATGTGTCATTCTGAGCCTTTATGTTATTGTAGAGACTGTATGAAGTGTGCTCAGTGCAAAGATGTGTGGGGCAGGAATGACTTTGTTCAACACAAAAACAAACAACAAACAAGCATGCCACTGTCTATACTGTATAATTAATATAATATAATTAAGGAATATCTCATATTATCTCATTTTTGGACCAGAAACAGTGCCATAGTTACTTTAGACAACCACAGATGTGTTCCTTTCCATTCTAACTGCTTTCGACTTGAGACATTTGAACGGTCGACAGAGTGGTCTGTGGAAACCAGCCCACCCATCATCAAACCCCTGCAGCCTCATTGGACCAGGGCTCCCCCTCCTCACACATCTCAATTTAACCTTTGCCACTGCCTCATACCCACCATGTGCCACAGTAATCTGAACGTATGGATGCACCGATACTGATATTGGACTCAAATAGCTGGGTTGGTTATCGGTGAAAATTGGGCTGATCTGCTTAATTTAATTCAATATACTGTACTGGAACAACTGGAACAACTGAGCGGGCAGCCTTTCAAAAACACATCTTCGATCTAAAAGGTAGTGAGCGAGTCAGAGCAGTAAGTATTTTAAAGTAACACGAATACTTAATTCCTTTCTGAGTAGTTTGACGCTCTGAGGTTAGACAGTTATTTCCTCAGTAACCGAACCCGCACCGTTCGTGATCTGGCAGACAAAAGAAGACTGAATCCAATTCCTCTCAAAAAAATATCTTTAAACAACCACATTCCTAAGCAGGTTTGAGGCTCCAAACAGGTGCGTGTGTTTCAGGCCGCGGGACTCACTCACTTGTATTTCCATTGTGCAACTTACAGTTGATCACACAAAAGCACTGAAATGGATTTGAAAAAGTAATTTGACCCGTGTCAGATGTTGTAGCCCGGGGCTGCGATGCTTTACCGGCTAGCGTACTTTACCTTAGAACAAAGTAAGCCGGGCCTTAGCCGGCCGGCAACATGATCCGGCCCGCAATGATTCCCAGGCATCTGGGGGTCACGCACCCGAACGGCTCTCTCAAAGGCGATGTCACATCGGAGAGGACCATTCCCTCGGCTAAAGAAGAGAAACCTGATACGCGCGCATGCACACACCAACACACACTCTCACTCCCTCTCACTGGCTAGAAGAGTGTGAGAGGGACAAGGCTGAGTTAAGTGTAAAGCCCCAGTGAGAGAGTGTGTGTTCAGTATCGATTAGTATTTGATCCCTGCCAGTCGCTCCTCTCCTGTGTCTCCCCGTAGGCTCCATGCTGACCTTCTCTGACTGTCTGTCTCCACACATACGCACACACACACACACACACTCGCACACACACCGAGCACGAGTATTGCCTCTTGTTGCCACGAGCGTGATAACTTACCCTTAATGGAGGTGGTGTGAGTCGATGTGGAGGCGTAGACACACATAAAAAAGGATTGAAAGAAAGAAAGAATGAATAAAGGCATGAGATGGCTTTGGGCATGTGACGGAAGACAAATGGAGTGACTCAATAGGTCCATTATGAGTCTTGGGCGGGGGGGGGGGGGGGGTGGAGGGAGGTGTTGAGAGATGGATGGCAAAGACGAGGATTTGAGAGGCCGTGAATAGATGTAGGGAAGCATAGTTTGATCAGGCAATCTGCTTAACCAGCTTACAGCTCTTGGCCCCGTCCCCTACTCTCCATCCTCTCCATCCCCTCACACCATTTCTATGTAATCAGACGTTCTTCGATTGCAGTTATCATCATAACTCTGCCAAGTGTGCTTTAGCAGTCTCCTCTGATATTTTTATTAGGCAAATTCTTCAGTCGTCTTACATTTCTGTGTACCGCTATCTATGACTCGGGGGTCAGAGGATTGGAAGTAATCTTTAATATGTTCAGCTAGTCTTCGTAGCTCTGCACGTTTCCTTCACTTCTGAACTTCCTTTTTTTTTTTTTATACCCGCCAACCTCGCCGTGCCCTTCTTCTTTTTTATCCATCTCCATCTTTTGATCTTGTTTTTCCTCCTGTGTTCTTCTCCTTCCCTGCATTTTCCTCGCCCTCTTCATCTTCAGCTGTCTCCCGGCCTTCATAACTGTTAAGTCATGTTTTATAGTCGTATTTGCTGGCTGCCCCTGCTGCTGTAATAGAATCGCTCCTTCCTACATAGACAACAGTTTCCAGGGTAACAGAGACGGGGAGAGGAGGCCACGGAGTGCACCGTGGTGTAGTCAATTTTTTTTTTTTCTCCGCCACAATGTTTTGGCCCATTTCTGATAGACTCTGCCTGCATCGCTGGCAACCCGAGGTGTGGAGATGAAGATACAGGACGCCGATGTTTTTGTCAGCTAAAAGCATGACTGCGGGTTTCCAATTCACGTGATTGCGTTTACTTTTTTTGCAGAACGAGTGTCCGCCGCCGAGGCTCGTCGTGGAGGTTGAGCAGGTTGATGCATTGTCCTTTGTTAGGAGTAACCCTGACTGGCATTTGTAAGGAGGAGAAGGAGTGAGCGTGAATGCCTCGCAGACATTCACTGGCATTTCCCTAATCACTCCGTCTCATCTTTTATTACCTCGGAAAGTCATTCTCCTCTCGGGTGCTGGCACTGCAGATGTTTCTACCGCCTGCAGTATTGGACATTTTGTCAGTGGCAGAATAGAGGAGAGGAGACAGACCGTAATATGATTGTCAGTAATATCCTCACTTTGCTCCCAGGAATTAATATTTGCGCGCAGAATGGCAACAAACTCTCACAGGTCTGCGAAACCACATTAAGAAAATATTCCTCCGTCAAACCGTTATGTCGCCTTTGGGAGCGCAGCCGGCTATTCTCCCGTAAGCCACATTATTAGTGTTCTCTGAACAACCTCACTGATATTCGGGGGAAATAAACATCAATCAAAGCAATGGACCATGAAATAGAAAGCGTTTCACTGACTTAAAAACAGCTTAAAGAGTAGCCATATTCATATTTTTTTAGTAATTGCAGTGTATTAGTTGTGTATTTTTTGGAGTATTTTACTGTCAGAATGAGCTGGTCCTGCGTCTATATGTTGCTTAGTTTAAATAATTTAAAGATTTAACATTTTTATGGAGCACATTTGGTGAAACTGAAACCAAAAGTGCACACACTGTTCCTTGCAGTTTCCAGTAATCAAGATGAGCAATGCGCAGAAGACGCTTAATGCCGTAAAAACTGAGGGGAAAACTCAAAAAGACTGCTGCTTGGGACAAAATCATTCTGAGTTATATAACAAATCTATGACTCTAGTATTCAGAACGATGTGTTTCATAACCTGACTCACACTCACGTTGATTCAATTTGTAATTACATTATTTTTCGGAATTTTCTGAAAAGAAAAGTAATCGCGAGAAATAAGAAGCCCACACTTAATATGGAGTTGAAATCATTTTTTCTTTTTAAATGGCAGGCTTTATAATGACTCTCTCCTCCCTGTGGCTGTTTTGCAGCGGTCCAAAGATAGACATATGCATACAGACATCACCACTTTAATCGGAGTGGATAATGTTTAATGGCCCACCTCTCTGGTGCCAATAGATCCCTGTTTGTTATTCCTGCCCACTGTAATGTCATCGTGCTTCTATAAAAGGGGATGCGATGAGAGAGGGATAGTGTAACTGCTCGGGCCGTGGAGCCATAGTTTGCTCCAAATGAGAGGTTGAAAAGAGGGTGCCGAGGGTGCAGGGGTGGTGGGGCTTGTTCGGGGTAGCTGTGCCCAGTGCTGCAGTGTGAGGCAACGGAGAGAGAGAGAGAGAGAGAGAGAGAGACAAAGAGGGAGCACGGCTATATTTAGTCTGACCTGAGTGCCCGTGTGTGGACTGGAGCGGGCCAGGCGGAGAGACAGGTGCAGCGGGCCGGTCATTATGGACGAACACAAGAGCCTCGCAGTCCGAGGCCGATAATGGGGCCTCATTTGACAACTACCCCCGTAGCCCTACTTCACCGCCTATATTTAGCTCCGATTCGAGGCAGGCGGTCGCGGCTTAGAACCGCTCATGTCCGTGTGGCAGTGTGGAAAACGCGTGCTGGGACCGCGGGCGTGTAGCCGGGGATCGGACGACCGGCGGGACCGTCTCGACAGCGAGACTGGCATCTGTCGGAGGGCGCCCCGCTGTGCGTGCAGGGTCTGCTCAGGCGACGCAGACGGTCATAAAGGTGCTTCTGACCTGCAGGGCGGTGCGTCTCAGGATTACACTCATATGAGCCGCCTGGCAGTTCGTCTGCTCCGTGCAAGTGCGAACTGCATACATGGTTTGTGTTTGCGACCCAAACTCGCCGCCGCTGGTAAACTTCAGCGATACTGTTTTACAGTCGGACCAATGTGTGTAACGGTTGGCATGGCGGACATCGAAACTATAGTTTGTTAGATTGTACAGGGTACTGTATGTGTATTGCTTTCATGTCTTTTTCCGTATTGTCTGCCCCACACGGCTTGAGGCTCAACGCAAAACAAATACTGGCTGCCACGTATCAAGTGCAGTCCATCATTTCTCTCCATCCTCTATCCGTCTGAGAGGACACGATACTCAGAAGGGAAAGACCGAAAAGAAACCAGGAACTTGTCCGAGTTTTAGAACTACTCAACCTTGGACTGCTCTCTGGGACAAAAATGCTGCGTCACCACATTGTACAAAATAAAAATGACATTGCTTTAAGTTTCTAACTTTAAAGTTTGTGTGTTCACAAACTGCCGCTTTGTGAGGTGGCTTTCTTAAAGGAACAGTGTCATGAAAAGAAGTTCTAACGTGTTCTAATCAACACACAAAATGGTGTAATGAAGTGTAAAAGTGACTTCCTGCTGTGACTAAGCGAACTGAGCCTGGTTATAAACTAGTCAGCACATATCCCCCAAAATGCAGACCCCAACATGAGCGGGGTATCAATCCTCTCATCTTCCCTTTTCGCAAAATGTTGAACGATGCTTATAATTTCATAGTGATAAAGAGTATGCTCTTGTCTGTGTCGAGCATTTTAATGTTTGATATTGCGAACCAAAAGCAAACTGAGATAGGCCGTAGCTCCACAGCCTGGCTCTTCATCTGCATTTTCCTGCACTTAAAGTGAAATGAATGACAGAGTTAAATCAAGCTGAAAGGTACACTGACCGCTCATCTGAGGGCCATACTTCAGTCGTGCCGTGGAGACCAACATGAATGAAAGTCAGTCAGGTTACATGTTGGCATCGGAGTTTCCCAGAACGAGTGTCCTGCTCACTATGGTAATTCAAGGCGAGGGAGCAGATTGCCGCTGAAAATGATAACATATTGGCTCTGTCATAATGAAATAATACCACCCGCTCCAATCGCAAACGCCCCGTGGAGCAGAAGGAGAAGGTAAACTCCAACTTTGGCTCTTTCAATTTCACAGAGAAAGAGCACTGTTTTTACAGCCCAGTTTAGAAAATGAGTTTTCATGCACTCGCTGGGTTCATTTGTGCATTTTTATGTTTCTATTTTGTTGCCAAACAGTGAATGAGTCAGTTGGGAATACAGCATGTCATTGGAGATACCACTTTATCTGGCCCTGCCTGTTGGCTGCAGATTGCAACAGACGAATCATTTTTCCCTGTTTGATGTCTATGGCAACGCTCCGAAAACTTGTCTTCGTGGTCGTGAGAGAGGAAGTCATTGGAATAGATTTAATTCAACTGCAGCACCGGTTGTGCGGTGTTTTTCTGTTGCTTAGAGGAACTTCATAATTTGAGGGGCAGGACTCACCGATGACCTTTAGTTGACTCATAAATTGTCAGCTGGACCCTTCGCCATGGCCCCAGCCCGCCCGTGATCTCATGGGGAGCTCACCATTTAAACCATTAGAGTGTAATGTGAGAGTAAGGCTGTATGGGGGGGGGGTTGGGAGGCGGCCGGTCAGTGATTTTTTATTTTTTTTTAATCTGCCTTCTATTTCAGTTCAGAAAGTCAAGGTCACCGCCACTTGAGGGGTTTGAGTGAAGACACGTTGCATTCTGGGTAAAGAGAGCTCGTGAAAATAACAGGGGGCAGTGACAGCCCCTGGTTGAGGGGGAAGGCTAGTGGAGGGGTGGCAGGAGGAAGTGAGGGGGGGGGGGGCTTGATGTCAGACAGTGAAGGAGATGGAAATAGAGAGAGGTTGGAGGACTTTGGGGATGTGGAGGCCAGGTGAGGTCCAAGCGGCCTGAGGCAAAGAAAGAGATGGAACAGAGCCAAGATGACAGAGGGAAGAGGAGGTGTGTCTGTAAGGGGTTGTAATTTAATCTCCGGTCACTGAACTGAAAGCGGGAGTGCTGGGCTGCCAAGCCCGACTGAGTGAAAAGACAATTGTTCCAATGCAGGGAGTCAATTAAAACGGCTGATAAAAATGTATGAAATTGCATCTCGTCTGGGGCCCATTCCCTCTTCTCCCCGATGATTTCCTTTTCCTCTGTCTCATGACAGATGAGAATGGGTCAAATTCGGGATAGGGGATCAGGGGGTAGGCGTGGCCCCGTGGCCACGGGGGGCCGTACAATCAGGGGTGAATTCACTCCGAGTGGATCGCAGCCGCTGATAGCACCAATTGCGCATGACTTGCAACCGCCATCTGCCCCGTATTAAGGCCCGATTCACAAAAGATATTGCGCTAACGTTATTATACTGTAAAAAAACACCCATGAAGTTTTGCAGTTGAGTACGTTTGGCCTTTTTTTTTTTGCATCTGATTTAGATTATCCATGTGACAAAGTATTCTTGCCAATGCGGTTGTTAGGGATGAAAGTCTGCCGGAGCCAGAAGTCCTTCAGGACCCAACGGGCCCCGCGGTGCTGAGTCGATTCAGCTTGGTCTCGGTCTGTACATCGACCAAGCTCGGCTCGGACTCGCGCTCATTTCATTTCTCTGCTTTCAATGTGCACATATGCGAGTCGGTGAAAATAATACATCATTAACTCTCTGAATCCCGAGCAGAAGTCTCGCACCTTTCTGGAAACAGAAGAATCACGACAGGAGGAGCCGGGAACTCAAAGATGGCGTGTGTGCAGCTAGCGTAGCGCTGGTTCCA
Organism: Clinocottus analis; assembly: GCF_023055335.1. Lineage (NCBI taxonomy): Eukaryota > Metazoa > Chordata > Actinopteri > Perciformes > Cottidae > Clinocottus > Clinocottus analis. Next base: position 1,944,506 of record NW_027175987.1, read on the forward strand.
GAAAGGTTTATGAGCAAACGTTTTGAAGCCATTCCTTTTTTTGATAAACTCACCTCCTCCACTGTGCGCTTTTAGGCACGAGGCACTGCAGCGTAACATAATATATTATTGAATTCTCTTTCTTTCTTCTCATGTATTTAGAAAATCAAGATGCAGGGGAGCTTTATTCAATTCTTTTTCATGACTCAACTGTCATTGCATCCTCTTGCTGCAATGCAAACTATTTTTAGATCTTTGTGAATTGGACTGTTTCTGCACTGAGGCGAATTTGTCTACACAACGAACCTAAGTGTCTGCATATCACCTCTTTGAATGTGTGCACATTCCTCTTGTGAACAGTAGTCATAATGTTTGTGCTATTCCTCCTTGCAGACTTTGCAAGACTTTGCAAAACTTTTTGGGATCTTGTAAGAAAACAATAGGGTATTTCCCTCCCCGCCTCCTAACATCATTTTTTTTGTCTGGATGTGCGTCTGGTACCTGGACACTGGGCTCCATGTTATTGATGGATGATTTAATGTCCCTCTGTAAATGTTTCAGATTTAACAACGTCATAGCTAGGCGTCACAAGGATCCTAGCGGTTGTTTATCAATTTGCGGCACGACAGCACACGGCAAAAAAAAACCCCTACAACTATTAACACAGTTTAAGCTGACGAGGTACAAGTTGAGTATTTTCAGAGTGCGCTTGCTTCCCATCACATGAGCTCATTCCCCCCTTAAAATGTTATTTTTCTAAAAGAGAGAACTTGGCGCTAAAAGACGAGATGGAGCAAAGACTGCAGGCAAGAGCGGGTATGAGGGGGGAAAGATATGAAAAAAAAAGCCTGGTGTGAATAGTAAAAGGAATAAGAGTTGGCGCTGAGAGCTGTGTGCAAACGCTCAAAGCATCTCTAGATCTAATTTAATCATAATGTATTTCAGCTTGTTTTAAAATCATCCTGAAGTGAAGTTTGTTTTTTGTTTGCATTATATCAAATAGTTTTATATGCGAGAGGACAACAAGGAAATCCAATAATGTATTTGTGGGCAGCCAAAGCACACAATGAGAGTTGCCTTAAATTATATAAATAGATACATCTGTTGGTTTAACAGACATAAGAGACCAATTAATGAAGTGAAGTGCGGGAGTTTATTCAGCCTGTGCGTGTGAGTGAGTTAGTGTGTGTGTTTGTTTCTGCTTACTATATTGATTTAAAGCCCCTACAGTGCAGGCAATCAAGATTGTTAAGCTTGCCATAGATTCCTTTATGTAAATCTTTCCCCACACACACACTCCTGTTCCCCTCCAGCCCGTTCCAGATGTGGCCCCAGCAGCTGTGAGCAGCAGTGACTCAGGTTCTGTGTCCAAACATGATGTGCCGTCCCGGTTCCTTTGCCTGCAGCCTGTCCTCAGCCACAGCCAGCACACATCTCCTCCCATTTATCAATCGGTATTAGGCTGTGGTAGGTAGGCAGACAGGTCAATCCACCTCCAGATGGACCCTTATTAGAGACAGCCGCTCCATCCATCTGAGCCCAAACTACCCTCCCTCTGCCAGCAGCTCACGCGCTCCACTTTAAGAATCCTCATCGGGGTCGGAAACACTCCTCTGAACTGTTCGGAAGTTAACACTGAGGAGAAGAGGGGTTTTTTTTTGGTGAAGAGGATAAATAAATATATAAGCCTCTAATGCATTATTCCTTCTCGAATCAATCACATTTTCTCTTCCTACCATCGGCCTGTCTTTGCAGCCACCTCCTCTTTCTCCCGCTCTCTGTTTCCCCAAAGCCCATAAAAGTTGAAGCACTTTAATAAGAAGATGAAACGACGGGGAGGAAGTGTGTGATGTGATGGAGATGAGAGAGATGATGAAATGGAGATAGATTGGATGTGGATGAGAGCCACAGGTGACAGGTCTCATCCTCTCCTCCCTTTCGCCCCAAAAAACTGTCTGTGTTCTGTCTCTGGCAAATCCCACACCTCCACTCGGTCTCTCATTCCAGCCATTTTTCCTCTCCACTGTCTCTCTTTTCCTGTTTCTCTCCCTGCCTGCCACTGTCTCCCCCCACCGCCCCCCCTCGCTCTTCCTCCCTTCATATATATAGGACGCGCGCATGGTGTGGAGCAGCGCTTGGATAATTAGCAGTAGTTTATTAATTATGAATGAGAGCGGGTTCCGTGGGAGCCAGTGAGTGGGCCTCTCGCAGAGACTCATCAATTAAACAACAGAGTTTCCCAGCCTTTTGATTAAAGATAAAGAGGAAATAAGATGATCAATAGAGACCTGTTAGAGACTGGCAGAACAGATGAATAAAACGCAAGGAAGCTAAGACCGAAGAAGAAGAAGATAGGCAGAAAAAAACAGTGGCGTGGAGGAAGGAGCCCCACTGACGCACAACGACTCAACGACTCCCCTGCCTCGCGACACATGTGACAGCTTTGAAAAAGAAGTGACTGTGAGGATGGAAAATGTGGGATGTGTGGGCTCGTCGGCGTGCGAACACTTCACGGGACATTGGCACAGTTCACGTGACATCGGCGGCGCGGTGGGAAAGCCTCGCGATCGGTCGGCATCAATCGTTACTCTGCCCACACAGGCCAGCGCTTGGATCGATGCCAAGGTGCCAGAGCGGGCCGAGCGCCAAAACCCTGCTATCTGTTGTCGCCCTCCTTTCCCCCCCCCCCCCCCCTCTGCCTTCCCGTCTCCCTCTCCCGCCCTCGCCTGACTCTCCTCTGCCTTCTCTCTTTTGTTCTCTCTCCTTCCTCCCTATACGCTTTTTTTCCCTCCTCTTTCCCGTCTGTTACTCCTCATCTCTTCTCACCTCCCACTCCCTCTGCCGCCTCTCTTTGCTGCCGTCGGTTGTTCGACACGTCTCCCCCGTGGCGGGGGTCCTGTCTCTCCTTTTTGTTCCCCTGAGGAGATAAAGAGGTCTTCAAACCTCTTTCAAGTACGCTTTTTTTTTTTTTGTAAATTAATTTCTTCAAGAGTGAAGCTGGAAGTAAAAAGGGTCTGATTTGACAGCACGGCGGGAATCGCTTTTGAACTTGAATCCTGTTGTTTCAGGTGATGTCGCACATTCAGCAGCAACAGGACACCTCCCATACGACCAAGGAATCACACACACGCGCACGCACACACACATCCTGTCTCTGTCTCTGAGCAGATGAGCTTCTCGCACAGCTTCCCACATGTTCCCCCTCTCAGAGGCCTTGAAGTTCGGGCCAAGTGCGCAGTGAAAGGCCTTGTGATGGACTGCCGGCGCTGGTACTGTTAATTGACGCCATGTCTGATTACGCTTTTACAGCGCGCACAGGAGGCTGCTTCGGCTTGTTGCTAGGCTCCTGTCCAATAAGTGGCTATAAAAGTGGGCGGACGGTGCTGTCATGCTCATCACAAACACACACTCGCACTCTCTCTCTCTGATGCGCACACTTTCAGATTAAACACTTGCAGCCCGTTTCTCCATCCATGTGAAGCGTGAACGGAAATTAACTTTCACCCATATATTTCCAGTTCAATTACTTTTACTTGCTTTTTGAAATTGACTTCCAAGCACACATCAACTGGGGCCGGTTGTAAAGATGTGTTGGGCCAATCTGTGAGGTGTGAGGCTGGTAGTTGTGCGGCAGACTAGATAGTAGACGAAAAGAAATTCATGAATCCTTTTAAGCCGGAGGTTAAGAAGCAAAGCAAAACACCTCAAGTTTTTTTTTTTTTTATCTATATGTTGACCATGCCTCAGTTCTCTATAATAGACATTAAATAACCAGTTGACACAGTCACTGTGAAGTCACCCATCGGTTTGTAAACTGCACTTTTAAAACTTTGAGGTTGGTTGTGGCCGTCGCCATCTTGTTTTTTTGCAACCAGGAGTGACACAAGAGGGACAACCGAATGCTGAATAAGACATTTTTATACGACCAAAAAAGTGACAACACACTTGGAAAGGGTTTAAAGTCCTAAAACGAAAATACGGACATCTCGCAGACAGCACAACAGCGTTGTCAATCAAAAGCCACGCCCTAAAGCATTCCCCGTTGTATCATCTATGTTACTCTAAATGGGACCATAAGTTATAAAATGAACATCAAGACACTACACATGTTTTCAATTATAAGTATAAGATGGTTTCTGATCGAGCTGGGAAGATGCTTTTGGAGTCATTAAGTGCATTCGCTTATATACAAAACATTTCCACATCTCTTGCTCGCTGTATGTCACTCGCTCCTACTTTGCGTTTTGAATTGAATCAAATCAAAAGAAAACCTGAGCCTCTTAAGCGCTCAACCTGGCTCCTCATCTCCTTTCTATTTCGCCATCTTTGATCACAATAAACAGCATCTGGTGCCTTTGGACTAACCAGATCCCCTCCCACTCAAAGCAAGACCAGCTAATAGCAAATTCATCCCAACATCTGGTCAGGTCTACACTTTCCGCAGATACTGCATGTTAACATCACTGGAAGCTAAAACCAAACATATTTTGGTGTCACGCAAGCACATATTTTGTGCATTTTGAGGTTCTAAGTGCATCCTTTGCCCTCACTGTCTCGCCCCCAAGGAAGCAGCTCTGTTCTCTTGGCTTCCTCTTGTGCAGCAACTTGCCAGGTTACGTAGCATTACCCTCATTACTCAAACCCCCTTCAAAGCGCTTCACTCATTGTGGCTGGAGGATAAATGAGGCAGCCTCCCTGGACTCTTTGGGGAGCTGAAGCTCGGCTCGACGAGTCAACCAGCCACTGCAGCAAAGAGCAAATTCAGTTGGAGCCAAACTTCCTGGTTTAGTTGTGATTGGTTATGGATTTTGGCCCTTAGTGCTTTGCCGTCTTTGCAGGCGCACAGCCTCTGCTTACTCAACATCGAAATCAAAGAGTTCTGACTTTTGGCTTTTTTTGTGCCTTAAGACAAAGACTTTGTTTGTTTTCACATCCTCTCAGACAAGTTTTAATGTATCATGAGAGCTCTCAACTTCTGTGTGGGAAGTTTGCTATCATTAGCATCTACAATACTTTATGAGTGGATGCATTCACAGTGAAACGGCCTCAGGCTGACACCAGCACTGGCCAGACGATGCTTTGTAATAGCAGTAAAAAGAGCTGAATATACAAGGGTTTACAACTTATTTCGGGTTTGACTTTGTGCTTGTTTTGAATAAAATAGTTTTTTTTTCTTCATGGTAAGTGTTTTATATTTTATGAAGTCCCTTGTGGAGCAAGTATAAAAGTTAATAAATCATGAATTACACATTGTGTTGATGAGGCGAAGAGACACCAACATACGCAAGGATCACGTCATTTTACTGAGTTTAATGTCCTATCATAATAAAATCATAGAAACATGAACTAGATATGTAGATTACTTTGCTTCAGAATAAAGGCCTGGTCACGGATCAACGTTGTCTTGTAAGTTTTTGCCGTTGCGACTAGCAAGCCGCCTAAATATCCAACATGTCCAATATGAAAGACGCTGCAGTTGTGCCATTAAAGACATGTGGTTTTGATACAGTCATTTGATGGGAATTGATGTCCCAATATATCATATTTATATTTTTTAAGCTTCTCTGCATGGAGTATCAACTGCTCCACAAAAGAGGATTTTTTTTTTCTTCTCTCCAGACATTTATGAGACAAGAATCAATAATTCAAATGTATTTTTTGAGTAAACTGTATAAGCTTTCTGGACCCGGTTATCGACCGAGCTAACGAGCTGGCAGAGCCTCTCCTCCTCAGTATTTACTATTTATTAATTACTGAAACGATGTCCAAACCCTACAACAGAATGCCAGGGGGAAAAAACCAGCGCAGTACAGAGAGAATAGAAAGTCGCTCAAAAAGATACTTTGACTAAATCACTAGCAGTTCTACCCGTTCAGCTCGGAGCCCCTTCGTGCAGCAACTCCATCACCAAAACTCTGCTGCCGTGTATTTCGCGGCGGCAGACATCGACAACTCTCTGTTGTCGATGTGTCTTAATCCCGGGAATGTAAGGTGGCAGATCCGCACAAATGCATTCAAAGAGGCCGACGCACACTCACATGTTGATTCCCACATTCACTGCGACTCCGCAGGAGTCAATGTCTTGTTGCCATAGCGCCCGTTGGCATTGAGGAACACGGCGGAGGGAGACGAGAAGCGAGAGCGAGACGTGAAGTAGGGGAAATACGACAGGAAAGAAATGAGTGAGAGAACAGCGAGGGGTGGATGTCGAGCTTAACGAAACAGCCGTACAGCCGAATGTTTGGCGATTCCAACCTTCGTGGACGCTTCCTCCGCCCCTTTGTCCGTCCCCGCCTTCACTCTTTTTATCTCTCTGACAGATTTCCCACAGCATGACTCACTCTGATTAGCATTGGGCAGCCATTTCAAAGCTCACACAGGCTTTGACATATAGCCTAAAACAGAGCCCTCTCCGCAACGCGAGAGGAGCGAGTAAAGAAGGAGGAAAGAAGCGGCCATCACGGCCTCAGACTCATAAAGCCGGCGGCGGCCTAATTCAGAGGAGCACACAAGTTGATGAACTGTGTCTGTCCTTTCGCAACGGTCTTTAAATTCCATTTAATGCCGCTGTAACAGCTAATCATTTGTGTCCCTCGGTGATTGTGTGAGTTTGTGTGTGATTTTCTTTTCTACACAACAGCATCCGACGATAAGGGAAGTTGTCGGGGAGGGCGGCGGGGGAAGGGAGGGGTTAGTAGCCACCACTCGGGATGAGTAAAAAACGGAGACTCAGGTTGTGATGGCTGTCCTTATCTTGTCATGAGCCAAGCGGTTTCAGCGAGAGCGCGGCATTACCACGCTGCTGGCGAGGCTGCCTTTCTACTATCTTTCCATTTGTCTCCAGCCGCTCCGATCCAACCCTCTATTTTCGTTTTTATCTCCCCGTGTCATCTCACTCTGACTCTGAAATTAATTTATGCGCTCTTTCTCTCTCCCTCGCTCTGAGCTTACCTCCATCTCTCTTGCTCTCTCGCTCCTGTCTTTGTTCGCTCTCTACTTCCTCCTCTTACTTCCCCATCTCCAAACACATCTCGATGGATATCAATTTTCTCCCCCACCCCGCCTCCCTCCGCTCTCTCTTTTCGATGAGGACGGCCAGGCTTGACAGCTGTCCCTCAGCTGTACGTTGTGTTTTCACAGCCATGTTGGCTGCAGATGGAGAACGGTTGGCTGTGTAAGAGCTGAGTCCAGTGTAAACGGAGATAATGCGCGCCATCATCTCGGCTTCCTCGCTGCACATTTGGTACGCTGGCAATCCTAGCGTGATACCGCTGCACTGTAGAGCTGAAATTATTTGTCATCAAATATTCAAAGGATAAATGCAGTATTAATACAACTGGGTTATCTGGTTGTTTCTAGAGGTTATGATGATTACATCTTATTCACTCAGATAATTGCGGGGATGTGGGAACGTGGTGACACGGCTAAAATCTGTTGGGGAGGGTTGTCACTGTTTTCGAAGTGTTGGAAGGATTGTGTCACTTCATTCACAGAAACACAAACAACGGAGCAGAAGTTGTCGTTACACACTAACGTCATTTCGAAGCATAGGCATCATGATTGGCATTCATTTGAGCATTACGCATCAGATATGAACATTTTTTCCCAGGTTGAAACTAATTGAATTTAGATATAAGCGAACGATAGCATTTTGACCCCAAACTGGCTTTTGTCAACAGTTGACAGACCGACTTCCAGGTTCAAATTGGAGTCACCGCATTGATCTTCGTTGTGTGCCGTTATCCTGTGAAATTAGAGGCCATTACCGACTGATTATCTGGTTAAACAGTGTGATTATCTGACTGCTTGATGCCCAGATGTGTATATAATGGACGATAATGGTATTTGGAACACACATTGCAAATGCAACGTGTTATTTTCTGACTTTGTATTGAATTAGTGTCAAAAAGGGGGGAATGAAATTCAAACATCACAAGCCGAGGTAGATTTATATCAAACCGCTACACCGGGGCAGAATGAAATAATAACATGCTCTGAGGCTGGACTTCTTTGTCAGTAGGAAAAGAAAAAAAACCAGGCTTGACATTAGTGAGGCAATATTGAATAGTTTTCTTTCTCACATGGTCACAAAGCACAGGGAGCATGGGAGGGAGAGACAGAAAGCTGGAGCCCAACAAAGTGGCCTCGGGGCATCTGTGCAGCAGTGAAACCCAGGAGATCAGTCAATAAACAGGCAGGTTGTTGTTGCAGGATCAATCCAGGCCTGGAGCATTGCTTCACTTCTAATTGCCATGTGCACCCACAATACAGCCCGTGGTCTCGACGTTCATGTGCCAAAATCTTTATGGAGCCTCTCACAGCGTTGGGCATTGTTTGAAATTGCATGAAGAATATTTAAGTACCGCATCCGAAAGTTTTTGCTGTTTATATATATATATATATATATATATTTTTTTTTCACTGAGCTTTTACTTAACTGAACAGCTGCCACTTTGTAGTTTGTTTTTCTGCGGATTTCTTTTCATATCGCTGCAGATGCCTGGCCAACAGGTACAGTGTTGGCAGCAGAGGGAGATATTTTTACGACAGTAGATAAATGAGCAACAAACAAAAACATAAATATTAAGTGTCTCCTTATGGCGCGCGTTCAAGCGAGAACATGTGCGTCTGACCATCGGCTGCCGCCTGCTGTTCGCTGAAAATGAACCGTTATTCACGGTTTCTATTTGTTGCCGTAGTCACTTAAATATATGATACATCAGGCATTTGCGTCGTCGTATCGCGTGTTGTCATGTGACCGGCACGGAGGAGATGCCTTGGCTCCGTTCACTCCGGTCCCACGGGGGTGTTGTTTCTGCCCAGCATGACATGGCTGTCTGAGTGGGCAGGAAAGCTGCTTGAATGGAATCCCAAAAAAAACAACAAATTCAACTGTAGGTTTTCCTCGGTGATTAACAATGACAAGACTGTCTCTAACTGTGTCAATCACAGTCAAACGGCAAGGACTTGAGTTCCTACAGAAGTCCAACATACAGGCAGACATTGTGAAACAAGGCTGTTTCTCCACTGACAGTAGCCACTATAGGCCCGGTGGGGGAGAAGGACTTGTGTACTAGAACTTCCTGTGTGTCCACCTCCATATGTTCATTATTTCTGTGCCGTTCAAGACACTCTGGAAATTGCAGAAAACTTCGGCAGAAGTAGACCAAGTGGGCAAATCGCCGCTTCATCTCAAAAACAACTCCTGGAACTCATTGAACATCACAGATTGAGGATCTATAATTCCGTTAGAGTATCCAAAGGAGGATTGTTCGTTTCATGCAAAATTGAACAACACATTCCCTTAAGCATCGCTGTCTTATCTTTTTCGGGGCAAACTTAAACTTCAGAGTTTTTGTGAGGCTATTCCAGCTGGATGAGAGCGTTGCCGGAAAAGCTCTGGTGAAACCAAGCCGGGCAATTTTCCTCATCGCCTTGTTGTTTGTCCTCCTCTCAGTGTTTTTAAATGGCAGCCTCTGTCAACAGCCGCAGCAGGGGGTTAGTCTACTGTCTGTTCGGCTCTGCTGCGTTATACCCTGTTGCTCAAAAGCCTGGAGAAAGACCAATCAATGAACGAGCCACTTACCCTGTTATTCAGAGAACAAAATAATGTCTGTAACTCCCAATCTGTCGCTGTGGAAGGAGCACAAAGAACCTGTGTACCAGACCAGTGCTTTAATGGGGAGATGAGAGCGAGGGCTGATGGAGCTGTGTGTTGGAGTCCCATTATTGTTATGCGGAATTTAAAAAAAGGCCCAGATGAGCTGCTTCATTCCTCTCGACTGATTTCGTGACAGGTAGCACGGAGAGAAAAGCTCTCTTTTCACCTCCACGTATCCTTGAGCCTGTGTAGTACTACGGCCGTCACAATCAATACTACCAGTGTCCTGCATACTTTACCTGAGCTGCTCCTCGCTACTGTAAAAGCGTCCCTCGGGTTGGTCCCGTGTTCTAAAAGTGAGAGCTCACCAACACGTCTCCGTGGGCCCGCTGTTTCGTCTCTGGTTTTATTGACAACAGGAGCCAGGGCCATTGACTTCCAAATGGTTCATAATGATTTGATCTGCTCCGCGAGATGCCAGGTATACTCCATGACATCATTGAGTAGCCCCCGCGATCGCGGCGCCACGAGGAGACTCGAGCTCGAGCCCTTTGCGTGCAAATTGAAATTGACCGAGCAGAGGTGGGGGTGGCGGGGGGGGGGGGAAACCCCACTGAGATGTCGTCTCCGAAGTGTGTCATGCGAACGCATTTACTCTGAAGTGCGATGCGACGGATGGAGGACGAGCCCGAGAGCCTTGTGAGGTGAAATAAAAGGAAAGCAGGCCGTTAGCCACAACGCGTCTTCCTTGGCCGTCTGCCTGAGTTATTCAGGTCAAGGAAGCAACATCTCTTTTAATTTGTGTCGCGGCCTCGCGCCATTGTTTAAGACAGCTAAAAGGCCTCTTTTGTGTGACACATGTGGAGCCATTGAAAGGGCCCGCTCGTCTCTCTAAATTGACTGCACTCACCACACTTCATGTTCTCTTTCTCTTCTAATTTCCTCTTTTCTGTCCCCCCACTTTGCTCTACTCCCTCGTCATCTGTCTCACCATTGTTGTCGCTGTCGACGTGGAGATGACCACCTCCCTTCACTCCCCCACCTCATGACTTATAACGGAGTGCTGAGGTGGAAATCTCCTAAGGAGCCGTCTCTGTAAACACACGATTGCTGTATCTCTCCCCGCACAACTGTCTCTCCTCTCACCATCCTCCTCCCTTCCGCTGTCTCTCTGCCCTTCAGCTCCCAAAGCTTGTACTTTAAAACTCGTCCTGTGAAACTCATCCAGCATCCCACAGCCACCCACCCTGATCCAGTCACCATAACCAAATCCACTTTAAGACCGACACAAACAGATCCCAAAGCCTCGTAGCGGAGGGGGTTGGAGACGAGGGGAGGATGACGAGAGGGAGGGGGGTGAAGAAGAGGGCAAATGAAATGGCGCGATATCTTCAGCGAGCCCCTCTAAATAAACCTTCCCGCCTGAAGTGTCTTTAATCCCATCTAACCCCAGAAAGAGACGCATTAATATGCAGGGGCGAGGGGAAAAAAAAAAAAAAGACATGATTTGCTGTGATGTGATGAGATCTGGACCAAGAACAGGAGGAGAATGAGAGGAATGTGAGATAAGTACAATGCGCTAGAAGAGGAGGAACGGGGTTTGACAAGAGCGAAGACAGATTGGAGAGACGAGATGCAGATAGAGGCAGAGAGTCAAAGATGCAGGGAGCGGGAGCAAGAAAGATAGAGACATATATGGCTGAGCTGGCAGCCTCTTTCGCTGATTAACATGCCTCTCAGACACGGTGAGAGGGATCAAACTTGCACACAGCCAGGCCTGGGAGTTATGCCTGCAATGCAACGATAGAGTGTGTGTGTACGTGTGTGTGTGTGTGTGTGTGTTTATTTCTGTTTGTTTGTGTTTGGATCTACTGCTCGGCACATATGCAGGCATGTGTCTTTGTTCACAGCTGCCTGGTGAGCACAGTTGTCAACTGGAGATGTCTGTTGATTGACACCTCAGTGTGTGTGTGTGTGTGTGTGTGTGTGTGTGTGTATGCCACATGAGATGTGACATCCAAAACAACGGGGTGAGGTAAAGTAGAGGCGGGTGAACTCGTCCTGGGAATCGATACATTGCAATGGAATTTATCTGATTGCGCTGGACGAGCAACGGGGGCTGATTTGGGGCGGGAGAAGCTGGAGAGGGGAGGGGGAAAGGGAGGTGAGAGGAGACGGTGGAAAGAGGAAAGGTAGAGAGTCGAATGGCTGAGTCCAGGATGCCGATAATGCGCCGCGTTTGAGTGTGTGCGTGTGAAATGGAAGGACGTGCGGGTTCACGTTTAGTATCTTCGCCGGTGCCAGCCGGCCTTCCTCTGGGAGAAGATTCGGGCCCTTTCTTGTTTGTCGCTGCCGCGAAGGAGAAAATTGCTTTTAGATGCTGTTTATGATGTGGGCGTTCACAGTGGAGCGTTTGACAAGATGATTTTCCTGTGAAATCCGCCCTTATAAATAAATAATCTGGACACAGCTGCGGGACACGCAGCGCTATAGCGCACATAGAGATTCAACACAGTGAATTAGTTCGCCTTCAACTTTGCATTGAATATGTTTATCTTGACATCCAAGCGGGGGCTGAGTTTGGCAGAGTTTCCTGCGCCGAGCAGGGGAAGTAGGTAAATTAAGCGACGGGAAACACCATTAGCCCACAGAGATGTGGTTGCGAAGCCCGAAATGTATCCATGTTCCTTTCCCCTCCGGCTCTTTTATGCTCTGCAACACAATCACTTAGACAATTTCTGCTGCCCTTTCACACGTTGCATTGTCCAAAACGTGTCTGTGTATCGTACTATCGGACTTTTATGCTTTGTGCTTAAGGGACCAGAGCATTTGTTTAGGCCACTTATCGTCAATCAATCGATGCTGAAACATGAAAGATTGATTCTGCATTTTGAGGAAGACAGTTTAAACATTTGCTTCCTGAGAGTTACGTGAGAAGATCTATATAACTGTCATATCTGTCTGAATAAATCTGTCTTTAAATACGGTATGAAGCTACATGTAGCATCCGGTTAGCTTAGTCCAACACAAACTTAACTTTGCCATCAACTTGTCAAAAAATGAAGAGAAGAAGCATCAAATCATCCTTCAAGTGCCACTAAATCGAACAGATTGACACTTTGTTTCACCAAAGTGACTTCTCGAAGTCTCTGCTGGTTGCCTGGCAACCTCATGGTCACGACGAGACTCCAGGAAGTAGCTGCCCCCGGCCAACAAACGGTCCGGCACATCACTCCTCGTAAAACCACAATGTGCCGTTTTTTACACTCTGGCTTTTGTACGGATTAAACAGACGAGATATACAATTGATTTGTTTTTGTCCCATTTGACGCAGAGCCAGCTGCTCCCCCCCGTTTCCAGTCTTTATGCTCGGCCTAACTGTCTCTTGGCGCTTGCGTTGTATTTACTGTGCCCTCATCTGTATTTGCTAACTGAGCTCTTAAAATAAATATCCGCTCTAACAAACCATCTGGAAGTGGGTGATGCTGAAAAATAATATAACATGTTTTGTTTCTGATGGCCACGCAGGTTGAGGTATTGTTACATCACGACATTGTTCTTATCCCCAAGCCCAATAGTAATGACTCACTGTGGTCTGAGCACGTCACGTCTTTTTTCTGCCATTACGGCTCTTTATTTGAAGGCTTTTTACATTAAAAAAAACAGTGAAAATGTCTTTGCAGTTTAACTAGTTGGTGCTGTTATTTATCTACTCTTTCTAAATGACTCAATCAGCAATTAATTTGCATTCTCCTCCGTTTTTGTTGTTGTATACCTTCTATAACGAGTAAGGTACATTGAACTGTGAGTAGCAGTGCCCTTTTGCAAAGATGGCCACTAAAGTCTGCAGAGTGTTTTCGTTTCCCCCCCCCCAAATGTTCTATTTTTGCCCACCGCCCGACCTCGTGGCCCAACCGACAGTCACTTGTTGCCATTACAATAAATCCACCTCTCCTCCTGATTCATAAGCTAAAAGGGCAACCAGTCCTGGAAGCGAACATATTGCCCTATTGAGTTACTCCCGAGTATTTACGCGAGATAATACATGTCCTTGGGGGAATTGTAGCCGAATAATCACATCATGAGGGATTCTGTCATGCTGCAGAACGTCTTATTACCATTAGCAGGGTTTCTGTATTATTTATAACCATGCTAGAGATTATCGCCTTGTGTGTTTTCTTCTTCTGGCTTTATGGAGCCTCCAGCCAGTGATGGATGGATTTGCTTTTAGTTTCCCGTCAGTCTCCGAGTGTGTTTTCTTTTCATTTTTTACTGCAGTGGAGCTGCGTTCCTCCTACATGGATGGTTTGAGTGTGATTTATGACTTTGGCCCCTGATCTCTGCCCTGCTAATGATGCTTGTAAACTGGTGGGAAGCCAAAGGTCAGGCCTATCTCCACTGTTGTGATGTGAGATGAGGTTTCTCCTTGTCTCGCCAAGCATGCTCGAGCTGAAATTGTAAAAGAAGCACAGAGAAATAAAAGATATGTGTGGTACAGAGAATCAAAGATTCATCTCAGCGCTCCTTCGTGGAGCGTCTTCCTCCTGAAACACAGACCTATAATTAACCTGCAGACGATGCAAAATCTTTGTTCTACTCCGTCTCGATTGCGAATGCTGTTCCTCCGTCTCCCGGCGTCTCCGCCGCTGTAATTTTGAGGACTGTGAAGGTTAATGACGGTGACACAACTCCAGGGCGAGCGCCAGTAATACTCAAAGATATCCATTCATCAACAATAAGCTATTACAGGTATTACATTACTGCTCCGTCATTCAGCGCTCTTTAGTCGGGCTACCTCTCGCTCATTAATGGGAAGCACATCCGCTGCGGAGAGAAAGAGTCAGAGATTATCTTATTCCAGCACCAACCTTTAAATCCCCTGAAATTATATATCCATTAGACACATGGTGCTGTGTAAAGAAGATACTGTACCTGGCTTCACTGTCAGGTAGCGGAGTCAGAGGACGTGTTCTCATGGTCTGCTCCGGATAGAAGAGGAGTGTGACAGCGACGTTTTTGTCCTCCTGCACATGCTGCACATATTTCCCACTACATAAATTCATGGTGTCTCTCAGTGCATGGGAAAACCAGTGTTATGTGCATAAAGGTCACTCTTCATTTTTCATTTTCCGTGCACTCCCCCTCTTTTCTCTCTCTCGACCTTTTTCTCCTTCTCGTTCTCTCCCTCTCTCGTTCTCGCTCTCTCTCTCCTTAAATATGCGCTACATTATTGAGGCTCCAGGATTTCATGTTGATGCAAATATCTAGTAAACAGACCCCGGGTCACTCAAGTCCCGAGCAAAGAGAAGAAATCATGTGTGCATTTTGCTCTGGCGGAGGGAATTCCAGCATCGTTTTTACATTAGGCCTGAGAGAGATAGAGGGGGAAGACTGTGGTTTGGCTTAAGTGAAGCCGTAATGCCCAGAACAGATGTGTGTGTGTGTGTGTGTTGTTTTGTTGGGTGCATGTGTGTGTGTCGAGTATATAGAGTATGTGCTTATGTATGTGCATCCATGTCAGGGAGTCAGGGGTCTGAGGTCAGCAGAACACATTTCAGGTGTTTTTTAAAAGAAAAAAACCAAACGAAGAGATCTTTATTTATACAAAACATTTTTACTGGAGGGGAGATAAAATGCACAAAGTGAAATATCAGATGCTGTTTAAAATACAAACACAACGAAACTAATCAAATGCAGAGGGGACAACAAATGTCTGTTTTTTCAACGGTGGTAAATTCGGAGCACATATATAATGCAATGTGGCAAAGAATCCCAGCAGCTTGGACCCTAAAAAACAAAAACTACTTTGTGAAATTTAAATTTAACTTCTGATACAACCACAGGGTTTACGAGAGATTACATAGGAGGTCTGACAGGTGTGCATATGGATTAAGAAAGTCAGAGAGGTACTGACAGCATCAGGTAGGGAGGGCTTCATAAATGTAATCTGTTCTGAAACGAACTGAATGCCAAAGCAGAGATCTGACAGGTGACAGGAGCGATGTGATTACACTTCTTTTTGTTGTTGTGACCCTTTGTTATGACCCATTTTGATTAAATTCAGCCCACAGACTTTTTATGGTGGCATATATTGGACAATTCCACACTTTAAGATGTAGATCCAATGAAATCCAATAAACAGCATCCTCAAGGACGTAGCATGCCCTTTATTGTATGTAGCGAGGCTGAGAGTAAGGGTGTAGAAGTCAGCTTTGCATTCTTACAACATTGTTGGACTTTTTCTTCAAAAGAGGATTATCATTGATGCAGCAGAATCAGAGACTCTGAGTCTTTTTTGGAAAACACATATTCTTCTTGTCAAAATAACGTCCATATTGACCATGATGCAACCCAATGATTATTTTGGAAAGGTTTATTTCTGCTAAGCCCTCATCTTTCTAACGCCCCATCCACAGATGGTTTTTCTTTTCAAACTCAAACTCCACAAGCAACATCATCAGCTTTGCAGACAACACCGTGTTTTGCAGGATCGATTAATATTCGGGACATTCTTACATGGTTATAGCGTTGAATCAACACAAAATGACTATTTATTGAGAAGCTTTTTTTCTCTAGATATGTTTTTAAGATCATAAAAGACAGTTTATGTTTTATTGTTGATGCTGTTCTGGAACATAGGACATAATCAACAATAACAGCCAGATGTCTGACCTTTGTTGTCCTGTAATTCAAGAGAGAAAGAGGCTCGCGAGAACACGTTTCGTGCAACAGAGGATCAGCACCAATAACAATTATGTTGTTATCGTGTCTTTGTGCAGTTGCAGGACATCCAGATCTTTAAGTATTTTAAGACACGCGTGGGTACTGTGTAACAATGGGTCATCTGCATAATTGGTAACATGCCTTGTGTTTTTTAATTCATGTGGCCGGGAGGCAGCATGTACAGGCTGAACAGCAATGGTCCTAGTATTGACCCCTGGGGGGCTCCCCCTTTTTCTACACAACACAGAGATACTGAAACGTGTCATCCCTTTCGATAAGTCCTTCCCAACGGTCTACTCTTGGCTTCGTACGGCTATAAATCTGGCAATGCAAGTGTATTGGCTCGGTACTCTTCCTCTCCTGTTTCTTTTTCTTTCTGTCTCTCTCATTCTGGACATTCTTTGGCTTCACTCTCTTTACATCCTGTGTGACTCCCCCTCTCTCTTTCACCTCTGTTTCTCCTCATCACTCCCTGTAGTGTATCTTTTTTGTCCTGGCTTGTCACCTCCCCACTTTTCAAACTCTTTTTTTTTTGTCTATATCTGCTGTCTCGATTTCCATCTTAGCCTTAAATCCTCCCTCACAGCGTCCGTTCTTAATCTCTATTCACTAACCTCCTCACATACAGCCTCTTATGCTATTGCTGATTGAAGGAGATCCCAGCAGTACAGGCTATCGCCTGTCATTGATTCTACACACTCCATAAAGCAGCCTCTCCTCTCAGCTCTTATTTGACAATTAGGCCAGTCTCCGGCAAATCTATGGGGTGTTTTTAAGTCTGCATAAAGAAAATGGAACAATCATAAAATCCTCCCCGGCTTACTTGATACACTTTCCCGTGTACCCGCACAGTCTCAAGTACTGAACTCTGAAGGTCGTTTCGATGATGTGGTACAATAAAGGCAGAGCAAAGTGCAGCTCACTCTTGTGCCTGCGGCAAAGGAGTATTTATTTGAACATTAATTCCTCTTAAAAAGTTATTAAGTGTTTTAAGGATCAAGCTCAAAGTCTGTTGCTAGTTTCAGCGTATCTCTTTTACAATAACAAAGGTTATTAGAACCTGAAACCCTTTGGGTTGTTTTTGGCTCCCTTCTAGTTTGATCTTTTTTTTTTTTTTTTTTAACAGAGGAAACTGAAGTAAATTGAATCAAGACGAGGTTCTGGTACTACCAAGTCATCTTCTACTTCTGTCGTGTCACATAGACAAAAAAATGTGAGGGAATTTTCGAAGCGCATGCAATCTTTTTAGGAATGTCTTGGATTAAATATATGTGCCACTATAAGCAATCACAGAAAACTCCAACTGCGTTTCACGATTTTAACTTGCATTGATTTCTAACGCTAAAAAAAACAACATTGACATGAAGTTGAAACAGAAAACTGTTGTATCCTTTAAGCAATGTTAGCATTTATTTAAACTTGGCGAATGTAAGTCAAACATTCAGTTGAACATTCAAAGACTCTCTAGCTGCTAAATGCTCCACAAGGTTTACCAGCTACTTGATAATTGTCTGTTCGCTGTTTGGTGCGTTGTGGTGTTTGTGTGTAAGCCGACACACTATCCTGACAACGTCTCCCTATTGGCTGTTGCAGCTGAGCGGGAACCCGCAGGCGGACTTTCCAGGTGCGGTGTTTTATTCGCCGATCCCCTTGTTGTGTTACACACTTCATATGTTGTGAATGGCGTTCGGCTAAATATATCTGGGGGAAACATGCGCTTGTGAACTTTGGTACCACATACATACATCAATATGTACGTTTGTGCGAGTTTGGTGCGAATACGCTAACACCCCTAATTATTAGTGCAGATTGAATATGCAAATTATATTTCCAGGATATATACTGTGTATAAAAAAATCTACTTTGTAAAATAACGATAAAAGGATTTGAGTCAAAATAGACCGTGTTTGAATGAATTCTTCCTTTGTGCAGGCTGTTAGAAGCCCGGCGACCAGTGTGAAAAGGGATTATATCAGACTACTGCTTGAGTACTGTGTTACCAGTACTGATACCTCTGTATAATACTTGACAGCCACTCTGTTAAATGTTTTAATCATAAATACCCCAACCACCACAGCGTCCCCATTAACGCTGCTCTAATTCATTACCATTTTCCCTACATCTAGGACACGCATAATCTCGGTTTTCTTTCAACCATTCCAAAAGTACCTCACGGCCGGGTGATAAAAACACTTCAAGAACGTACACGCCGACAAGAATGGGGCGCAGGGAGAAACCAAGGCGCGTAATGGTGGAAGGGAAAAGGTAGAGAGATTGAGGGGAGGTGAAAGCGAGAGCCATGGCAACCCCGTAGTAAGTGACAACAGCATTTCAGAGCACATTAGCACCTTCATTTGATGATGAGTAGTTCTATTTGCATGCAAAGTATCCAGACCCCTGCGGCAGAGGGTCACCGTCTCTGAATAACCGGCAACCATTTCCACATCACTGGCATTCCTCACATCTCAAACCGTTTCCTCTTCTCTTGAAGGCCTCTGTTCTTTCGTCTGACTCGACTCCGTCTCAGAACTGTAGCGGTGCTCGTTAGGGCTTCGCCGAAGACGCGGGACGCCATTGATTGATTGGCTGGTGATTCGTTATCTGTGTTGTTTGAGTTGGCGGCAGTGGTGATCATTATGAGATGGCTTTAATAAGGTACGGGGAGAAATGCCACCCTCCACGCCCTCACCCCCAACACCCATAATCAAATTGATCCGGGGGCTGTGGAAACAGACAAATGAACAAGTCCGTGTAAATCCTGTTTGCGAATGGAGCGTGGTGACGAGTTCAGGAGTCCTGTTTCATTAACGCTAATGAAACGATAGTTCAAGTGGTTGGGATCTAAGTGCTCAGACCGAAGTTTCACTTGATCTGCAATTGTTTCCATTCTTCCGCCGGTGTCGTCACTTGCCATCCGTATTGACTTGGCGCCCAAGTAAGTCAGTTGGGGATGGCGCCGGATATCCAGCTCAATCTCTGAATATGTTTGTCCCAACACTGGAAAAACAATAGTCCCCCCGGTGACGGAACTGACACAATAATGTGGTGCTGACTGTGTAGTTTTTGACGTTTCTTAAATCCCAAACCATGTGCCAGCTTCAATACAACTTCAGTGACATGGACTGCCATTTCAATTTCAACAAATGTAGCGCTATAGCACCCTGGGGTTGAATATTTCAGTTTAGTGTCTCCTCCGAATGGGAAAATGTATATGTGACTTGCAGTACGCCTTGTTCAATGATAATGGTGTATTACTGTGCAGCTTGAGCCATGCGGCGAGGCCTCTGAATGGACTGGGCTGCAGCCATTTGTCATAATTACAGAGATGCTTTGGCTCTGAACCATTTGAGCACCCACGCAACACACACATATACCCCCCCCCCCCCCCCCACACCTCACACACACACACATTTTTATACTTGTGTATCTACTTATTCTGCTGTCCCATGAAATTGTATAGCCCAGGGTGTCTAATTATACTAATCGAATGCGTACCGCCTGACATTTATTCATCCATTATTAATAGCAGAAACAATAGAATCTGTGATTGGATATAGTGACTTACTGACTTCTCATCTTCTCTCTCTCTCTTACTGTTCATCACTTATCTCTCTCTTCTCTCTCTCTCTCTCTCTCTTTACCCCATAACCTCCCTTCTTCTGTTGGTGACTTTCACCTCCCATAATTTTCCTTGTGGGTGTTGAGTAATTAGCATGCCTCCCACTTTAATTCTGATGTCAGAGCAGGGAATGTGAGAAATGTCCCATAAAGATCATGTGTCCTGATAAGGTTATGTCTGGGACGCCATTAAAGAGAATGGCTGCACAATGGCTGTTTGTATCCATTGGGGGTAGAGAGATGGAGAGCGAGATGGAGAGAGGGAGAGCAAGAGAGAAACAACGAGAGAAAAACTGAAAATTACTCAAAGAGGGAAACTGTTTCCATGTTACTACATAGAGTGCAGTATGCTAGCATTTGTTATTCTTTTTTTAAATTATTTCTGTTGAACTTTATTCGGTACTTTCCCTAAAGTTACTGCGAGGAACTAATACAATAAAAGGCAAAATGATGCCTTTTTTTTTAGCTCAGACTCCGGCAGCGACCATCCTGTATCGGACAGACCCAGATCCGATTAAAATTCAATTTAAGATTCAAATTTAATTTAAGATCTAAATAAACCCATTCCTTATTTATGTTGTTACCATAATTTACTGTGTTATTTATAGATTGACACTATACAGCCAAAAAAAAAAACAGTATACAAACGTATGATCGTCTGTTTTCCTCTGTTGCTTTCTGCCATTGTTTGAGCAAAGTCCCTCAAGTACAAGTACAAGGGAGTTTGACGCGTTTAAAGAAACACATTGTTTAAAAATGAATACATAATCATTTACAAGTCAACCTTGCACAATAAAGTACAAACGTCAGGCGTTTGCCCCCTCAGTCTTTCTTGGTCTGCTATGACGCGTAGCTTCTGGTGGAGAATGTTAGCGACGGTGTTAATTGTCTTAACAGAGACGTTGTCCTCCATTTCCTGCACAGCTGGTTTCATCTATTAGTTAGCTTATAGCTAACTCTGCTACTTTGCACCTCACTGTACAGTGAGGAAGTCTTGCATGGTCCATTTCACATAAACAGATGAAGAACGTTTATATAGATGTCAGACTTAGCGCATGCTATACTAGCCTATGTTTTAGCATTTGTCATTATCCCATAATGTGCTAACTGTGGAAAGTTACATACTGCAGTGTTGCTCCAGCCTGCATTCAGTGATATTTTTACTCAATAGTGTGCTTTTATTGAATGAGGTTTTCTGCTTCGACATGGCAATGACCCTTTGCACAATGTTTAATCATAATTCATGTTTTATCGTAACAAAATGTAACACAACTCTGGTAATCTTTGCCAGCGAAGCTCTCAAGCCCACAATGCAGTTCATTGGACTTGAAGTGAACTGAAAAAACATGAAAAGAGTCTCAGAGAGACAAAGCCTGACAGAGAGGAAGGGTGCACGGTGCATTTTGTACGTTCTCATGTTTGTTTTTTGCATGTTTTACACACTGTGCATCTGTGACCACGGTAAATTACTGAGGAGTTTTGCGTAAAGAAATCCAACCTTGAGTATTCAAATTTGAGATGTGGCAATTGTGCGTGACTGAAAGAAATGTTTTGTGTTTGCAGCAGGGGGGAAGGAAGTCCTCGCCGCTTGATTTTCAAAACAAATTACCCCGTGTTGCATTCAGTGTTAAGATGACAACAAGATGAAAATCGAGTTATGGGGTTTTGTAAATTATGTGTTTGTGAAATTTCTGAGATATTTCACAAACCGATGCCAGGCTCATATGGAGAGGGGGAACATTGTTAGATAATTACACATGAGTCAGAGCTCAAGATAATAACAAGTTGAATAATAGGGCCTGTTGGCTGCACATTGAATTCCACCACACACACACACACATGCAACAGCAGCAACATTACAGCACACAGAGGTAGCGGCCAGCCAGTCATTGTCTGCTGAGGTTTGTGGCTGAAGTCGATACAGGAGCTCTACTCCAAGGTAGAGTGCTTAATACACACACACGAGATGTATCATGGAGGGTAACTTCATTTGGGTGTCATTTGTATTTCATCCGAGACACCAACAGTTTAGCTCCGCCGTCAGAGAGGTGATTTGTGGCCCTGGCAAGCATTTAATTGAAGTAAACCACCACTTCTCCCCCCCCCCCCTTTCCGCCTCTTTCATATCCTGGATAACGCTCAATGTCTGGAGCGTTATTGAGCCCTTCGCTCACTCTCTCCATGTACAGATTTTCCATTCATCTATAGGACACATAATGCCCTTTGTCTTGCCCAAGACGTCGCCCCTTTGCCTCCTTCGCATTCCTCACAGATGTGTCATAGGTGGCGTCGTGTTTGATGTGGTCATGGTGTGCCACAGTGATCTGGCTGCATTCAGAGCTGACTGGACACTTCTCCCTCGCTGGATGATTTAATCCCTCGCTCCGAGCAGCTATTTCTCTCCCCTCACATCAGGGCGTAGAGACAGAGATGCTGTGGGGCTATAAAGATAGAGCTTCAGTCAAGGAAAGCAGTCAGTCAGTCAGTCAGTCAGTCAGTCAGTCAGTCAGTCAGTCATTGGGTGAGTGAATGTCCCTCTGTCTCTCTGTATGTTCATTTGTCTCACTCCTCTGCCTCATTTAGCCACAACTCACTCGCTTTTCTCCTCTTTTTTTGTGTGTGTGTCCTTCTCTTAATTCCCACAGACTCCGCCGTGGTGTTGCTATGGCGACCGTGGCCCCTCCCTTCATCCTGCTGTGCTGGCTGCTCCGAGCGGCGAGCTCGGCGTTCCCAGAGGAGCCGGGGCCCCTCAACTTCATCCCCACCGAAGGTACTGACCTCCCGACTTTTCACGCCCTCCGGCCGCCTATACTCCCCCTGCGTGCCCGCCTCCCAGGTCGTGATGTGTGAGGTGTGGGATGGCGGCCCAACAGGCAGGGTGTTGAATAAGGAGGGAGGGGGGGGGGGGGCAATGGAGGAGGCTTAAAGTCACGGCGTGGGCTGTGGAGGTCAGACAAGCTCTCGCACGAATGGCGTTGACTGGTGTCTCGATCAGGAGGTGTGAGGTCGCACTCAGGAATGAGACCAGAGTGTAGGAAGGGGCTCTGGTGTTGGTGACTTTCCCACACACACACACACACACACACACACACACACACACACACACACGCGCACGCACGCTCAGACCCTCGAGAGACGCAGCTTCTCACACACTTAGACTTGGAGTCTCCGTGTCAGCTCGGCAGTCTCCGGCGCAGACGCGACCTTGATTGATTGCGGTTCGATATGATTGATTGATGGCTTCCCAGCTGAGCCCGGACCTTTCTCCGCGTATCAATACCAAGCAGAAGAGTTTAGCGGTTGTCAGCCCGCTGAGCGCTACGCCGGAGCGGCTGAGTTAGACTCAGCAACTGTGGTTTACGGCAGGTCCAAGCTTTGGCGGACGATGCAGGGTCACTGGGAAGGTCAGACAAGACAAGTAGAGGAACGTGTGGAGGTGGATGCAGATGGAAAAAGTGACCGAGAGAAAGGAATGAATCACAGTGGGTCCCATGACGGATTGATGGAGATACAATAGGAAGGAATTACAGGATTGAAATAAAGCAGAAGCACACAAAACTTGAAGAATAAGAGGAGGAAACCGATGAATGGACTGGAGGGTGGAATTTAAAGAGGTAATGATGAAAGAGCAGAGAGAAGATGAGAGGCTATCTGATAAAAAATGCTCTCATCCCCCTCAGTCAAGGTCAAAGACAGATCGCCCATCTGATTTGTATGTAAGTGTGATGTCTGCCTCTCTCTCCATTTTATTTCATTTTCTACGAGTCAACATGCCCCACCATTTTTATCTCTGATTTCCCTCCCTTAAGGTCTCCCTCACTCATCCTCCGAAACCCTTTGAACATTTTGTTTTACCTTCTTTCTTTTTTTTTTTTTACGCTTTTGAAAAAGTCACCTGTCTGTGCGTGTTCCTCTTTTTGAGTTATCTGAATCACTTGGCAGAACGTGTCTTACCGAACGTGTCAACGGAAAGCAGAAGCAAATGAACAATTTATCAAAAGTGAGTCGCAATCAGTCAACGAAAGAAATCTCATGAATATAACGTTGACATATGAGGTAGAGTTCACACATCCCTCATTTTCAGAAGATTATTTGTTTCTTGTATCTCAGCCTGTGTTCTGCTCCGTGTCTTTGTATGCTTAATGTAGCAGATATGATGTTACTGTTGCAGAACTGTCAAAACAAACTAACAGAAAAACACTTTTATGGTGACTACTTTTGTCAAAGATGGATCTCTGTCTGGAAATCAGCCATCAGTGTGTCTCTCTCATTCATCGACAGTGGTGAGAAGACACCCGGTGTTCCTGGGCCGACCCCATCGGACATGGCTGAGACAAGAGCCTCTACATATCCAGAGGATCCTCCAAGTCAATCGGACACTCTACATCGGAGCCAGGCAAGACACACACACACACACACACACAGACACACACACACATACTGATTAACGTACAGTGTCAGCAGGTCATTTATGGCTTTGTCTACGGTAAGAATACACTTACAGAAATCAGGGACCTGCGATGTGCCTTTGATTGCTTGCATCATACTAGTACAATATACAAGTATGAATATAGCTCCAGCAGAGACAGTTTTCGCTTTAATATCTGTTCGTCTGTCTGTTATCACTGCTATTGTTGCCAAGCAACATTTGCCGCACATTGGATATTATTTGAGGAGTTACAGTGTCAGAGCTGTGAATCTAAATTTACTGATAAAACATACGGTCGGTAATCGAGCGAGAGGTATTTGCTGATTGTTGGATGTAATGTGTGTGCCAGTTCCAACACTTTGGTCAGTGTTTGAACATTGTAACTGTAAACAGCTTAACATGTAATATTAGCACTCCGCTGTGGCTTTGTACTGCTGCGGATAGTTTTGGGCTGTTTCCAGTGTTTGAAGAGATGTCATTGAAAAGTATTGATTTCTCTTTTTGCTGTTTTGTGTTGTAGTGTGAAAAGGCCTTGACAAACCAAGCATTATTTAAAGCTACTGCGGGACTTTTAACCGGTTATGAAACAGTCAT
This sequence comes from Clinocottus analis, assembly GCF_023055335.1. NCBI lineage: Eukaryota > Metazoa > Chordata > Actinopteri > Perciformes > Cottidae > Clinocottus > Clinocottus analis. The sequence continues at coordinate 1,969,450 of NW_027175987.1, forward strand.
TATACGGATGGCCTCTAAATGACCCACATGAATGGTAAATTGTAAATGGACTAGTATTTGTATAGAATAGTAGCATTGTGGTCTCTCGGCCACTCAAAGCGCTTTACACAAGTGTCAATTCTCACTATTTCACACACACGCATTCATACACTGATGGCCGAGGCCGCCATGCCAGCTGCCACCTGCCCATCAGGAGCTAATCTAAAAAATGTTTTATGCACATTACCCGCTGATGGCCGACCTTCTGGGACAATTTGGTGTTCAGTATCTTGCTGAAGGACACTTTAACACGCGGACCGGAGGAGCTCAGGCTCAAAACGCCGATCATCCAAAGAGCGAATGACCGTCTTGTCCTTATGCCCACAGATGCCATAAGTATATGAAATTGGCTCTTTCCTCATAGATATTTGTAATGCTTGTCATTGGGTTGGATTCTGGTGAAATCAGATAAAATCATGCAGGTTCAGCAGAACCTCAATGGGCTCAGACTCCAGCGGTGCCTCCGTCATCCGAGATCCGGCTCATTTGCCGTCTTGGACTTGTGGTCGGCGCGAAATGCAGAGCGCTCTGCACCCGACAGCAGCAACTCCTCCACCACGCTGGAGGAGTCCCAGGCCCTATCGCTGGGCCCGCTGTCAGACCCTGCTGCGGTAAAAAATAAAGGTTTCCTAAATGGACCCCGCTGCTCGGAAACACAGCCTCCTCTGTTCGCAGTGACCGCCCAGAATCAATAAATAATGAAAGTTATATTTAAAGGCACTGTCATAACTTCGTCGCTAGCTATTACTAGCACCAGTTCTAAAATTTGCACTGAATACTTTATAAAAAGGAATGTCCGATTAATGTGAGACTTAGCCGAGGGTTTTTTTTTTTTTTCGGTAACAAATCTGTCACAGTAAATCATTTGAAGGCTGACATTTTGCCCGTCAAACATTTTCTGGTTTGGTCTCCACATGATGGCGGTGCCCTCCTGCCTGCCCGTCTGGTGAATGTGCTGATACTGGACAGACAGAAGCCCTGGTGATCAGGAGGCCAGACGAGGACGGCCCGCTCAGCTGGTTTACGCCGTAAAGCTACATCTGCTGCTCCCTGGAGCATTCAGGAGCCAACCTGAAACAGACTGAACTAACAGAAAACATACACCTCAAGATTTACTGCCCGTGTCATCTACCAAAAAGGATTTAGCTTGAAACATGTTAAAAAAAAAAAAAAAAGTCCACATAAGGCGCTGGTTATTCGCTGTAGTGGCGGCCTGAAAAAGATTGAAAAGGTTGAGACGAGAGACGCCACTGTGGTCCAGGAAATGACCCAGACCGTGGCCTCCAGCTGGTCTAACCTCACTACACTGCTGGTAGTAAATATATCAAGCTATGTAACAAGGCTCCAGCCATTTTGTCTGCGCCGAGACACACACAGCCTGATAATAATAAAACTACAGCTACTGCAGCCTGCAAGTCTGCTTTAAAGTATAAAAAGAGCAGTGAAGCAGCCCGAGACGTTAATTTCAATTTACAGTTGCAGAACTTTTCACTGAAAAGCAGAGGTAAACTGATACGAATGTCTGAGTCAACCGGATGATAATGAAACGCGAGACTGACAACTGGAAAGACGAGAAAGGCCAGGGAGCTTCTTGGCAGCATGAGGGATTCACAGAATATTTATATATTTCTTGTACGTGGCTAATAGTGTTTTGCTACTTTCTGACAGAGAATTATCCGCACAGAAAGACACAGATCCCTGTTCAAATGCTTGTGTGAGCCAGAGACAACCAGCGGGGAGGAAGAGTTTTAAAAGGTGTTATATATAAATAAGTACCTGTGTGGCGACAGGTATGACTGCCAAAAGCTCCTACAGAGTGCATGGCCTGATAAGACGCCTCGCTCATCCCCAAATCCTGTCACCATTAACATAGCTGCTCCTCAGACTGCAAGCGCTGCTAAATCTCTGCCCCCGAGCACCTGCTGAGAGCAGCTACCTCTCCCTGTCCTCTTCCCATCCTTGCTAAATGAAAGTAAACTGTGTATTTGGCGGTTGGCTGGCGGAGTAAAGCGCCTTGCTGTGTTAAGCCCCATTTCATTGCTGCCCAGATGAGCAGCTGTGGATCCTGTGGTCTTCAGACGCATCCAAAGGGCTAATCCACACAAATATAAACCAAGTGGAGAGTGTTTATCTATTGACAAGATGACCAAAGGAACGAGGCCAACGCTTGATTAACGGTTCTACCGTCTGGCTCGATGCGTGAATGTGTGTATGTTTGCATTAGGTGGACAGGGAAAGTGTGTTGACTTACTGCCGGGTTGGTTGGTGGATGCTCCGTTTCCTTCAGCACACAAACACCAACCTCAGAGGTCACGAGGGAGGTCACACTGCGGTCACCGCCGGGTCAAATGCCTCATGGCAGACGGACGAGGAGACGCTCTCTTGCGGCGAAGACTGGGAAGCTTGGGAGGTGAAGCTGCCAGGCCTGGATACCACGCATACCACGCTGCTTACGTGTTATAATGTATGCACTGAATGCAATAATTATGATTTTTGTATTGTGGGCACAGGAATATCTAGATATTTGTAATTGTATGAATTAATTCATCATTACGATGTAGTCGTCTATGGGTATCCTTTTTTAAATGGTTGTTGCAGGCGATGGGGTGAGTTTAATACGAGCAAACTCACACACTGGCATGCCACAATCTACTCTTCCTCAGTCAGAGGATGTGTCAGGGTAACTACGTGGTCAGCTCAATACCTTTCCATTTCATTTTTATCCAGTGGCACAGCTTTTCCTGCACACTGTTTGCAGACTGAGAAAGGCTCAATGCCTCTCACACTAAACCGCAATACAGCTGCCAGCAAGAGGAGCAGGAAGACGAACAAGAAATAGAGGCTTAGGATGTCTTGGCCTTGAGTCTGCTGTTGTTTCGACAGTCAAGAGGAGAAAGTTCATGAGCTGGTCGAGTCAAAAATGTAGGAAATGTTGACAGTTTCTCCTCAGATTCTCTGTTGACTTTGCATTCGCCAGGTCAAAAAAGGTCAGAGGCGTTCATGAAATAACAGCTCAGGCACGCGCACATCTTACACATATACAGACACACACACACACACATATAAACATACACACACAGAGTCAAAGAGACTTTTAAATTGTAGGTTAAAGGGCTGCATATTGTGAGTTAAGGCGCCATTGTGAGTTATGACCTAATGAATTGAGGGTATTCATGGCTGCATGCACATTCTGCGACATTGAGAAGAAAGACATTTTACACAGTTCACATGGTAGCCCTTACTCCAACCTTCTACCACACGCTGCACACATTAAATCCACTAACACACACATAAACAAACGAAAAGCATACAGGCCACAGGCTTCGCATCATTCAAACAACCTGCGAGGCAAGAGAAGAGATGCAGAGGGAAAGAGAAGCAGCAGCATAAATAATTCCCCCTCCTCTGCACTATCAGAGGCAACAGCGCTGGCTGCCATCCACTCTGACTAGGAGGCCTGTTGCTATATCCATTATGTTAATGCTGAGACAACGCTGAAACAGCCTGGATGAGATTATGCCTCACACTCTGGCCCACTCCACTGTTTGGAGAACGCTTAAACTCTGACCTGTTAAGCAGGGACGCGCCGAGCAAGTGTTTGGTGATTTTGCCCTTTTTCGCTCCTTCGCCGCCGTGCTTTTCTGCGAGGCTGAGTAAGAGTGGGGATCTTCTAAAACTCCAGCAGGAGGATGAATTATTCAGGATGGGAGTAACCTCGTGGCACTTGGTCTACCTGTGCTCTCATCGTCCGCGCGTTCTCCCAGCTCAGAAAAGTAGACGAAAAACAAGCATCGATACACACACTTTGGTGGTACAAATGCTGACGTGAGCAGGCACTTTATACGTGGATGCACACGCGATAACCCCTTCCTCTATTCAAATAAAAAGAGAAACCAAGACGAGGTGCAGCACTGGGAGGCAGAGCCGGATCAGAGACGGGATCGATACTGCCGCAATAACACGGCTATGGCAGATTTACAGATGAGCCCGTTCAGAGCCCGGCCCTTTGCTCAGATGAAGCCCATGCTTCAGTCCCTTCCCATGAGATACCGAGGCCTTGATCAATATGCAGACTTCTGATGTTGCTAGCTGCAGAGCCCAACTCTCATTTAGCTGCCACTTTCACAGAAACATCCAAGGTTGGTGCAGAATTACCAGCAGATTAGGAGTACGAGAAAGTAGTGTCTGGAACGTCATGAATACATGCATGTTGTTAGGTTCAGGACCATGTGTAGGCAGCATGTGGGGGTGTGCAATCATCAGTCGAACAACTTGATTAAATCATCCAATAATTCAATTTCAGGCTTTTGAATAAGACTGATAAGCTGAATTTGGGCACCGAGGAGCAAATTTTATGCAGCAAGTAGAGTTTAATGAGAAGAAGGAAATAGCAAAGGAGAAATACGAGACATCATTATGCCATCAGGTACCATTTCTCATATATATATATATATATATATATATATATATATATATATATATATATATATATATATATATATTGGAGAAATGCAAGACATTGTAAAACTGTTAGCTGTTCCCTAATCTCTGAGGGCCTGATCAAGTTTAAATTAGTACATCTAATAAGTATATATTATAGCTACATGCGCAGAATTATTTGTTGTAAGATTGAACTGATTGAATACATCGTAGACATATTCATACACAGAGTTTGTATGAAGTGTGCATGGACCCACTCGGTCCTGAGCGAGCGACGGTGTCTTCGCTGTCCTCGTGCTGTGGAACTGGCGTTCATGGGTGGATTGGGGCGGCGTCTTTTCTTACCTTAAGCTTGAGATAGTGCTGTGTTGGCTGACCGCCACTCTTTCTCTGTCTCTCTCTCTCTCTCTTCCTCCGACCAGGGATGACCTTTTCCGCGTGGAGTTGGACATCGTCGCAGGAGACGAGATGTTCTACAGCAAGGTGAGCCCCTTTCCAGACTTCCATAGCGATTACAACCTTGAGGCGCATTAGGCTGTAAAAAGTCATTTTGTTTGACAGAGAAATGCAAATGTGGCTGACGGGCCGTGCATGTTTTTGTTCATGTATAGAAAAGGACGTGGGAGTCGAACAAGAATGACATCAGGATCTGCAGGATGAAGGGCAAGCATGAGGTGAGACGGGGGTCTGCTTCTCCATCTTTTCTTTCTTTTCAAAACGAGGCAAAGCAGAGTCGTTAATCCAGCACGTTTCAGCAACAAGGCCAGCTTTACATAAAACATCCACTGCAAAAGAAACACATTATAAAACAATTAAAATCAGTCGTTAAAAACCCAGGAGCAGAGCAGAGCAAAACAAGTCAAAATAGATTAGGACGGGTATAAAATACAAGAATAAAAGTTGCAGTGCCGAGTCAGAAATGATTAAATAAAAGGCAGCAGCAAACAGAAAGTCTTCAGCCTTGATTTCAAAGAAGGGAAAGTTGCAGCCGAGCTGCATTTTTCTCCGAGTTTGTTCCAGATACATGGTGCATGAAAACTGAACGTTGCGTCTTCGTGTTTAGTTTTGTCTCTGGGGACAGAAAGCAGACCTGCCGGGACCACCTGAGAGATGCTCCACAACAGAGCAGAAGATCAGTATTTTGGCCCAAACCACCAAAAGTAAATTATCGACCGACAGGAAGCCAGTGTCCAGAATTTGTTCCTAACCATTAATATATTTTGGGGTCCTGGGAGGAGACCCAAATCAACACATGCAGTTTTAATAGCTGGAGCTATTTTTTGATTTAATGTTTGCCATGGGTCCAAGTTTAAAAGTATTACACACTATCAAGGAGGAAGGGACAACTGCACAAATAATAATATTTGTTTTGTTTGTTTTGAGATGGTATTAATAACCAAATTTATGTTTTAAGAAGATATAACTTAACATTTTTGCAATGATGGTCGTTTCTTACAGTTTATTCTCGGGGTCCCCAGGGATATGTCTGTAGGATAAGGGTTACAATACCACATATAGTACAAAAACTCTTAGTTTATTGATTTTAAGTTACTTCAGCATCTCATTTGCATTTGCATTTTCTTTCACTGCAGGCATCTTCTGAGTTGTTTCTCAGAATAGCTTAAATTGTTCAGCTCCTTTTCATATTAAAAAAAAAAAAAAAGCAATATGAGATTTCATCCAAAGATAATATGCAAAAGAATTCCCGATCAAATATATTGGATGACATTTGGTCAGTGAAATATGTAGAAAGCATGTCAGAGCTCCTTTTCTTCCGCACATCATTATGGCACACGTCTTCCCTTTCTGCCCGGAGCTCTGGTTTCAGTCTGCCAGTCATCTGACTGCCTGCTGGCTCGGCTTCCAGATGAGTACGGTCTCCGACCGCGTATCGTCTCATTGTCCCTGTTCATCCAACACACACACACACACACACACACACACACACACACACACACATCAATCAGAAGAATAGAGCCACTCCTACCTATACATCCCTCGTTCCACCATCACGAGTTAGGAATGCGTATGGCGCTCTCAGAAAATCCAGGTGGGCGTCGGGAAGCTGAGGCGGCAAAGAAGTGATGGGGTGAAACGTCCCAGCAGCCACCAGAAGCCCACGCCTGAATACCTCTTATATCTCCAACACACACATCCCCGAGCTGCCACACGTAAACAGCCCGTATTCAGTGGATGTGTGTGGGTGAGTGTGGTGGTGACGGTTGGCGAAGGGAAACAAGGGCTCTGTCGCCTCCAGGCATGGAAAAAAAAAAAGACTTATTTAACACAGTGAGAGAACACCTGACATTAAATCTGTGTGAGACAGTGCCAGACAGAAACACAATTGAGAATAGAGGGGCAGAGACAAAAAGCTTGGCCGAGAGGAGGAGAGGGAGGAAGAGAGAGACGGCGAGGTGAGAGAGAGAAGAGGGGGAGATAAAGGAGAGGAGAAGGGGGAGTGTGGGGGTCCTTGTTGGCCAGCCCCGAGGAGAGCTGTGGGGCTGACTGAGATATGAAAGGTCTTCTTGCCCCTAATGAGTGTGCTGCCTGCTAAGGCTGTGAGTCACACGGCAATGTGAGGAAGATAAGAACACTGCCAGGTCTTCTCAGTCAGCTCTCTGAGGCTCAGGCGCATATGAATGGGCGTACACACACACACACACACACACACATTCAGTCACAATCTTACGCACACACTCGACCGATATGGATTTCGGAAAGCCGACACGATATTTTCAAGTCACTATAATTAATATGTGACTGAAAAAGCAATTATTTTCACTCCGAATACCAGTTGATGAAAAAGCCGGGGCGATACACATTGGCAATTTAATGCGATCCTGTACGACAACAAACCACAGCCCTCCAAAATGAAACAGAAACTGCCGGTTTAAAAAAAAAAGAAAAAAAAAGTATTTTATTTTAACAGAACCCTTTTGGTCTCAGCAAAGTTTCTATTCAGTGTTTCTCTCCGAGATGGATCGTGTTTTAATGCGTTTCCTTTCTCATGAAACATTAATGTTTTTCCTCTCTGCTGCATGTTGCTGGTGTATTGTTCGTTTTCATGGCGCATCACAGCCAACTGTCATTCAGTGGAGTAGTGAGGGAGGCGAACGCTGTTACCCACAATGCTTGTGCTTCATAAATGGAGGATCACTATTGTGGTATAGTACATTTTATGGAAATTCAATTGAAGGATAGGTAAATGAACCATATTTGATTGAGCACCGGGCGATACTGCGAAACCTCAATATCATTACATTTAACTGACGTGTTTATACAAAGCAACTTACACGTTTGCTGTATAAACCGTAGACACAGCAACGATTAGGGGTTAGGTGACTTGCTCAAGGACACATTGACTAGCTGAGCCGGGGCTCAAACCACCGATCCTCTGATTAAAAGACGGGCCTGCTAAACACTGAGCCACAATCGCCCAATACACAAAAGCTTAAAGCTTAATATATATATATATATTAAAAAAAATGTTTACATTCCTACAGCAATCAAGAATGCTCTGACAAAATAAAAGAGCAATTCAGATAATCAACTATTTATACCACGTGTTTTTTTAAACACAATATTGCATCATGTGTTTGTTTTTTGTGCTGTGACCTGCTCGAGTGGCCGTAACAAAAGGGAGATCCACCAATGTGCTTTTAAGTGCCTTGTGAAACGTTTAAAAGTGTTTGAAAGCACCAGAATTAGTGAAATAAATTGTATCAACAATTTAAACCAATTCAAACCAAACACAAGTCAGGATCATTTTAGATGTTACAATAACCAAATGATGTGAATTTGATGTTATGATATCAATAGCGCAGTAGCTACTGTGTTTATTGCGGTGGCTTTTGTGCTCAAATGCATTGGATTGCTGCAGTTGACCTGTTGCTGTTTTGGACATCATGTTGGAGGTCAAACAAGCAGAATATCCGATGAAAGAAAACGATATTTTTCTGACTCTAATGCATGCATACGCTCACCAACCCTCATGTATGTTCATGCATATTCATGATTTCATGTGTTTGTTTTTTAAATCTGCTCTCTCTCTCTCTCTCTCTCTCTCTCTCTCTCTCTCTCTCCCTCTCTCTCTGTCCTCCACATACATGAACGCGATTAAAAAAGACAATCACATCTGTCGCGCAGTCATCTTCTCTGTGCCGGCTTCGCCCTCTGTCCCCTCCCTTTCCCCTCTTCTTCTGCTTTTTCTTCTTCTTCTCCTCCTTCTGAAAATGTCCTGCTCGGCTTGGGGGACGGTTGTGTCAGATGTGATGCATTCACCACCTCGTAATTGGTTTTGTAATTAAATGCTTCTGCTTGGTTGATCACAAAGGACATAGTATTCTCTCTAATTAGGCTGAAAATTCAATATCCTAATTCTTTTTTTTTTCCGCCTTTTTTCTTCTCCCGTGTTGACCAAACGATTGTTGATGAATGTCGGCCACGCTGTCACTCACTCTGCATATTCTGGCCATATTTGCTTTTGTCCTTGGCGTTCTGCTGTCTCTTTATCTCGCCTGCATTTGCCCTTTTCATGTTGTTCTCTGTCACTGCCTCCCACTCGTCACCCTTTCTCGTCTTATGAAAGCCAAAGAAAGCAAAAGGTGGAGGGTGAGACGTTCCCCGGAGGTGGCGCTGTGCCAACGCGTCAGGCGAGGCGGCGTGGCATGTGCGCGCCAACAAAGGCAATTCCACATAGAGCACTTTTAAAGAGCGCTCGGGCATCGTTATAAGCAGCACTTAGCGAGATTGTTTGATCAATATGGCGTTGATCGCGCTCTCTGAGGGGCTCTGGGTTGCCTTTTCTGGGTTTGATGGTCAGAAGATTCAGTTTCACAGCCGATTTGCCTCCCAAATTAATTAGTTTGAAACGCCACATGTGGAGTCACTTTCACTTGTTTTTGCTAGTTGTTGTTGTTGTTGTTTTATTATTAAAGTTGCACCACACATGGGATATTAAAATTCAAGGCCAATACCGACTCAAATAACTGGATCAGTGCAGATGACGATGGGGCCGATCTATTTGATTCAATGTTAGTTTTATGTGATATATACATTTCATTCTGTAATTCCATTTTATTCACGTCAATAACAATTCAGTTATTTTATTTGTAGGCGTCTATTTGTTCATTTTTCTTCTTCTTAAAGTTAGGGAAGCATTGTTTTAAGTCCAGGCCATACCCAAAGCCAGGTATCGGTATCAGGGGAAAGTTAAATTGGTCCCTATAAACCAACCTTATCACAGAATATTTAGTTTTGACCGAAGTCTGCTGTGCCTTCTTTTCGCCGTCATTTTTTTTTCCGTGCGAGCAACCATGTGTAACATGACGTATATTAATCACATGGTGACAATTAGCCACCTTTTTCTCAGCAGGTTGTCAAACAGAGAGCTGTTGAGGGGTGACTCGGGTTAAGTGTTGCAGTCAAGGAGCGTGTTCATGTGCGTGCGTGTGTGTGTGTGTGTGTTCGTGTGTGTGTGCGTGTGTGTTCGTGTGTGTGATTTTCCACCAGGGAGTGGAGGTCTTGCTGCAGGTCGGCTCCACCGCTGAGGCTGCCACATGGCTGACTGGCCTGGAAAAACTCTAGTTTCCTCCATTTCCTCCCTTCTGTCTCTCCTTCCATCACCCTCTCATTTTCTTTACTTTGTCCTCATATCTCTATTATCCCCCCCCCCCTCCTTCACCCCTCTCAACACACACTCCCTCTCTCCCTCTGGTGTCTAATGTTTGTTTGTGGCCTGTGGTGTGTTCAGTCAGAATTACCATCAAACTGAGAAGAAGGGTCGCTGAGGGATGCGGATTAGCTTTAACATGCTGAGTAAGACCACAGCACTCAGAACGGCACGTTGCTGCTAATTTGGTACCGTTGGTAATTTATCCCCTCCCGCCCACGTGCGCACAAACGTACACAACTCTCTCACTTCCCGCCAAGGCAGGTCACTCTGTTCTCAGTCAAAATTGTGCGTCAGGGATTTTTCTGGGACTGACGAGCCCGTTGTTAACGAGCGAAGTCGAGGACTCGCCAAACCTTTGTGAGTGTGTATCGTGTGTACAGTGTGTGTGTGTGTGTGTGTGAGAGAGAGAGAGCGTGAGTGTGTGGGAGTGTTCTGGCTTGATGGCGGCTCTTGGCAGCGCAACGCTCTATTCTCCCTGGTCGCTAACATCAGGGGACCGGCCAGGCATGTAATGGAAACTTTGGAGATTTAGAAGAGCAGCTTGCTTAATACGAGCCCCTGAAATCCTGCCTTAGATGGCTCCCATCGTACGGCCATTCCAAAAACAGGTCATCGCGATAAATTCAAATATTTAATGAGACTATGAAACATGCTGGGGTTGCTCATAAAACGGGAAAATGAGCAGAAGATGTTTACGACGTGTGCACCTGTTTCGTATTGTGGTTAGACTAAACACGGGAATGCTGATTGTCGCCGGAGGTAAAAAAAACCCCGTGTTGGTTTAAGGTTTTTGGATGAAGCCGCATCATTAGGGCCAAGCACTGAACTCCGGCTAAGGTCGGATGAGAAAAGGTTGTTTATCTTCTCGGAGTGAAGGTTAAGTTGCGGACAACGGATGAAAAGCAGATGCAGAATACGGAGCCTCCTCAGTTTTAACGCTGTCTGACTGCCGCAGGTTGTTTTGAGCTGACGTGTTGTAGCAACAGAGAACTTGTTGCCGATCCTCCGACTCTGTCTGTTTGATCGCTTGCATTTATATTTCTGCGTGTCCATGGAAAATGTCTCGGCCTTTGCCGAGAACCCAAGAGGCGATGAATGCACTGGCCTCGGTCGACACCCGCGGAGTGGAACTACAGCCTGGCAAGCCTCCGCCTTAAGAGCAAGAGACTGATTAAAAACACGCTGCCTGCATAGCGTCCAGTTTATTTAAGGCTCGTGTGTGTGAACTCGCACACACACTTGCGAGCCGTCTCCCACCTTTCTTTTCCCCTTCTCTTCCAATCGCCCCTCCATTCACAACCACGTTCATACTTGCTCTCGGGCGCGTGCTCCTGTGTAATTCATCTGTGCTGCAGATTAATTTTTCAGCGCGGCTCTGCCGCTGCCAGTAAGAGGAGCAGCAGGGGGAGGAGGAGGTGGAGGAAGGGAAGGAGGGCTGCAGTCATCTGGGTCTTGGGAAGACTTGCCAGCCAGCACAGGTGGCGTTTTGTCTGGATTGAGCCCAGGGAGCGAGGGAACAGAGAGAGGGAAGGAGGCAGAGAGGGGAAGAAGGAACCAGGACTTACAACATTTGGATTTTAAAATAATTGTTTAATTCTGGGATTCACTACTTGATCCTTTTGTAATTGGTTTATTTTTTTTTTAAAATGTGGAAATCATAGTAAAACCCTAATCCGCCAGACTAAATCTGGCTTTAAAAAAAAAAAAAAGACCCCAAATTGCTTCCTGGAATAGATGAATAAGGGTTAATGAAAAGCATGTATGCAGCAGGGGATACATTTTGTGGATGTTTGTAAAGTGCCACCGGCAATTTAGAACTCAATAGTTGAAATGTTTTTATCCAATCATGAAGCGTTTCATTTTTTTTGTGTCTACAAGCGTGGCCAAATGTGTACATTGGTGCAGTGTTTTTACTCCCCTCTCCGAGAGGCTGGCAGTTGGACTGGCTCGTTATTAAGAGTGCTTCATCTGGCTTTGTGATTACAGCTCTGACCAAGCTGACAGAACGCAACAGCATGCAAATGCTGTGCTGAGACACACACACACACACACACACACACACACACACACACACACACATGCACCAAGCACGCATGAACACATGATGTATGTGAGGGAATGACACACATAATACTGTCAGCGTCGCTCTGCAATTTGTCACACGGTGCTGCGCCATTAGAAATGCACACCTCACATTTGACAAACCCCCTGCACCCTGACACGCCACACACACACACACCCACACACACACCCACACACACACACACACACCCTCTTTACACTCGCGCAAAAACACTTCCTCCTTTCCTGTTTATTTCGCTGTTGAAAATTGAGAACCCAGCAGGGAATGAAGTGGGAAGGTGGAGGCGTAGGAAGGGGTGGGAGGGGTGGAGCATCTGGAATAACACTCACCCGTCTCTCATATCGCTGCTTCCCCTGTGATCTCTTCCGAACACACAAACACACACACACATGTACACACTGTTTTTTCCACATACCCGCCATCACCACCACCGCTTCTGCTGCAGCCCTCCTTCTCTTTCCGATGAGATCAGTGTGAGTGGTGGTCTTGAAGTGGACCCCATCTGGTGTGTGTGTGTGTGTGTGTGTGTGTGTGTGTGTGGCAGAGCTGGTGCCATCCTGGCTGGGACACTTGTAGTTTGGGGAGGGGGTTGCTGGCTGCTGTCCGCCAGTGATCTACAGTACTGTACCGTACATCGCCACTCACACTACACACACACACACACACTCTTGCTCTCGCGAAGACAAACTGCTGTCGGTACTTAAAGTCAAAGGTCATGGTAATTCGCGCTCATGCAGAGTCACTGTTGATGGATTCGTTGTTTGTTTATCATCATGTTACGTGTTGCTGGTAAAGCCCTTGAGACAGGGCTTCCCAACCCGCCGATCAGGACCTCACGAATAGTCCTGAAATAAAAGGAAGCGGTCACAAGATGATGATACAAGTACAAAACGTCCTGTGGTTGTCCATGTTTATATATATTTCCAACATTTTCCATAATTATTTTCATCTTCTTGTCAAATACTGATTGTATTTACCGCAAACAGCTGTACAATTCTACAAATCAACCAACCTGAGAGGAAAAAAACAACTGCTCACAACACATATCAATGTTTTTCTATGAACGAATTGTCCATGTCTTTCTTTGCCTTTTTTCCTTTTTTTTTCTCTCTTTTATTCATAATAATTGTTCTTACTCTGCATCCATACCTCAATCTGATATATGAATGCACATGTTGCAATCGAGTGTGTGTAAAAGCTAGTTTACAAGCCAGCACTGAAGTCTGAACTGTTAAAAATGCCAGTGCTGTATTTCCTGTATTATGTGATCTTAACAGCAGTGTAAAGTGTTCATCAGAGGCTCCGTGTGTTTAATCATTTCTCGCATAAACACACTGACGATACTTTTGTCGAGGCAGCAGCTTAACTTGAAAGTCATTTTTCTCAGTTTCCCTCCACTAACATTCATCACTTTTTGGCACTGTGGGGCTAAAGCGGCTATTAAGTCATGTGGCGCTTACACGACTTCTCATTTCAAAGAATAAACTGTGACTTTGGTGCATTAAGTCATTAAGCAGGCTTCATGTAGTTGGACGCCTCACGGTGGAGAAATTAGCCTTAAATCTGCCGCTTGTTTGAAAAAAAAAAAAAAAACTTGAGGCTGGTTTGGATTACCGTCTGTCAATCAGCAGCGTATGTGCCGCGTTCTGTGTGTGTGTGTGTGTGTGTGTGTGTGTGTGTGTGTGTGCATGTGTGAAGAGGGTAGACAGTTGAAGCCACTGCAGGCTACGTTCAGACTGTATCAATATGATTGACAGCGTTAATGGTGTGATAATTCCACACGTCAAGCAACTGAGAAGCTTCATTTCACAGAGCGGTTTGGATAATCACTCTCTGAAAAATAAACTCAGTTTTTCCTCTATTCACTCCATCATTTTGCCTTTATTCTATTCACTTCCACCCCTCCTGCATATTAAGCCCCCGCTCTCTCTCTTTATGTCTCTCTTCTCCTGCAGGATGAATGCCGTAATTTCATGAAGGTGCTGCTCAGCAGACAGGGAGGCCTGTTCGTGTGCGGGACCAACGCCTTCAACCCGCTATGTGCCAACTATACTGTAAGTTATCCGTGAGATGACGTCATCAGGATTGCTCTGACATCGCTGATAAAATGCCTTATTTATTCTTCCTAAACGGAGGCCCCGCTTCCAAAACACAATCAGTACCCGCCCGTTCAGGTGAGAATTTACAGCTTGATTAGAGCTGTTTGTTCAGCTACCGAGGCCGTGTTGACTTCCTCCCCAGGACTTATTTATCCTTGTTGTCTGGCAGTCCCGGTGCCTTGTTTCCCCGAGATACAACAATTGTTATTTCTCGGCGGTTTAGCTTTGCGGTCTGCCGAGCTTGTTATCGTTGAGAGCCTGAGACGGATAATCAAGAAGAACACAAAGAGGTTAGAGGAGGAAGAGGAGGGTGGAGAGACGAGACATCTTTGCCTGGTTCAATTTATTTTACCAGCAGTTAAGAAAGCAAAGCAGCCCCCCCCTCTTCCCTCTCCCCCGTCTACCAAGTTGGAGGCAGAGTATAAGAGACAATTATAAGCATTGACTTGCGCGATTCAAACAATTAGTCTGAATGTTTCCTCCGCTCCAAAACATCGGTCCTCATCTGAAGGTTTGTATCCATTCGGCTCAGCTGACCTCTCCGCCATGCGGCCCAACGCTCGCCACTTCCGGACCACTTCCCTGTCTCGCTCCATTACAGTACTGATTTCAAACTTGTGTAGGGGGGGGCAGATGGATATTAATCATCGATTCGGCTGATTTCACTTAACTCTGCGTGAATATTAAATGAGCGATGAAGGCAGTTGAGTTGTGGAGAGAGAGAGAGAGAGAGAGACAGAGGGAGATGAAAAAAAAAATCCTTCCTGTATCAAAGGCTTCTCTGGATAACTGTTATTTTCAGCCGCTCACATTTCAAACAGGGGACATTGAGACTTGTCTGGCCCATTATCTGTCAACCACTAATGACATTCTGCAACAGTGTATAACACACCTGTCTCTCCGTGATAGGATGTCTGTTTCTCCGGGGACTAGTTAGTGATGCTAGCTACTGTTTTATTTATAGCTGTTTTTTTTTTTAATGAAATGACACCTTTCAGTCGCGGTTGAGAATTAGACTGTGCTGTTGAAATTGTTTGCGTTTGGCTACCTTTTAAGTGTGTGTTTGTAAATGTGTGTGTGTGTGTGTGTGTGTGTGTTTGTGTGCGTGTGTGTGTGTGTGTGTGTGTGTGTGTGTTTGTGTGCGTGTTATAGAGAGAGATGCAGAAGAGAGGAGAGATTTTACAGAGTATTTATGTATGATTTTGTGTGTGTGTGTGTGTGTGTGTGTGTGTCTGTCTGTGTTTTATTTATGCATGAAAATCTTGATGTGAATCTTGTTGTTGTTGCTGCTTTCCCTAATTGGCACCAGTGAATCATTAGCTTGCACTTACGGTAACACTCCCTAATTGTCATTCTCTTTGTGGCTTGTTTTCATAATGCTGCTGGAGATGAATTCATATCGTTTGGAGTTTTCTGATTGATGCGAACATCTGTGTGTGTGTGTGTGTGTGTGTGTGTGTGTGTGTGTGTCTATATGCGCGTGTGCTTTATCAGGGAGACACCCTCGAGATGGTCGGAGACACGGTCAGCGGGATGGCGAGATGCCCCTACGACCCCAAACACGCAAATGTAGCTCGGTTTGCAGGTAAGACGCGCTTCTTGTTTTCGTCTCACTTCCTCATTGAATGTCGTGGAATACGTTACATACAGCAAGCTCAAAAAAGGGGAGATTCGCTTTTTTTCTTCACTTTATTCATTAGCTGCGTTTACTTCGTCATATTTAAACACTCCACTATAATACAATCAACAGCGCTCTGTGGCTGAAACTGCAGGGAGACATTGCTGTTCAGCCATCGTGCCATTATCTGATATTAGCTCAAAGTAAAAAAAAAAAAACCTTGTTTGTCTGGCGTGGGAGGGCTGCAAAGATGCAATTATGTTACTGCAATTATACTGTTGACTGGTCAGTCATGTTATGTTTATGATGCTGGAGGACTTTCATAAAAACATTCGGGCAGCTTTATTGTTTGTGGTTATGCTGTTGCTTTGGCAGGCTGTCCTATTAACGAGTGTTTCCGTGTGTGTCTGTGTGTGTCTGTGTGTGTGTGTGTGTGCTTGTCAGAGGGAAATCTGTTTACAGCCACAGTGACAGACTTCCTGGCCATCGATGCGGTGATCTACCGTAGCCTCGGGGACAGTCCCGCTCTGCGCACCGTCAAGCACGACTCCAAGTGGTTCAGAGGTACCTACGGGACGCGTGGGCATCAGGCGCCGGTGTTTTCTGTGTGTGTGTGTGTGTGTGTCCTCGTCACTTAGCGGCACGCCGGATCGATGCACGTGTCAGCAGCAGAGCGCTGAGTCAGCGGCACACTGGCAACTCCGCGTTCGGGTCGCCGGCCACGAAGCTGCCAAAACGGACTGCTCCTTGACGGAAAACCCACGTCACGGTCAAACCCAGCCGTGACGATGGGACGGTAAAAGAAAAGACAGGACACCAGACACACACAGGTTCCAGCCGGTCCCGGTGTGAAATGGCGCCGAAATGCAAAGCGTGAAACCGAGTTCTCGGAAAACATCAGGGAGTCATAATGCGCTTATTGTTTGGTGTGAAATCCCCTTTCACCATGTAATGAAATTAAGCGTGGCCTGTGCCTCTTTCTCACTGCCCTCGTGTTACCTCGGTGTCGTGGGAGTGAATGATGCAATCGCAAACGGGGACACTGTTTGCTGTATGCTTTCTCATGGTCCATTAATATTTCATTCAACCTTTTCCTCTTCTTCTTTCTCTCCCTCTCACAATGCAGAGCCGTATTTCGTCAGCGCCGTGGAGTGGGGACCTCACATCTACTTCTTCTTCAGAGAGATCGCCATGGAGTTCAACTACCTGGAGAAGGTATAGAAGTCCTTCTGATGAACACATGTGGTCCTTTTCCCCTCTGAACTCCCAGTATTTACAGGGAGGAGCCGCTGGTCCGTTCACAGCATCGTATTAAATGGATTGTGGCGGATGTGTGGTTTAAATGCAATGCCGTGAAAGCAGACGCCGCTTTAATATCTCGCTGGTGCTATTATTTGAATGTCAATATAAACTATTTTCCCACAGCCACGCTGACCTTTCATCCTCGTATTTGTTTGTCTGCATATCTAATCCAACAAATCACAGTTTGAGTAAACAGCGCATGTATCTATTAACCTGAGAAAAGACCTTTTTTTCATATTTTCTGCCCTTACTGGAGCTCGGGATACATCTTTATGAAAATATATCAGCATCACGATCCCCTCTAAAGAATTCTCAGTTCACATTTGGGGAGAAGTGCGTGCACAAGGTCTCCATCTTTGACATGTTTACTGAGAGCAGAGTAAATGGTTCCTTAAGCAGCATCCCTGTTGTGTGGATGAGGGTGTTCAAAGAAGCAACTTTAAGATGCGCTGACATTTTTATGAATAATTGATACTAGATTTATCTTCATAAAACAACGATCTGTCTAAACAGCAAATACCATGCAAATGAGTCTGTAGAGATCAACCTGAAGTTGAAAAGAGCTTTTAAAGATAAAAACCCAAAGCGTGCTCCCGAGCTAATCTTTGAGATGCACCTGCCAATCTGTTACAAAAACATGTTGTAATTTCCGATGCCCCACATCTGCTTCTCTGTGCCTGGCCACTCACAGGTGATGGTGTCGCGGGTGTCGCGGGTGTGCAAACGTGATCTGGGTGGGTCGCAGCGCGTCCTGGAGAAGCAGTGGACGTCGTTCCTGAAGGCCCGTCTCAACTGCTCCGTCCCCGGTGACTCCCACTTCTACTTTAACCTGCTCCAGTCCACCAGCCCCATCATCAGGATGCACGGCAGGGACATAATCCTGGGGGTGTTCTCCACACCGTCAAACAGGTACAACACACACGTACCAAAGTGGACTTGTAGGTAAGCTCAGCAGCACACACGTATGCATTTCTCATGCTCTCAAAAAGATCAGAATCAGTGGTTCACAACTTTTCTGTCAGTGTTTCTCCAGAACCTTGAAGCCCTTTTTGTTTACCTATCACATTTAGCTAACTATTTCAACAGTTAATCCATTACGTTCAGCTATATCCATACCATTTGTCCATGACCGTAGATATTTCCACTGTAAGTTAACTATTTTAAACATTTATTCGTTATTTTTAGCAAACTAATTTAGCTTTATTACTTTTAGCCAACTAGTTTAACCATATTTTATCCATTCGTTTTAGCCAATATTTCAGCATCTCATTCATGACTTTTAGCTATTTTAAATTGTTTCTTTCAATAGTTCCTACTTGACACTGCTCACAACCAGGTTTGTGGATTATCTGGAGTGACCAGGTCATGATTTCTGGAAGACGTTGCTGTTAAATGTTTCAAATGCAGCTGATATCTTTAAAACTAGCCAACTCATACCAAAACAATCTCGATTGATAAACAGTTAAGAGGACAAATGTGAAGTTAGGGGTGAACTGTCCCTTTATTATCTGGATATATTTTTGTATTCATATTGTAATTTCTCTTTTTTTTCAAACTGCTCTGCATCAGACACTACTATTTATTACTACTCCACAATCTTTCCACGTACTGCAAAGCAAGAGCAGACCCTGCTTGGCAATCACGACTCCAGATCAATAATCCACCTGTCTGCCTTCAAATAAGCCTTATTTGTGTGTATGTGTGCATATGTGTGCATACGTGTGTGACTTTGAGAGCTAACTAAAGTGGATGGATTTCAATCCAAATCCTCCCTGGAAAGAGAAAAGGGGATTCAATACCAAGGGCGTTTTTTTTTCAAGCAATACGCAGACGTAAAAAACACTTCCTGACATACTTCCCGTGGAGATTGAGATAGACACCCAGTGTGAAGCAGCACTCGCACGGCACTCGCACGGCTCACCTTGGAAACTTGGACCACCGTAGTTTGTTCCTTCACCTATGAAGTCGGAAAGAGCAAGGCCTCCTACTCTCCGGGCAAACCTCCAGAGAAATGAAAGAAGCTGTGTGGAGGTGCAAAGGTCAAGCTCCCGGGGTACAGAGTAATTTAAGACACATGCAGTGCTTTCATTGAGGACACAAGGGCGATTTGTTGAAAGACAAGATGAAATTGAAAAAAGGTGAGAGGAGAGGACAGGAAGGATGCTGCGTGGTAAATGGGGGATTACTGAAGACTGTGGGTATTTGTGCAGCCAAAGACAGCACAAACAGAACACCGGAGAGACTGAACAACAGCGAGGAGGAAGGAGTGTGCAAAACTATTTACTTCGGATCCTCTTGATGCTTTGGATTAGAGGAGCTCTAATGTTCTGAAGTGAGTGTTGAGTCTTATGTTTCCTTTCAGTGGGATGAGATAATTCCTCTTGCTGCAAGTGTAAATAACCCAAACAGTTTCCTTTATCCCTATATGTCTCTTTCCAGACACATTTGGAGAAATCAACCTATTTGTTGAAATGCTGCTCTTTTTTTTGGTGCTATTTTAAACAGGAGCAAAAAAAACAACATGATCTCAATATTCAATGACTGATCAAGAAGAGCATTATAGTGTGTTTGTGGGGACGTCCTTCATGCATACTTTGCATTAGACAAGGATAAAAATGCGGCACACTTTAAATTAAAGCGTTGCTCAAATCCTAGAATATGATTCAGTTTGAATGGCCGCGCGAGCTCTTTGTGTCTGGTCGTGCAAGACGTTGAAGCAAACATATAGAAATACTTCCCTGCTATTTAACTCTGGTCTGGAATCAATACAGTGTCTCACTTAAACGCAGCCAGCAGCATAGTAATCATCCGTCAGTGGTCCCAGCATAATTCCCTCTCCCTTTTAAGAATAAAGTGCTGTCCCAGTTGCAGGACAGTGTCTCAAGGCAGTGGGCTCCCGGTAGGAGACAGGAGAGGAAAGAGGAGGAGGAGGAGAGAGAAAAAAAAAGAGATAAATGCAATAGGAGAAAATACAGAGAGGAGAATTAAGAGGGAAGCGGCAAACAAGAGGGGGAGAGAGGGATGTGGGACTCAAGGACAAGGAAGTGAATAATGGACAACACGTGCATCCCTCGCTCTCCCTGAGACCTTAAACTGTTTCATCAGCTGCATCTTATCTGCACGTTTGGAAGGAAGGACTACGCTGCGAGACAGAGCCACTGCCCGCGGAGACAGACGGATGCAGACGGACACACTTGCACAAACAAACGCACAATGGTTCCCAGATAGCGGCATTTGCGGCATGCCACCGAGGAGAACCAGCTGAACACACACCCCTGCCCGGCTAAACTGCCACTGAGTCCTATTTTAAATAACTGCCGGCCGCGAGAGAGAGGGAGAGAGAGGTCGAGATGGATGGATAAGGAGACGCGTGATGGAGGAAAATGAGCACAAAGCCGAACAAGAGAATGTGCGAGGTGAGCCGCAAAACTCCCACTGGCCCTGTGTGGCCCATTGCGGCACACTGGCTTAGTGCTCGCCAGACAAATTGCTCTGGCTGGCAGCTCGCAGTGAAAACAGCATGAAGCAGGACCTGGGTGTGAAGGAATAGCTTTGCACTCCTGTCATTTGGCCCTGGGCAGCGTATAAGGAACTGTAGTATGGGAATATCTGGATGAAATCAAGGTTTAACTGGAACCCCCCCCAGAGTGTCTCCTGGACTCTGAAGTTACTCATCTCCCCCTGTGCCCACACACTCCAGGGATCATTTTACAGCCACATACCAGCTCCACGAAATGTTACGAAGTTGCTTTTGTGGTATCCTTCAGCCTCTTCTTCCAGCTTCTAAAATCACCTCCAGTTGTTAGTTCCTTTGTGCATCCACCTCTGAAGCCTCAGGCTCTTCCTCTCCAAGAGGGATGAAAGAAGAGCTCGGATTTCCTACCGAGCACCACGTGACTGGGTCTGCACTCAGACTCCTGATGCTCGGGGAGGTCAAGGAGGCGTCGGGAGCGACAGCCAACCGGAACGAGGGAGAATACAAATACGAGACCATCGGGGGAGAAGAAGAAGAGAAAGGAAAGCGCTTTCTGCTTTATTTAGCAACTCGTATAAGTGGGTACATGTCGGAGGAGAAGCGGCGAGATGTCAAACGGAAATGCTTACATCATGCTGCACTGGACTGCTACGGAAAAAAAACAAACACTTCTCATTATTTCTTAGCTGTTGTTGTGGCAGCTGAAAACGTCTCTTGCTGCTGGAGCAGACTGACGTGGGCTCATTAGCCTTAATGGAGCCATGCAGGAGTGCAAGGAAAACATCCCATGCAAAGTAAAGTAAATCTGGTGCATCCTGAGTTTGTTTTTGGCTGTAAAGAATCCCATGTGACTGGGTTCAGACAGCAGGAGGTGCCTCTGGGAAAACACACGGTAGGAGAGGGGGAAAATGAGGAGGGCAAGGAGCAGGAGGAGAAAAGATTCACTGTGCCAGCAGAGGTTTGACACGAGGGAGGATGTACAGATATGCAAGCTATAGTCCCCTCAGGCCTGCACAAGTAGAGAAGGCAGGGGATGCATAGTTAGGTGTCGAGCAAGAGCTTGAGAAATGGGTCTGGGGAAGGAACACTGTGTAGTTGACAGCAGAACTGTGTCACGAGGAAAATACAGAGACGTTACAGAGATGTCCACGAGCCTGGAGAGTCAGGATAGATAGTGAGGAGAATTCCCACAGGGACCTCATGCGGAAAGGCCAAGAAGAAGTAAGGGAAATTAGGTCGCTTGAATACCCCCCCCCCGACCCCAAAAAAAAAGAACCGGTGAAAGGTTTCTGGTATAATAAAATGAAGAAAATTAATGACTGAATAATATTAAAATTAAAGATAAAGGGTAGAAGTTCAAGAGGTATGAAGAAAAAAGTCCCATAAGGTTGAAAGGTTTTAATTTGAAACTTTCTGATGTGATCGGAGTTTTGAGTCTATAAATATGTAAAATATATCCAGCATCTCTGACGCCTCCAAGAGGTTTACTTTAAAGAAGGTGTTTGATATCTTGGAACTACTAGTTGTAAATCTTCGGTGGTTGCCTAGTAAAAGCACTCCCAGCCAAGAAATAGTCACACAATCCCTTGTAACGCTGCAACTTGTTGTTTCCATCCTTCATTTTTCTACGGTTTTCAACGAGAATATTAAGTTCAGTTAATTAGTGTGCCTTAAAGGTGCTGGTGGGCAAATTTGTTTTGCATATGGACAGATTTTAGTTGTAAACTTGCTCTTTAAAACTAACAACTAGAAGTGTAAAAGAGATTAAAACTTCCCCTGACTCCCGCGTTCTTCTGCTCTTCCTCGTCGTCATCATGTGTCCGCGAGGACCGGCTGTGTTGTTCCGGGCTGTCAGAGAGCTTGTTCAACGGTGAGGAAGTACTTTAGACTCTGCAGCGGTCCTCTCAAACGGACATGCTATGCATCTTGCCCGGACAGCCTGTCACTCGACTCGAGTCAAGGAGAAAGAGTGAAGGACGAAAAAAAAAAAAAAAAAAAAATGTCGATGGAGAGAGGGACAGGCCAGATTAGAAAGTAAACAAAGGGAAAGTTGTCTCAAGTGCGCGAGGCGGCTGAAAGAAAAGGAAAAAAGCAAAAGCGGGAAAGGCGGAGGGACTGAGGGTGGAATTGAAAATAATTAAGAAAATTCGGAGAAGGACAAACAGCCCGCGGCCTCGTCGGCTTACTTCTGCGCGGCCCGACACGGGGCGAACCCAGTGACCTGCCGGGGTTGGATAAGGTAGAGAAAGGAAGCCGAGCTGGCGCTGCCGCGGAGCTGGCAGACATGTCACACATGACATCTGGTGCCGGCGGCCCTGAGAGAGACGCACCGTATCGTCCACAGATAGGCCTGCAGCTCCGCCACGCTGGCCGGGGTTGAGTCCCATCCCTGCCTATGAATGATAAGTACAGAGGGAGACGGCGTGACCTGATCAAATGGCACATCCGCGCAGCACGGCTCCCTGCTGCGGCCCAAATCCAGCCTCAGGGTGCTGCCTTGCCAAACAAAGCCTTTTGTGGCCTTCAAAGAGGCACTCAACGGAAACACGACTCGGCTTTTTCGAAGCCTGGCTGCACGGACCCTCACATTACCACTTGGGCGTTTATTTTATTGAAATCGAAAGACAATGAGAAGGCGAGGACCAGATGGGTATGTGTGTGTGTGTGTTTTTTGTTACAGCAAGGCAGGTTGCAGTGACTCAGCCTCTCAGGTTTTTTTCCAATGCATGCGTATCGCTAAGGTATTAGCACTTAGTCACAAGCTCCTGCACCACGCACACCATTAGTCATTGAGGAGGACACATTCAGAGCAGAGTTGAGTCTCGGTGCACGAAGCATGGGATGTTTTTTTAAAACTCATTTCTTATCGCGTCCTGACACCGCTCTCTTTATTTCTCTGTCTCTGTAGTGCTTTCTCCAGCCAAAACATAAAAAGTAACATCAGGCGAGAGATAGTGTGCGTGTTTGTGCGTGTGTGTGTGTGTGTGTGGGTGTGTCTGTGTGTAGTGGTCCTTGTAAACCTTACAACACATCCCGGTAAAAAACCCGGTGTACCTCGAAGGCTGTTTAACTACTCGTGAACTCAGCAACAGGGAACAGAACATCTGTTCCAAGAAGTGTCCATAGCGCTCTCTCTCTCACACACACACACACACACACACA
Organism: Clinocottus analis; assembly: GCF_023055335.1. Classification (NCBI taxonomy): domain Eukaryota; kingdom Metazoa; phylum Chordata; class Actinopteri; order Perciformes; family Cottidae; genus Clinocottus; species Clinocottus analis. The sequence goes on from NW_027175987.1 coordinate 1,993,342, forward strand.
CAAGTGCACACGCACACACACACACAACAGAAAGACAAAATATTCAGTGACTCATTTCCTATTTCGTTTCATATTCCAGGAATTCCAGCCAAGATCTTTTCATGTGTCAAATCGAGCTATTGCATCCGCTGCCTATCTATTCTTCGCCCACGGAGATGACAGCATCTATCCCATCCAGCCTTTCTCTTCATCTCAGTAACAATTTCCTTTGTGTTCAAGTTTTGAACGTCAAATATATGAACAGCCCAAATCCAATTTGTCATCTTCGCTGGAAGCCTGTCCCTTTCGCGCTCTCCCGATTGACTTTCCACATTTGAACTTTTCCCTTTAATACATTTCACAGTCTACTTTTCCGTCTTGGTGTTATCTACCTCTTCTTTTCACGTTCCGACACTTATTCTTTCGGCACTTCTGTCGGAAAGGAAAGCCCACTTGACATCGGATTGACAGTCATCTTGTGTCAGTTCAAAGTGTTTTATCAATTGACGCTCTCTGTCTCAATCCAGCTCTGTCTCACCTCTCTGTCTCACCTCTCTGTCTCACCTCTCTGTCTCACCTCTCTGTCTCTGTAGCATCCCCGGTTCGGCGGTGTGCGCCTTCGACATGGAGCAGCTGGCCGGGGTGTTTGAAGGGAGGTTTAAGGAGCAGAAGTCACCCGAGTCCATTTGGACGCCCGTTCCAGATGAAGTCATCCCGAAGCCAAGGTGCAGATGGCTTTAATTCATGAATGCACCGGCATTCAGAGGACTCTATTATGAACAACACATCTTCAAGTCACTCATTAACTGTCCTTGAGTGGTGTTTTTATTTATTTATTTCACGGCAAAGTTAAATACACTCCACGCAAGCAACAATACTTAACGTTTCAAAACTCATGTGGATGTCACTCAAGGACATTTTTACACCCAAAAATATTTACACGGGGAAACAAGTTGATTAAACGCACGTGTAATGTAGAACGCCGGAAGATTATGCACATGATATTACAGCCTGTACATCCTTCTGAATATTGCATGGTGGTGGGATGTATGTATTTCTCAAGGATACAACAGATCGCTCTTCTAATCTCAAGACATATTGCATTCAAATATTCCATCACTTGCCAAATACTTCAAACATGAGGTTCTTATAACTAAATCAAATCAGTGTCTTGTTGAAACTGTGGTATGTGCCAGCTACTCAGACAGTCTAGACTACATAATTATATATCTATATCTTTACCAAGGCCTGAAGTAGTCATAAAAAAAAGGACGCCTCTGTACTGTCTGCTAAACATGTTCTGAAACTTGCCCTCAGACCCGGTGGCTGTGCCGTTCAAGGTTCCCGGTTCAACTCCTCAAACTCGTTCCCCGATGAGATGCTCAACTTCGTCAAGACCCATCCTCTGATGGATGAGGCCGTCCCGTCACTGGGACAAAGACCCTGGATTGTCAGAACCATGGCCAGGTGAGCCTGAGCCCAGATTGTGACAGGCAGTCCAAACGCCAGCACCGTCTCCGGGTGACATGTCACTCAGAGACTGGGAAAGAGGAATATCTGAGAAAGCTGCAAAATGTTGGTGCAATATATTTAACTAAATTGTTATTACGGTTATTTTTTAGATTTCTTAAGGCTAGGGAAAGTTCACAGTCTTGGTAAATGTTAAAAAAAAGTCAAACGTTAATTATGTTTCCATCAGGACATATTTAGCAAAACAAAATATTAGCACGGAAACATCATTTCGGTGCAAAACATGATGAGTTTCTGGTGAGTTTTAATCAACCTTTGCATGCTGGCAAGTCTGCTAAATGTGTTTTAATTTAATGGGTTACGTGAAGTACATTCAAATGAATTCACGATTTTAAGACTTTTTTATTTGTTCTGAAAGGGTCTGAAAATGAAAACAAGACATTTTAATTTGACTCAACTTAATTAGGAGTGTTGCAACACTTAGTCAGTTAGTTGTCTAACTCAATTTGTTAAAAATTGTGATCACATCTCTGGTAAACATACCATTTAAAGTGGTGCTTTTGCATAATTCTTTTGCAGGGGAGCATTTTCGTGATCTGTCTTTTTAATGAACTATTTGATTAGTCGACAAAACCAAAAGAGTGTTGGTTGACCAAGATTTGCTTTTGGCTGAGGACACCCATAAAAATGTGTAAAATATACATATTTACATGAAGTCAGTGATCAAATAACCCCACCGAACCCCTGAATGATGTTCTTCAGCGTTTGGGCTGTGAACTCCAGCTGTTGAAGCTAAACTGGTTTGGTGTTGAAGCCTCTGGTAGCAGGCAGCAGCTGTAGCACATCAAGTCTCACATAAATGCACACATGCCTCTCTCTCTCTCTGTCTCTCTCTCTCTCTCTATCCTCTATCTACCATATGTAGACCCGCTGCCGACCAGCCAGCAGGGGATTATGGGGACTGGATGTATGTGGAATATTAAACAGCCGACCCAGCGTGGCTTCTATTGTCGCCTATTGTCTCATGCACACAGGACTGTGTAGTGCAGCAACACTCCGCTGCTGTTCCAAGGCCGGCACGTTTACTTGACTGATATTATTAATGACTCGACGTTTGCCGTAATTAGTTTATTATGCAAATGTGATGAGCAGTTTCTTCTCTATGGAATTAATTTATTTTTGCAGTGACTCAAGAGAAAATGGCACATTATGATTTAATTACACAAGAGTCTATATTTCACACCCAAACCAATCACTTGTTGCACTTAAATCATAAATTAGAGCTGCTTGACTACATGCTTTTATCTTTTATGGTAAAAAAAAAAAAAAAAAAAGAGTCTCTAATGAGTCTCACAGCTTTGTGGCGTTAATGCAGTGCTCTATCTCTCCAGGTACCAGCTGAATAAGATCGTGGTGGATACAGAAGCCGGGCCTTATCGAAACCAGACCATCCTTTTCCTCGGGTCGAGCAGAGGGACCATCCTCAAGTTCCTCATCATGCCCAACCAGGACAACACTGTCACCAACAGCAACATCTTCCTGGAGGAACTGGAGGGATTCAACCCTGAAAAGTAAGACGTTAAAGCTAACTGTCAAAAGCACAGTTCAAACATTTTTTTAGAAATATGTGTATTAGCGCTCTTGCCAAGAGTTCGATGAGAAGATTGGCACCATTCTCATATCTGTTGGCACTGGAAACAAGGTAAAATAGCTAGCCTAGCCAAGTACCAGAACCTCTAAAGCGCACAAATTAACACATTATCTACTTTGGTTAACTCCCGAAAGTGTAAAAACGTCACTGTGAGGTTCTTATATAACGTGTTAATTAGTGAGCTCCAGAGGTGCTGATCATTATTTTTCCATTAATCAGAGCCGCGCTTTCTGTTTTCTCTTGTTTCCAGTGTATATGCTAAGCTAAGCTCACCTGCTGCTGAAATTAGCCCACACATTTTATCGTGTGGACATGCGAGTGATGTCATCTTCTCAACTCACTCTCAGCAAGTCAAACGAGCACATTTCTCCAAATGCCAAACTATGTATTTTTGGCACAAACTTGTGCAGTTAGAGAGAGTGATATAAAACAGCTGAAGACATACTGTACAGCAGGGGAAGGTGAGGAAAGGGTTAACTGACATCCAGGGTTGATGTATACACAGCGAGGGGAGCTGGTGGTGTGATAAGCCGAGAAAAAGAGTCGCAAGAAGGAGAAAGAAAAAAAAGGCATGACATGTCCTGGAAACATGATGTGTCCTGAATTATGCAGAAAGCCTCACCTATTCTTCGAGGGATACTCATAATTGTGCAGGAGCTGAGAGGATACAACCCCATGCAGAGAATACAAATGGGGCAAGCAGAAAAGAATAAGATTAAAGGCTAATATTCATTATCGGGGAATCTGAACATGTTCTAATGAGGCGAGGAAATACTGTAGAATGGCAATAAGGTCAAAAAAACATCAGAAAGTAATGAAATGATAAAATCATATTATCCCTCATCTTAACCAAAATTACCTCTTGTATTCAGTCTGAAGCTAAATCATATTCAATATCTGGATCTTGACAAAAGATTGGAGTGGGCTCCTTGTCCTTTCCTAATTAGCATTTTTTGCATGAGGCAGGCAGCTTTCAGGTTTCACTGGATGCCCACCACTACGTAATGAACACTGGGTACAATGCCTTTTCAATCTTCATTTCAGCTTTTGTTCTCTCTTGGGATGCAGTGTTCCACACAGTGGATGGCTGCAGGGTGGTGGGGGGGGGGGGGGGGGGGGGGATTGTCACACAGATGCAGGAAGATTTGGCTGGTGATTATCTTTCACCAAGGCTAATTAGAGGCATTTAAAAAAAAAATGGAACATGTTTCTAAACACGAGCTTCCTCTCATGGTAATTGTGCTCCCTGATATATATATACCTTTTCTTTTTGCAATAAGGGTGGAAAAAAAATGATTATTTCTCAAACCAACTGGCTGGAAACACACTTCCTCTCTACAGTAGAGCCAGCGCTACTTGGGCTGTTCTCATTTAATACTTAATTTAACTTCCATCCTTTCACAGACCCACCAAAATTCACCAATTTGTGTCTCATCTTATTTGTTCAGACTTGACAAAATGAGGGATAGTGATGGGAGGTGAAAATGAAGGAACTGTCTGATAAATGAGCCCTGGTGTGGACTGGAGCCAGTGTGCAAGGGGTAATTTGGTGTGCATGGTAAGCCCAGCAGGAGGTCAGTGACAGTCCGGCTGTCACAGCAGGCACCCGGCTAATCAGGAGACCGAGCAGAGCCACATCAGGTCTTTCATTTCCCCGTTCCGCTTCAGGCAGGGCCAAACCCGACCTCACCTCACGCACACAGACAAAGAGATGCCTTGTGCCCTGGAGTAAACCCGCTGGAGCACAGGAGCAGGTCCACTGACAGTGGCATCTTTTAGGAAGCCAGCGCAGAGAAATCACCGCCTTGTGATTGGCCGGTTGCCATAATGAATCTGGAAATGAGAGAGATCCACCACTAACAGAGCCTGTATCTGCTCCTAATTCCCCCTCTTCCCACCTCTCCATCTAACATAGGTTCTGTTCCTCGTGTTTTCTTTTCACGAGTCTCCCGTCTTTGTTTCTCTCACTGCGTTAGTTGTTTATTCGATTGTTTTGCACTCCCTACATCTCTCCCCCCCCCCTCCCTTTTTCCCTGATTTTCCTGATATTGGCTGTGAAGAATGACTCGCAGCTTGGCCTTAGCAGAATGATAGATTCTTCCTAATGACTGTGGGTCCGCCACAATGTCATTACCATAAACCATCCCGACACAACTGATGCATGAGTGCACATGTGCATAAAAAGGTATAAATCCGCTGCACAAAGGCAGGTCGGTGCCGGCTATCGTAGCTCTAAGTGGCAATTAGAAGTGATTCAGCTGCTGGCTGCCGCTTTTTGATGGCCGGCGGACCTCTCGAACCCTTACGATCAGCCCAGCGCAGATTTGGATCGACTTTGTAACATCTGGCGTCACGGCTACCTCTCATCTCTTCCACTTTTATCATGGCCTTTATTTAAAGAACTGTTCAGGTTTGTTTCTTTCACGCCGAGTCGTGAGGAATACATTTTTTTCCTGCTGAAAGGCTCAGTGAGGTCAGAGGTTTAATGGTCAGTCTCGGTCTGGTAATTGAAATTGCCTCACGCGGTTGTTGTTTTTTTTGTGCGTTGTGTGTGTGTCGCAGGTGTGCTGAGGACTCTCTGCAGGCCAGGCAGCTGTTGTCTCTGACTCTGGATCGGGTTAGCCACACTCTGCTTCTTGCCTTCCCCTCCTGTGTGGTCAGAGTACCGGTGGCTCGATGCCAGCTCTACTCCCGATGCATGAAGTAAGTCTGCACCAAACACCGTTCGTAGAGGAGCATTAAAAGGCTGCAGGGCAGCATAATAATAAGTTAGGTTACCATTCAAGAACAACAACTGTCCTTGAGCGTGACACTGAGCCTCTGCCAGCTCCGGGGTAGCTGACCTGAATTTTCCCTGCACTAATAACCATAGTACAACTTAATACCGACTGTCACTGTGCCCTTGAGCACAGTGATAATGTGTTAACTGCCTTATAATACAGAAATGAGTCAAAATGCCATAAATGTGCCAGCAAATTGGAAGAAAATCTAATATAAGCTGTTAGTGTAATACTCTACCATTAAAGAGAATGCTGTTATTACCTTTGACTGCAATTTTAACTTCGTCCTAGATGCACCATCATTTTAACAGATACAAGTAGCTACTGGCATAAGCGTAAAGCATTATATGGTAAATAAATGACAATAATCAACTATAATGAAGCTTATGGGGATGATACGCACAATCTTTTTGTCCATATAAAGATGCACTTTTATTCTTACAGGTTCTTTTCGAACCTGTTGTGTTGTAAAATGCGTCTATGTTTTAAAATGCTTTAATGTCGTTTTAGTAGCTATTGCGTAACGTGGCAGCTACTTTATGTTTTTTTTTTAAAGCGAGCTGGTAGTTTTTCCACCTCACCCTGCAGTTATACGATTATCAGAAGCTCCAGTGAAGTTGTTGTTATTCAGGCAATGTGCCAGTATGAATGTGTTTAACGGAAACCGAAAGAGCGGCAATACCCCGAGTCCACTAATCCGACATAATTAAACACAAAAATGCATATATTCAGAGCAATAAAGTTTCACCTGCGTACAACCACACAAGCGCCAGGATACAGACTCCCTGCCCCTCGCCGGCACACTGACCGGGTCTGCTCTACTGACACACTAACACAAACCGGCGCACACGCCAGCGCATCAGGCGTGCGGTGTGTTCACTGGACCAGGTGAGTCACACGAGCGTGTAATCCAGAGCACATTAAGAAACGCTCCCGTTCTTCCCCAGGTCCGTTTAGCGTGTGTGAGTTCATGGGTTTGGATGAGGGGCCGAGAGTTAATGTTTCGTATGTTCGAGATTTCTTTGTCGCGCTTCAGCAGCTTCAGGTCGGCTTCTTAACTCTTGAAGAGGGTTTGTGAGTGCTCCCTCTCCTCACAGCCTTCAGCCCACGTGGTTGGCTTTTTTTTCTTCTTGAAATCTTTAATAATTCAACGGTTTACAGTCTGCTTTCCAATGCATGCAGTTACAGATTGACGTTTTAACCTCATTTGACCCCACTTGCACACCCGTCATTAAAGCGTAATGTTGTGCAGTTAACCACGGATGTCAGAGGTTTCACATTTTATCAGTCAACAACAATGAATCCATTTTAGGCTACTTGACATCTCTGCCATCCATTTTCTGGTACTGCAGGTTTTTAGATTGGTTCCCTTTTATGCGCACAGTAATTTCTATTCATGATGCTCGTATGCTTTTAAAAATGGACTTAGAGAGACTTGTGTTTGTCTTGAGATTCGTAATCCTTCACGGTGAACACCTCTGAGTTTGAGTATGTTTTTAATTCAACCTCCGATTATCATTCTCGTCGTGAACAGAGAGCATTTCATTTCAAAAACTCTCTGTTGCGGCAGTCAAGGGCTTTCTAACATCTGATGCTTAAGAAGTGGAGTGGAAATATACGTCATTCGTGAACCATGTTGTCTGAAAATCAAACTCAGGAGACAAACGCCAAGCAGCTCGAGCACCGTGGAGTTCTTGCATATCACAGGTTGCTGCTGCCGGACAGATCGAATCCCAGAACGTCTCGATGTTCTGAACCGAGTTTCAGGCGAAGAAATCTTACATTTTAAGTACACTACAAAGCTTCTCTTCATCTCCATCTTCGACTTAACTTTCACGCTTCATTGAGAGGACTACCTCAATTAAAGGGCCAGTGTTCAGCATTTCACAGGATCCACGAGCAGAAATGAACTATAACATCCGCATCGGTTTTCCCTCGTGTTTAATCTCCTGAAACTAAGAATCGTGGTGTTTTCCTTGAGCTCAGACTGAGCCGTTCATGTCGATAACAAGTGGGTTATGGAGTACGACATGCTGTGCCGCCTCGTTTCCACAGTAGCCCGGCACGGACAAACCAAAACGCCGGCCTTTGACTCCTTTGCGTTACCTGTAGGCCACAGTAGTTGTCCGACAGCCTCGTGAAACTGTGGTAAAATGAGCAACAGGGTGAAAAACAGTGGTGTCGCCACCCGAGTCACGTCGTTATTATGGTGTGCGGACGGCCTCGGAGCGAGGCGAACGGCGCCACCAGAGTTTTGTACCTCGTGGCTCTCTTTTGCCGCAGACTTAGAGAGGGAGGAGACCATCAAGGCTACGCAGTTAGTTACAATCTTCAAACCACAATCAAATGCCACCAAACCCGAGATACTCTCCCTTTAACTAACAAGAAAGCATTTGAAATCCAATCTGTTTCTGCACTCAGCTCCGTGTCCGCCCTGCCCAATATTGAAGTAGATGACAAAATATTCCCTGTGATGAATGCTATCATCAAGCAAGTTTCAAGCCTTAAGAAGCTTGACATGAAGAGCTTTCTTGGATGTTGGAAATAAATATAAAAACTCTGCTATGATTTGTAGTTGATGGGCTCAGATGTGCAAAAATAGTTAATATGAGATCTGACAAGATACCCTGACTTCTAGTATAGACTCATTGGCTGATCTAATATTACATAATTTCATCAGAAATGAAGATACCGGGAGTTACAGCCCTTATAGAACATTTGAAAGCGATGATCAGTGCTTTACATTGAAGTGACATAAAGTCATTACAAGTGAAATAGTGATTATTTGCGGTTCATTGGGTAACTTTTGGTTCTCTGCAGGAACTGTATCGCCTCCAGGGATCCTTACTGCGGCTGGACCAGAGGAAGCACCTGTTCTTTCCTCAGACCTGGGACCAGGTATGACACCTCTCCGTTCGTATTTTATTGCTTTCGCGTCATACCGGGCACAGTGCCTGCCCCTGCTGCCACTCTGGTCTGGTTTATTCGTGGTTTGTCTTTAGGTCCACGTTCTGGTTTACCGCCTTTCTCTGTTCCCTCTCCTTGATCTACAGGTGATTTTTTTTTTGTCGTCGTCTTGATTTGATTTATTTTCCCTTTTATCGTCGCTCTCAAGGTTATTCTTCCGACAGCACACCTTACAGTAGCAGACCACCCGTAGAAACGGCCCATATATTATTTATCTGGCTTGGAAGTCCTTGGTTCTATCAGACTACTTGAGCATCTGAGTAACATCTGTGCCCTCTAAGTAACCTGTCACACAGTCTGCCCTTTGTACATTATTGATTCAAGATGTCTGCTGCCGCTGTTAAACACTACTGTGTTCTTTCACTCAGCTTTTTTATCAGGTGGTGGCCATATAACACTGTGTGTGTGTGTGTGTGTGTGTGTGTGTGTGTGTGTGTGTGTGTGTGTGTGTGTGTGTGACTGAGAGCAGAGTTTAGTGTTTGTTTCTCTGTTGTGCAACGCTGTCTGTGTTATGCATGACGTACCCAGACACAGTGTCGTCGGGATGTGTGTGAATGTGAGTGTTTGTGTGACCTCTCTCTCTCTCTCTCTCTCTCTCTCTCTCTCTCTCTCTCTCTCTCTCTCTGCTCGCCGCTACTGAATGCAGCGGCCTGTCTCGCTCTCCACCAGTCGTGGCTGCCTCCCTCCGGTGAAATCAAATCTTTCTTTAGTCAGGCTGCTTATTGAATTAGGCTTTCCAAACACAGGTGTAGTGCCAGCAGAACAGACAACATGGGTCTTTAGACCACCTCAGGCTGCCTGCTTATACTATTAAAGGCCTCTGTGTTGGTTTTGATTTGATTTACCAAGGGCGGTCAACTCTGCAATCGATTTTGCATTGACTTACTGCGGATTTCCTCTTTGTGGACTAAATGCAACCTCTCTTTGCAAACTGACGCCAGAGGAGAGCTCAGCGGTTGGTGTTATAGATCTAATTTAGGCACTTTCTGAGGGAAAGAAGTTTTGTATCCCTCAAGAAAACAATAGTGTGAGAAATACTTTTATAGTTGTGTTTTTTCTTGCTGTATCCCAGAGTGTTATTACTGAACCGCTAAACAAGGTGTAACAAAAACATTTCTCACCTCCTTTTTTTCTCCCAGTGGGAATATTGTCGCCGTACAATTGCTTTTCCATTTTGTTGGTGTTTTGGCTTTACAGCTGATTCATTTTATCGATGTCTTGGATTCTAATTTGAATGAAACTTGTTGTGTTACACCTTGATTTTTAGATAACACATGTTATTGAATGCCCTTTTTAGTGGTGCCAGTAGGCAGTTTTTTTATACCTGAAACAGATTCTTGTTAAGCTAAGCTAACTATGCACACACAGTATTTACCGTACAGATGTGAGAGTGATGTTGAGCTTCTTAAACATCTCTTTTAATACAATTTTTGGGTGAAACGGTAGATTTTAGGGTGGAAGGTAATCTTTGCCAGCATGAAAAGATTACCGATGTTGGGCCGTTTCTGAGGAAGGAAAGTTTTATATTCTTTATGAAAAAGGTTGTGGCTGTTGTACTGGGAGGAAACATGGGTTTATGTGTGGTTTCATTGTTTTGTTCCAGAGTGTTATTAACATACTGTAAACGAGGTGACACAAAACTTTTCTCACGTTTTGCTTCTGCCAGTGAGAATATTTTGACTGTTTATCTGAGTTTTTAGGTTTTCACTCTCTCTTAATTGCAGCATGTTATGTCAAGGTGTTGTAGCTGGTTCACTGTGTGGCTATATTTCCAAATCAAACTGTGATTTATACTTTATTAGATTTGCTGAGCTGCTCCACCATTGTTTCCGCGGAGCCTCTGGCAACTGCTGAAGTGACCCCTGGGGTTCAAGTAGTCCTGGTCGGCAATCATTACTGTTAATACGCGAGCATTTCACACGAATACACATGTGGTCTATATCACGCTCCTTTTTATTATGAGGGTTTTAAACTTTGGGGAAATGTGATGGAAATAACAAAACACTGTAAAAAAAAAAAAAAATCTAAAACCAACAACACACAGGCGCACACACACACACACACAGACAAAGCTAATGTATACAAAGTAAATGACTCACAATCCCTGAGAGGCAGCCAAGTGAACACAAAACATTATTCCTTATTAAGGTGACAACCCGCTGTTTGTTCACAGAGCACTTGGACTCATTTGTCACGGGGACTTCTAGGCATTAAAAGCACAGATGTTGGCTACGATGCTGCCTGAGCCTTTAGCTAATTACAAAATACAGACTCCTCAGTCACTTTCTCCCAATGAGCCTCTTGTTTTTGCTGTTGTTGCTCTGGTTCTTCAAGGGTTGTTCGGAGGCCAAACGGTGGTTTCGGTGGAACAGCGCTATTTGGGGGACCAATGTAGATCTTTAAGTGGTCATTTACTTCTGTGTGGAGGATTTCCTATTTAATCTGAAGTGTTGTTTTGCATGGCTCATGTCCACAAAAGAGCAAGCAACACGCGTTGTATCCATTGATATCAACCAGAATGTCAAGCAGGCCAATGCCTCTTGCAAGTGAAGAAAGATGCATTTCAAACATGCTTCACACCCCGAAGGCTTGTAACTTTGAATAAGCTCCCATTTCTCTAAATGTTCCTTAAATTGAGCTTGCATCGGGTCTCTAGAGCGTGTCTGCTGCCAAGTGCTCACTGATGGATCCTTACTAAATCAAGTCTTAGGAGTTTGATCACGGATATGAGTTTAGTCTCCGTCGGTTAGAGTCTAGTTCATTCGGAAAAACGATGTCCTGGAAACATCAAAGTATAGATCATGCACTTAAGTCAAAGGAATTGTTTATTAAAGGAATAGCTCCACATTTAAGGACGCAAATTTAGCTCGACCTCTTTGTGGCGAGGAGACAAATGAGCTATAGCGTGTTTATTATGGACCTTTTCGAGGTGCTGGTTGGCAGAATGTTTTTACCTAGACAGATTTTGGATAGTTGTTTCCTCTCTTTCTGAACTATCGAGTATTTTTTAAGACACACAATTACCAACGTGTTAATTCCACATGGTCATTACGTATAGTGATGATTAGCGTGCGTGTGCACGCGCGTGATTGCAGTTTTCCCACAGCAGATATCCAATCATTGAAACCAGAATGAAAACCTTGTGTGTGTGTCTTATTTTGAAGTGGATTGGAAATGTATTACATTATATAATCATGATTGCAGTGCACACACATACACACAGCTTTTTTTTCCTGCAACTTGGTTCTGTTTTTCCCTGATATGAGCCATGATTAAGAGCCGTTGTGGTTTTCTTTGCGAGCACCTGGTCTCAGCGCTGTTCTCATTTCCTTCTGCTTCCTCACCTCATCATATGTTTTTGTCCTTTGAGTTTCTGTTGCTCCCCTGTTGCCTGAATGGGAAATGAGTTTTAAAGCTCCAGGATAGACTTGTAGAAATGCGATATGTGGGACTTTCCGTGGAATATGAACGTTTACTTTCATGACAGGTGACCTTTTATGATGATCTTTATAATTTGCAGTATATTTAAACAGGCTCCACAACTTAAGTTCCATATTAATGATTAAAACATATTTCCCTTCTCCATCTCCTAAAGAATGAAAAACAATGAGTTCATATTTACGCCACAAATCCAATGTGAAGACAAGAATGCTGACCTAAAAATACTCCTAATTCAATGCATTAATTCACATAATTAATGCCCCTGCAGGCATAAGTGGTTATCTTTGAATTATAATGGTGATTATTGCGAGAAATTACGCCGCTCAAGGGAGCTCTAATGCTGTTTGTATTATTACAATTTTTCTCACTTTGTCAAAATAGAAACAATACAATCAAAGTGTTAACGGAGCTTATATATATATATATATATATATATATATATATATATATATATATATATATATATATATATATATATATATGCTCCCTCACAGCTTGTCCTCTGCTGTAACATTGAGAGCGATTTCCTCTATCGGAGAGGATCTGTGCTGTGTGTCGGTGGCCGTGTCGCCGGGCCGCCGTGTCCTCTGATTAATGACTGTGTCTCTTCTCCTCTGCAGACTGCCGTTCGAGCAAGATGTCGAACAGGGAAACGTGGCCCACTTGGGTGACTGTGACGGTAAGAGGAATGACGAGTCCGTGTGCGTTTGCCCACAAGCGTGAAAGCTGGTAGCTCTTTTGTCTGCGCTACGAGCCTTTACGTAACGAGCGTATCTTTAGGGTACACACCAATACGGTCAAAAGGAGAGGAAGAGCTCGGTAGTTTCCATTCATACAGCGGAAATCCGTAAATAAACACAGCGAAAAGTCCCAGTCCTCCTCGGTGCTCTGTTGTTTCTCACTCCTCCCCAGAGGAACAACCAATCTCGAACATGAAGACGGTCGGCTAGTCTCGTTTTGTCGAGCTGGCAGGAAAATCCCTGTGTATGTTTTGAAGCTAACTTTGTTCTTCCAACTGTTTACTCTGTCCTCACTTGTATACTATCTTTGCTTTGGTCCAGTAGGTTCTGTTTCAAATACATGTGGTTAATTATATTACACTTCAGCTTGAATTCGCCTTGATGTTTTCATTTCTCTCTCTCTCTCTCTCTCTCTCTCTCTCTCTCTCTCTCGCTCTCTCTCTCTCTCTCTCTCTCCATATCATTATGAAAATAGAGGGGGTACACAGCAGAGCGAAAATCTCTATTCCAGATACACAGAGGTTTTGGATACTCCCACGACGCCCCGCTCTCTTTGATCTGAGCGCTAATTCCAATGCGTGCAAATTAATCCCTCACTTCGGAAAGTTCCCCGAGTTCATGTGCCATGCTCCCTGAGAAAAGAACAGATAAATATTGCATAATCAGAACCCACGAAACGGCTCTAATCCCGTTTCAGATGGGCGCTCTGTTTGATGCTGCTCTCTCACTTCAGGTCCTCTGACCACCAAAACCGTAGGGGGGCGCGAGAGGGGGGGGGGGGGTCTGTGATGGCTTGATGCTCACTCTATGCATGGGGAAGTTAAGATAGTATCCGCCTTTATTGATCACATGTGTAGCCCCATATAGAACATGTGCTGGGGGGGGGGGGGGGGGTAGCCTTGCTTTGAAAAACAGAAAACCCATGATCTTCCAAAGGGGTTATTATATTTTAAACACAGTATGTATGTGTCCTGCATGTATCCTGCTTTTGACTCCTGCGAGTCAGTGTTTGTAAAATATCACAAACTGGGAGAAAAATCTGATACTTATTCTCCGCAAGGGGACTAGACTCCCGCAAATGCTGCGCTGTGCAGGAAGCTTGTAATTAAAAATACAGCTTCTATGATCATTACTGTACTACAGCAGCGGGTGAGAGATACATGATTACTCTTGCTCCGTGCTAATGGAGTGTCTTATAAACTCTAATATTGTATCTTCTTGCACTTGTTATATCTCGACCAATGGTGCCAGGTCTCGGGGGTCGGAGAGAGTGATGACACCGACACTCACTGCACACAGTAGATCAGCACAGCGCTTCTTCTCCTGGTGTGATGTCTTAAAAGACTTCTACAGCGATTTAATGTGACATTTGCATAAAGTTGGGGGACTCAAAGCAAACAGGAAGCCGATGAAAGTGCCTTATTCAACAAACGCTGCCTTTATCTCTCATTTCCTGTATTTAATGCCAGGCTGCGTGCACCTGCAATTTTGTGTGAGGTGGAATATAAAAGCTGAGCGTCGTGTCAATTATTTTGGTTGGCTAATCTAAATTCACAAAATAACCTGCCAATTATTTATTTCGGTTCATTGTGAGTCATTCATTCAAATGTTCTTCCCCCAAAGCAGCAGACCTAGCCATTTCGATAGGAAGCTCTTAGTTGAGCATAAAGTATTGTTTTCTTAAATTAAATCACCAAAACATTTTTTTTTTTTTACAATTTACAGGCAGATAAATCTTATTACATTCACAGTAAGTACCTACTTTGGTTACTCCAGACATTTTTTTCTACCTTAGTCTGGACCGAGCTTCAAAACACTGCATATCCGACATGTGACAAAGCTCCTTCCTGAGCAACAAAAGAGGTCGCGCAACTGTTTAACAAGCTGTGTAGTGTTTGCCGTGCTTCGTGAATTGGCTCAGACATGTCCCCTTTAAAACTGGCCGCAAATGTGAAGCCGAATATCCCTTTTCAGATTTGTATCCACTAAAGAAAATCTGTGAGGCGGCGATGAAAGAGCAGAGCCCTCGATGGCTGCTCCTCTTAGACCGGTGTCAGATAGAGACGTGCCGCCCTGCTCCTTAGCCCCGCCTTCGACGTATATCTGAGCTCTGAGTCGCACTTGTGCCTGCCTCTGATCCAGTCATGAAATATACCCAGGCTGCACTCTGTTGATGGAGGTGAGCCGTGGTGTCGCCAGACGAACCAGACAGCCGCCGGGTGGACACGTGCAGGAATGCGAGGCGGCATCCTTGCGAAGGCTGCCACTTAGACAGCACTTTGTCTCCGATGTTGCGATGACCTCGGCCTGTTGGCGTGTCTTATCATATCTCTTTTCCTATTTGACACTTTCATTGTCTCTGATATGGATGATTTCCTCCGTGTTTCCTGTTCCCAGTTAGCGCTGAGATCATCTCTCTTTGTCTTCCCGTAAGACAAAGATTCCTCGAGCCATCCGAGAAGGCAATATTCACTTAGAGGAAGACAAAGAGGCGCAGCTTGAGCTTGTTATGACAAACTGTCACTGACACTGTTAAGACTGTAAAAACTGCCTCTCTATATGCGTCTGTCAGCATCTTTCGCTCTAATTCTCTCCATGTGTCTCATTCTTAATGTACACAGGACACTTACTGTACATCTGTGTACTTACAAACACACACACAGATGCTCACACAGACCAGCTCTAACTCTATAGGGACCTGGATCGGTGGGCTAGACAGAAGGCTTTTGGTTGCTGAATATTTCATATCTCTACATCCAACCCTTTTGCACATGTCTGTATCTCGACCCAGCAGATGGGAGGTGAGATAAGGTGTCAGCCTATCTACCTCTCTTTGGGGAAATTCTGCAAACTCATTTTCACCCTTCCCTTGGTTTACCCGCCATTAAAGAGAAGTCTACGTTTTTCGATCAAAGTTTGTACAATCTTCAGCAGTCAGTGATCCTAAAAAAACGGCTTTTTTTAATCATGATTTTGAATCAAGATTGTGGCTAAGCATGAAGTAACAAATAATGTTCAAGGCCCTCCCAACCTGAGGTCAGGGTGACTCTGCATCACAAGATTATTGTTATGGCAGGAAAGCAGAACACATTGTCTTTTACATATATTAAAAAAAAAAGGTTTGGGGATTCTCTACTTTGTCTTTTTTCACCTTAACGATAAGCTAAGTTGAGGTAATTTGCCCGGTAGCTAACAAGTATTTAAAGAACAGAAAATCAGACATTTAAAATGGAAAACGTCCTTGGACAAGTACAGAAAACGCATACATAATGCAACCTGATATGAGGTTACAGATAGACTGTTTGAAGGTAATGCGTGAAAGATTTTCCAAAGAAATTGTTTCTGGTAAGTTTTTTTTTCTGAAACATAAATGGATCTTTTCTTTTATGTCTGAACCTCTTTAGAAAGACATGTGTTTTAAAAACTAGCCAAATAAAACACGAGTGACAATTAGAATGAACTGGCCCCTTTAAGGTTGAGGTTAGGCTGCTTATATTATGCTAGTTTTGGCTTTGCAGCCAAGTCATTTATTGTGCCCTAGTCTTTGCTCCAGTGCCTCTCCACTCCACCATGTTTCATCTCTCTCTCCAGTCCCAGTCAGTGCTCCACTTATTCCAGAGCAGCCTTGTCGTCAGACCTCAAAGGAAGATGGATGGACGGCCTTACTTAGAGCCCAGCTAACTGCCTTCCCTTCCTCCTTAGCCAGAGAGAAGCGGCTGCTGGAAGGGGAATCGATTTTCATCTCTCCTCTGGCTGATGGCAGTCGAATAGATATCAAGGGTGATTCTGCAAAGGGGAAAGGAATGGGGCCGAGAAGAGCGGGGCATGGGGAGATGAGACCGGGTAAATCTGATCAAGAAGTAGAGAGCGGAGCAAAAAAGAGATTGAGGGATCATAAGGAAAAAAGGCAAACTTTGAGGACGGAACGAGCGAAACGGTCCAGAGGATCAGAAGTGCAAAGTCATGTGGGTGGGTACGAAAAGAAACGGAAAAGAGGGAGGTCAGAGGAGGAGAAAATGGTGCGGTGGTGGGATAATCACATAGGAGAGAGTGGGGAAGCTTTGAGAATGGTGGGAGGTTCAGGGAAGTGAGAGGAGAGGGAGCATGGCCGAGCCGGTGTGACAAATAGACTGAGAGTGCCACCGGCGTCTCCTGTGTCACAGCGCTGACACTGGCCTCCTCAGTGGGCCTGTGGCCAAGCTGTAATTCTGTCTAGGAGACGTGAACGGCCTGCCTCGCACCCTCCTAATCTTCTCTATTCCTTCCATCACAGAGCGGCTGCCCTTCTCCCCGCTCCACACTGCAGCTTCAATGCATTAATCTTTGGCATCATTCGGTTCTACTGAATTTGGCATAAAAGTGGACGATGGCATCTTTGCAAAAAAAAAAAAAAAAAAGGGGGAAGTGGGAAACGATGCGAAGAAGTGAGGTGCAGCGAAGGGTATTGCCTTCTGATTGTAAATATCACCCCCAAAACACACAGACACACACACACCAAATATTAGTATGTAGAGACATGCCGTTGCTCAAATCCTCTCTGATCAAAGCAGAGTTTGGAAGCACAACGTTTAATTGAGACGATGTGTTGTGGGAGGAGCCCTGTGATGAAAAGATGAGGTCAGAACAGTAACTGGGTTCAATTATGTGTGTGCGTGTGTGTGTGTGTGTGTGTGTGTGTATATGTGTGTGCGTTCGTGCATGCGTACGTGTACATGTGCGTAAAATACATACGTATGTGTGTGTACATGTGCATGCTTGCGTGCCGAGGTAGGTGTATGTGTGTATGCATACATATATGTGTGTGTGTGTGTGCATGCGTACGTACGTAGGTATATGTGTGTGTGTGTGTGTGTGTGCGTGTGCGCGTACAATACATACATATATGTGTGTACATGTGCATGCGTGCGTAGGTATATGTGTGTGTGTGTGTGTGTGTGCATACGTACGTATGTATGGGTGCGTGTGTATGGGTGCATGCATATACGTGTGTGTGTGTGTGTTTAGGTCTATTAGCCGATGTGTTCTACGTTCTCTCAGGCGTTGGCGAGCGAACTTCGTTGTTGTTCAGTAGTTTTGTGGGTCCAAACAAACACACCAGCCCCAGGGGCGGTGAAGTGACTCAGCCGTTTTGGCATGTGACTTGCGTTTCCACCTGCTAAGACCACATTTTATTGCAAACACATGCACAAAGAGCAATTTTCAAGGCCTTAGTATCCGCGTGGCATTTACAGAAAGTCCCAAAACGTTTACGTACTTTGAGTTTCACCTCTTAAACTTTGGCATCTTTCGAACACACATCAAAAGACACTTTTCAATGTCATGTTTTAATGCTTTTAGGATAAAGTGTAAAGAAATATTTTTTCCTTACCATCTATAAAGCAGCTGTAATAATATGTTTCATCTTTAGTCTGTAATGTGACATTTACACTCGGGTCACACAGTGTGGGTGCATTCACACTGCGGTGTAACAAGAAAGATACATCTCAAATTGTCAACACTCAAGGCTGATATACACACGCACACACAGATTATTATCATTATAAAAGCTGTTTCCATTTTTCTATTAATGCAAATCTCCAACAGCATTTTCAGCACTTCATCTGTTGATCGTCACTAAAGAAAACTGTATGTCACCCAGTGAAAAGCTTTGAAAGACTTTGTTGCATTTTTAATAGTTTTTGGACAGCAATGACGTTCCTCAACACAAAAGCCGATGCAATATCAGGCTGTGTCTACTCAGACAATACTTGAAAGAAGAATAAAGACACGTTTTATTACATTTACTTCAATGGTCTTGAAAGGTATTGAATTCATTCATCTAAAAAAAAAAAGTCTTAATTGGTATTTGAATGTGTGAAAGCAATCTCTCAAAAGTCTTACCATACTCAAACATTTTTTTCTTCTTCATTTTTTGAAGTAATCTATCAAAACGTCTCTCGTCTTTGTTTCTCCGAGCAGGAACCGAAAACGCATTCAATTTTGATTTAGAAAGTTGGTCTTCAATTTAATTTTGCGTGGCCTTAAGAGAAAACGTCTCAAATCTACTTCACGCCTTGAAGGAACCCAGAACAACACAAACTAACGCCAGCTCAGTTGACCACGACGCTTCAAAGCTGATTGGTCTCCAGTGTTCATCATGATTTGGGATTCTGCAGCTCCTGCAGCCCATTAGGAAACTGCCAGACCTGTCGTGATCAGTGGAGCCTGCCCTGACTCCATGTGCTCATACTGTATTCCTCCCTCTAATAAAGTATTAATTTTTGCTTCAGCCTCCATTACACTCCTTACTCTGCTGCGCCAGGACTGCAATTTGCAAAGAAATAAGTTGGTCAGAGCCACTAGTGCCCGGAGTGGGCGCGAACAATCCTGCTTGTGCGGGAGAACGGAGCCATTAATGTCTGCGCGTGAGCAGTCGTGTGCCCTCGAAAGTATCCGTCTCCTCACAGTGGACGACTCGTCCGGCGTGACAAACTGCAGCTGGATTTAATGGCGGGTTCAGTTTTAATGACGTTTGAGCGGAACACGCCCCGCTGACAGAAATCCCCTAACTAACTCTGAACTGCCCTGGCGAGTGCGTCGGAGTGTGTGTCGCGAGCGCGTGTGAACGTGCGCGTGACAGGTAATAGAAACCAGTCGTGTAAGGAGCGCAATGAGGCAGATTTGGTTCAGGCGTCGACAGACGGTATTGCATGTCGGATCCACTTACGGGGAGGTTGTCGCGACGTGTCGATTGGCCGGCTCTCAGTTTTTCCAGGTCGTGACCCTTTTCTGGCGGGGCGATAAGTTTCAGTATGACCGTGGACTAAATGGTCTGTCAAACCTCCGACTTCTCTTTTTGAAATTACCGCGAGGGTCTCTTAACTCCAAAGGAAAGCGATTCTTCCACCCAAATCATGTTGTTGGTACCTGAATCTCCCAGCGGCGTTGAGCTCAACGCCGCCTCATTTCATTTTGCTGTTAGCGGGCCTTTTGGGGGGTGGAACGAGTCAAACCGTGTTTGCACAGACAGCTCATCAGCTAAAGTCAACTCTGTTAAACCAGCCATCAAATAGGAGTAAGGGGTGCTGGAGACACGTCCTGCTTCATCACGTTCCCTCGACGTTCCGACTCAACACTTCTCAAATCCCTCGTTTCCTCCTTGTTGATAAAAGGGAATAAAGGCTTTCCAACGAGTGCGCGATTCCAGACGCTCACCAGCTCACACACGATCGTTCACACTCGTACGAACACAGTCGCCACCCGTTTCGCTGTGAACTCACTCAGCCATAATGACATAGCTGGTGTTGCCACAGTGTAGCTACAGATGGAAGCAATTATGGTGCTGTGAAAATATTTCCCTGAAGAAAGGCACTGTTTTGACTGGTGGACCAGCGGGATGCAATCACTCAGTAATTGAGGTCCACTGAAACATCAATGAGCAGAAACTGGAATGGAGAGTCCTCGTTGTGCCATCACGTCGGAGGGGATGACGATCAACCGCAGGACCAGGACCGACTCTGTCTGTCTCCCGGTGGCGGGAATTTTGCGAGGAGCTTTTTTGTGCAGGAAAGAAAATTTGTTGGCAAATTTACGACCGTGGTCTCATCCAGCTCCATCCTAATTGCTGCGGTTTGGAACGGGGCCTGAGTTGAGGCTTATGAGGGGGAACCCATAAAGCCGACACAGTTCTTTGTATTTACATGGCAGCTAGTTAAAGCGGGCTCTTAAGTCTGCTCATGATAAATGAGTTGCCCTGTAGTTTGAACCCCAACGGAGAGAAAGAGAAAGACAGGAAACGAGAAAGAAAGAGAGGAATGGGGAGGGGGGGGGGATAGAAAAGGCTTTTGCCACAGTAGTTCATTTTATGTTTGATGCGGTCTCCTCTTTCAGACGGAGAGGGGGCTGCGTAACCTTGACGCCAACGTCGTCCTTCCTCCTCTCCTAACTCCCTCTGCTGTCACTTCTGCAAGTCAGACACCAGTGGCAGGGAGAGAGAAAGAGAGAGAGAGAGAGAGAGAGAGAGAAAGATACAGGAAGTGTGGTGTGAAGCTGTGCATCCCCAGACGCCAGACTGTGCTCTAACTCACACATCTCTCCCACCCCAAGGAGCAGAGGCTTGAAGAACAGAGCTGAACCCCCCGGTGAATACTGAGGCTCGGCTGATGAAATAAGAGGACCTATGTGCCTTATAACAATTGATGTGTGTGTGTGTGTGCGTGTGTGTGTGTGTGTGTGTGTGTGTGTGTGTGTGTGTGTGTGTGTGTGTACTTTGGCATTGCCCTAGGAAGAAAGGCAAGTGAAATACTGTATGTCGTCTGTGTGCGGTTCTCAATGTAGAGATGGGGGATTTTTTTTTTTTTTTGGCGAGCTCTAAGAAGATAAGAATAGCAGCCTCAGCCTCTGGAAAGCTTGGCGAGGTGCGAAGACTCCTGAAGGGCTTCAGCTCTTTCATCCAACTTCCGAGTCCTTCCTCTCGGCTCCTCACATCTCCTTCTCCACAGCGGGAGCCTCGGCGAGGGCCTTGACAAACCCAAACTGACCCCTCAGCGAGCCACGGAGCCTTGACGATGGATAGTGTGTGTGTGTGTGTGTGTGTGTGTGTGTGTGTGTGTGTGTGTGTGTGTGTGTGTGTGTGCAGGGTTGCCATCCTTTAACAGGTTGAAATGTATTTTTTTTTTAGGTGGAGAGGGTTGTGTCACTTTGAGACCTTTTTTTATAGCTTTGTTTTTACAGATATTTATTCCAAAAATACACCAAACTTTTAAAACAAGCGCTTGAGTTCAAACCCTGATTTTGTGTTCCCACGTGTCCAAAAGTTGTTGTTCCATGCCGCCGTTTAAAGTAGACGAGGTCCTCTAATGACCTGACAGCTGAGAAAATGCTGCGGGTAATTAAAATTGAAGAGAATAAATAGGGAGAAGCAATGCAAATGAGCGGTTCATTATGCAACAGAGTCCCTCTGAGTAATAAATAAAAAACAACCTGATAAGATTTGAGTGTGCAAAATACATTTAGAAAGATGCCTACATTTTACAAAGTGCATATTGATCCTTTTTCAATATTTAAATCAATTCAGTTGGCTTCACCCACGGTCACAGTTAGTGTGCTTATTGGTGAAAAAAAAGGAAGAAGCCAAAATACATTTCAACACCCACACTGAGGACCTTAATTTACGTCAATTACAAATGCAGCCAATATAAAAATAATGAAAAAAAAAACAACCTAAGCTACGTGTCACAGTTGAAAATATATATTTTTTTTTCTGTGCTCAATTGGAGAAATGAGATGTCACAAACTTGTATGCACCTATCAGGATTAAGCAACATTAGAATTAATATGTGGCCGTTTTCTGATATTTCCAGGCCACTGTCAATCAAATTTAATCAAACCACACCCACAAAGCCCTGATGATGTTTTTCTGAAATTAAATTGTTCGCAAGATTTTTTTTCTAACTTTCAAGGGGTGAAAACAGATTTCAGGGCCTTTAATGTCTGATATCCGCACTGCCGTTTTTTGGGGGGGGAGCCATTAATCAAAACGCCAACACCTTAATAACTGAGCACAAATGTTTGATTGCTTGATTGCAAAGATAGAAAGTAATCAAAATCCAGTCTACAAAAACCACAAACGACTATAATAACGATTCAAATTGGACTGGAAGTACACCTTTTTTTCTGCCAAAAGACACAGTCAAATGAGACAATTTGAACTGCCCATGAGGGTATGAAGCGGTTAAAATTGGCTTCACCTTGACCAACACTTATGCACTTTAAAATGACGCATGCAGGGCTTAATATGTAATATATCCCAAAAGCATGGCGCACCGGGAAGACCGGTATGTGTGCGTGCCGTGTGCATGATTGGATTAATGTGTTGTCTTATGTGATCCAGATGTGTGTGCGTGTGTGTGTGTGTGTGTGTGTTAAAAAGCTGGAAAATGACTTTGCCACATTAAACATTGTGGTGTGGTGAGGGGAGCTGGAACCTTTTTACACGCAGCTACACACAAACCAGCTAAACCCAGCAGCTCTTCTCACAATGTTTACCAAGTGAACACCACACACTGACATTTAAGGAATTTGGCTAAACCTACAACACAAACACACACCTACGCACACACACACAGACACAGAGAGAGAGCTGATGAAGAAACAAGGGCCTCCGGCAGGTCTGTGGCCGTTGCTGAGTAGTCGCTGTCCGGTAGAGTGAGGCGGACCTGGAGGCGTTGTGTAACGCCTCGACAGAGTCCTGCAGCGTGACATCCAGAGCACTGTAACTACTCTCCACTCACAGCACTTGGGATTGTTTTTGTGTCTATCATTCAGACAGGAATCGACCATGGAGAGTTCCCCTAACTCCCTGCGTCAAACAACACTTTTCCTTCTTTCTGTAACACATCAATAACACGACTGCACTGTTTTTTTTTCCCCCACACACCCCCTTCCTCTCTGTCACCTCTCGGTCTCCATCTCATTCTTTTTCACCTCATCTATGTTTCTCCATACTCTGACGCTTCCTCTGTCTCTCTTTGTCACTTCTCTCCTCTGTTTCTTCTTCTGTCTTTCTTTTCCACCTCCCTCCCTCTCGCTCCAACTCTCTCTCTCTCTCTCTCTCTCTCTCTCTGTCTGTCTGGCCCTCCCATCAGCCTCGTTCTACCTCTTTCACATGCAGGTTTGTTGCAGCTCCCCGTGCATTGATCACCGTAAACTCTCCTTAGTGCAGGTCAGCTGACGGCGGCGCTGTGATTCTGAACCGATCGCTCGGCGCAGGAAGTGTCCCGGTGGCTTGCGAGGCCTCTGCGCGTGTCACGGCGGAGACATTTCATTAAACGCGACCTGTAAATTAACAGAGCAGGGCGAGTGGCTGAGCGAGTCGGGCGATGGTAGTTTCAATCAGACACCCAGATGGCGTGCCGCCCCGACACGGAGCCTGATGGTTTAATCATTCTGTTAAACCCACCATGCATTTGTATCAGGAACCGGTCCAACACTCCAGTGCTGGGGGACTTCACATAAAAACAAATTGGCATGTGTTTTCAGCTGGTGGGCGCGTAGCATAGCATCGTATACGTAGCTCTAAA
Organism: Clinocottus analis; assembly: GCF_023055335.1. Taxonomy (NCBI): domain Eukaryota; kingdom Metazoa; phylum Chordata; class Actinopteri; order Perciformes; family Cottidae; genus Clinocottus; species Clinocottus analis. Next base: position 2,017,430 of record NW_027175987.1, read on the forward strand.
GTGATGTATGGATGTAGCATGGGAGACATATTACGCTGGGATTGCTTGGTTCATGATTTGGGAAGGATATGAGCCCTCTGGGCAGGGAGTGAGACAAAACGCTGTGCGGACCTGCTCTCCAATATATTGCCGGTGACATGTTTGTGAATATTTATTATTGCTCTTCACCGTTTTGCGTTTGGGCTTCGCACCGAAAATGAAAGTATCAATTACCGAATGAGAGCACGGCCAAGTCCGTAACCCGTACGTCTTAGTACGTGGAGGAAAAGAATGAAAAACTACATCCTACAGAGAAACATGTACACACACACACACACACACACACACATGGACTCTCATGCGTGCAAAACTTTCTGGAAAACAATTTATTTCACCGCAGTGTCCGCCACAGCCCAGTTGCTTTGTTTGGATTGGATGCAGCTGAAACTGCTAACAGACCGGCCCTTGTTAAGCTGCCTCTCACTAAAGGTTGACCAGATTGTCTCCTGGTTTAATTGAATCCACAAATTCAATGAGGAACATTCCTGACAGCAACACGTGTGCCGTTGGCCGCGAAAAAGCGTTTATGGGCAACGGCAGGGAGTCAGCCCCTCCTCCCCCCCCCCCTTTGATGATTTTACCACACAGTACCCCCCCACACCTCCCCCCTCCCCCCTCTTACAAAAGCAACTCTCGGTTTACATTCATTCCCCCCCAAGCAGAGATTATTTCTGCGAGCAAGAAAAGGAAGACAGAAACCAAGGCGAGGGAAGAGGGCGAGAGTTAAAAATGAAGATGCACTGCGTAGCTAGAGGTGGAGGAGAGGAATGTATGGGCAGCAGGAGAGTCGTGCAGGTGTGTAATAATGCAGTCATCATCACAATCCCCGACTCACAAGCCAGACGAAAGTCTGATCTGCCCTCGCGAATAGACCCAGCCGAAGACCTGGAACTATTAAGAGCAGGTTTTCTGGTGGAGATTTGATGGAATTTTAATTGCAAACACATGGCCGTTGCGCATAAATGTTTTAATATATTGATTGGTCGGGCACGTCCGACTCGCCCTGAGGAGCTGAGGTTGTTGTTTTTTTTTAACCAGGGAGTCGTGCAGACCTGTCCAGCAGCAGCCGAGCACTGAAAACGCTGTCAGGGAGGGACGGTAAATGGCTTTACAATCATCCCGAGAGTAAACACAGTTTACGAGCGAGCGAGGTTCAGTCCGAGTAAGGAGCTCTGCAGAGTTCCTGCCTCTATTCAAAGATCCTTTCATTCTCTCGCAGCTTGTTTCCATCCTCGCTCACACGTCGGCGTTCGCCGCGCAGCTCTCAGCGTGAGGTGCACTGTGTGAAAGAGTGTGAAAGAGTGAGAAATGCAATAGTGGAAATAGGGAGTGAAATAGACAGCGTATGTGCTGAAAGAGAAGTAATGGGGATGGTGTGTGGAGGGGAAAGGAGGGAGGGCGGGCGGGGGGGGGGGGGGCGAGACTGCAGGAAGGAGGAAGACGTGCTAAAAACAAGAAACAAAACAGTGCCGGCAGTCTTTCAACGGAAGAAAAGGAGAGGAGGATAATGAGCAAAATCACTGAGCCGTGGGTGCAGGCGGCGCACGCATTCACTTATTAACACACACACACACACACACACACATATTCATACATCTAAACGCGCATATTCACACCACGGCGCACGTGCGTTGCCACGTGCATCCCCGCCGTCACCGCGTGCATAAACACATTAACATGCAGAGAAATGGTGGATTCTGGAGATGAAAGGCCCTCAGATCAGTGGCGGTACGCTGACAGAGTCGTAACCTATCAAGCTCAGAAGTGTGCGCTCGTGGCATCGACAGGTCCACCGGGATGCTGTGAAGTCTCTTTGTTCTGTTTTGATGTGCTGCGTTTCTAATACATGTATTCGAGCTCTCAAACTGCATAAAAGTTCCCTTGGATGGCTTTTGATGACGGAACTTATTGAACTGCAGGAAGCCTCAAATAGTTCCAAAATTAATTTGTTAACATCTAAACCAGCTAAAAAAAAAAACAAACCTGCGGGCACTAATCAAAACCCGGTGTCGGGAGTGAGCAGATGAAACGGGCTTCGTTTTGTAAAGAATTTGTTTTAAATGTGTGTTCCAACGTGGTGGTTTTGGTCATCACGCTCAGTGATAATAAGCGTTGGCTCGTGCTGGAAATGAACTCGTTGGTGCAACAAGTTGTCCCACGACGCCGGAGAGCAACAGTGTTTATAGCTGTTGTTAATGGTGACAATTTAAGGAGGAGTCGAGAGGGAAGAGAATCATTATGGGGATACCAGCGCACAGTTTCCCTCCCAGAGGGCGTTCATCGCTTTGCACTTGTTTGTACGCTCGAACAGTAACTTCCCAACGAGAGGGGAGCTCAAACCCTGTTTGTGTTCTCACACCCACGCAGTTCAGTTTTGGAAAGTACAAGAGCACGTGCGTCAGAAGGACAGGGGTTGATTTGTGTTTCACGTGTCAACTTTAATTGTTGAGTGAATTGCAGAGCTCTGAGATCACCAAGAACACTGTCCATGAAGAAGAAAAGGCAAGAAACACGAGGAGTCAGACAGTCGTGCAGGCTTTAACCCCCGGCTTGAACAAACTTTCTTGGAAGGGAAAACAAAGGCGTATTAATTTCCTGTCTGCTGAAACATCTAGTTTGCGAACTGACTTCCCGTCTAACTTTATCTTCCCACTTGCTGCGGTTGTGAGCACACACAGTTTTCCTATGCAAATGAGGGATTGTGACCCGCATCTCGGGTGCAATTACTTTAAGTTTGACCTCGAGCAATAGATCACAAGTTCCCAACCTTTTGGTGTGTGACCATTGGTTATTATTATGAGTTGTACCACAGAGTGACTTTCTCTTCACAAAACCCTCAAATAGCTCACAAGAAGAAAAGAGTAGAAATATGATTTTCTTCTTCGTTAAATATCCCCTGGTTCCTCAGAGATTGGGAATTGGTGGTAGATTCTCCGTCTTTAGCGTCGGCCCCTCTGATCGTTTGATGTTTCTCGCCATACTTCATACTAATGATGCTACAGTGTTCCCAGATTAAACCAATTACTCTGATGAGTACAGTGCTATCGTACTCGATTGCCAAAACTATAAAAAAAAAAATCAAACCCAAGTTGTAATAAACTATGATCATCCTTTTGATTCACGCTCCCCCCCTCCTCCCTTCTCCCCGTCTGACTCTCGGTCTTTATCTCTCACACACACATGTTCGCAAGGTCACTGTCCAAAGCGGCGCCAAAGCGTGAGCGCGGGCCGATCCGCCGGGTCTTCTGCCAGTGCTGTAATCAAGGAGAATCTTTCACAACTGACATCGAGCGAGCAGGGCTTTTCATTAATTTCCCTTTCTCACCGGCGAGAAATGAGAGCGGAAGACATGAGAGAATATATATATATATTTTTTTTTTTAAATCACTGAGATTACCATGAGCGCAGCTGTCGCATTCGCCGCGTAACGGAAACTTCACTCTGTCGCGCAGATGTTGGATTTGATCGTGCGGCAACGTCCTTGATTTGAAAGCGCTCGAGGGAAAGTTTCTTTACTTCTCCTCTGGATTTTTAAGCCATTACTCCCGCGGTGCCGCCACCCCCGCTGATCAAAGGAGTGGCGGGTAAGAGAGAGCGATACGAGGGGATTAGCAGCAAACAAGAGGATCGGCGGGAGGGAAGGACGATACGGGGTGTGAGGGAACAGATGACTGCGGCGGAGACAAAGAGAATCAAACACCAAAGAGAAAATTGAAAGGTTTTTTTTTTTGCTGCTTTGTAGTTTCAATTTGACAACTGCTGCAAATGTACAGTTTATTAAATATTGTATACACATATCTTATCAGTGTTGCTTCCAACAACAGCCCCTCCCCTCCTCCAACCTTTTCTCTCTCCTCTTCACCTCTTTAATCCTCGCTTAAGCCCTCCACTCCTCTTTTCTTCAGCATTTCTTTTGCTCTCATCTTTTCAACTTCATGTTTTAATTCCTCACTGCTCCTCCCTTTTCCACAACCCATAACTTATCCCTCTCCTCTTCTCTTCAGCTGGTCTTCCTCTCATCTTCCCAACTCTTTTGTTTCAACCCTCCTCTTTTGTCTAATGTCCTTTTCTCTCCTCCCTTCTCCTCCCTTGTCCACAGCCCTCAGCCCTCCTTTCATTCTCTCTCCTCCTGTCCTCCTCTCCTCTCATTGTTACGCTGTAATTGGAGCTGGAAGCCTCAAGACAAGCAGCTCAGTGTGCGTCAGGCTGACAGGCAGGCATGTTGGCTTCTATTAAGCTTTAATAAGTGAGCGGGATTGGAAGAGGAGAGAAGAAGTTGAAGGGAGGGGAGGATGTGCTCGCTGCTGCTTCTACTGTCACCTCTCGGTAGGATGCATGGAAACCTGCCCGCTGTCACAAACACACTACCACATCTCTCCTTTTCTTTCCATTAGCTCGTTCAGCCCATTGCCACTCGCTAAAGATTCTGCATGATTTGCATCCAAGAAAGACAGACGTGCGGGGGACTAAAAAAAAAAAATTCACAGAAAACAAAATCCAAATCATCTGAAAGTCCGAAGAGAAAGAGTCGAGGAAGCATATTGAGTGTGAGAAGGCCAGCTTGTCCCTACAGCGACACACACAGAAAGCCACACACACACACACACACTTGTCAAGTCCTTTTCTTCTGCATGAGGATGACAGCAGTATTATTGCAGCGTGCAGAATTTAATCTGAAGTGCCACACAGCAACCCCGGACCACAGTTGAGGTAAATGTTTGAGAAATATCTACAAGCTCTGCAGCTGAGTACTGCAAGAACAATTCCAGATGTAGTGTGTGAGTGAGTGTGTGAGTGTGCGTGTGTACACGTGTGTGTGTTTGAGAGGAGATTTGCGGTTTTACGCCGTGATGTTGCAGCCTTGCTCCGAATTTTCTGTTATTGCAGCAGCGCGTCGTTTTTGTTTACAGTCATCAAGACTGCGGTTTATTCAGAAAACATCATCCCGCAATGAATCAATTCATTACCCGACTTTTCAAACTCCTCCAGTGTGTGTGTGTGTGGGGGGTGGACTGGAAATGAATATGCTGGTAACCTCCAAAATGCCTTTTTTTCCGCATCTGCTGCCCCCACAAACAGCCTTTTCACTGAGGAGAGTGGAGATGATGTTACTGCAGCTAGTCGTCTTTTTAAATTGAATGTTGGCCTGGAACATGAAATACATACATCAAGGGCCGGGGTTTTGTTTAGGCGGCTGCATGCAACCAAGATGCCAACAACGCGTTCGAGGAGAAACGAACGTCACAATGGACAAATGTCAAATTCAATAGAAACGTAGAAGTACACAACGCAAAGACTGATGTAACTACGAGCTGGCTGTGTGACAGCATGAGTGACTGAAGGGAAGAAAAATCTGAATTTATGGGCCGCCATCCGTGTTCAGGGCAATTTTGAGATATTGAGCAATCAAGTTTATACATCCCGTTGGGCAAAACTATACCTCCTTAATAAATCGTGATACTCAAACTCAAGCCACTTCAGGAGAATGTGTAAGACTTTCTATTGCGCTGATGTTTATAGTGTAATATTAACATACTTGTAATATTTATACTCATACCATACCTTTACGTTAAAGGGAAGATTAAATCAATTGAGTTAAAGATGTCGTTCCATCACTCACTGCAAACAATGACTACTTGAAGCAACTTCTAATCACATAATTTATTACAGTGACTGTAATGCATTATCATATTATAATGTATTACAATTATTCTAATACTTGATACTTAAACCATTGTAAAATCCCTTATTTTGTGTTGTTATTAAATCATGTTATAAAGCATTAGGATTATTCATAAGAACTTATGACTATAATGACACAGCACTATAAGATGATTATAACGCTTCAGGAGTAGGTTTATTATTAAAGATAAGGGCCGTTAAAGGTCTGGACGAAGAAATCCCTCCGAACGATCCACACATGAATATTCAGAGGCAGTGATGAATTACTGGAAGAGGAAGAGCAAAGATAAAAGGAAACGAGGGAAGAAGGCGTTGTGCCATCAAGCGAACAAAAAAATTAAAAACAAATACGCTTAAAGACCGAACACAATCCCGCTGATGAAATGTGATCTCCGGTCATTCAGACGGATTTGTCTGAACTGAACCGAACCGCCTGCAGGTCACATAATTATCAGGCTGGAAGTAAAACCTGCAGGGTCCACGTGTGTCGCTGAGCTTATTGGATCCCTGATGAAGGACTAATTAGTGCTGAAAGGGACATTGATTGACCAACAAAGCCAGTTGATTAATGTCAGGTCTGAGTCGATGGGAACCGCAAACCTGTTGAGAGGACGGAGCGCATCGGACGAGTCGAGGATCTCTCGTCAGCTAAAACCGCAAGTGACCGTTTAGTATAAAAGCCAATAATATTATATGATAGTATTTGTTAGCTGGACTCTTTACAGGGCAATGTTGCTTTAAGGTCAACCTTATATTTGTCACGACCGGGTGTGAGAGGCAGAGACTGAGAAGCAGAGGAAACAGACAGGAGGCCAGGTGGAGGGAAAAATCTAAAAAGATATTTTACTAAACAAAGATAAAGAATGGTACGGAAAACTAACACTAGAAACCGACAGCTTGGACACAAAGTACATACATGGGAGACAAAGAAGACAATCTTGCAACTGACAAGGGAAAGACACAGGCTGAATACACAGGGGAAGAGCGGCAACCAGCCACAGGTGGAAACAATGAGGGCGGGGCTTTACAATCACAGGGCAGGAAGGCACCTGAGGAGGGAGGAGTCTGGAACGAGAACAGGTGAAGGGAATTAACAATCAGGAAACACTGGGAAGACACACAGAATACACAAGGTGTTATAGGTCACTTTCATTTGTAAAGTAGTTTACTTTTAGGTTTGCTTCAAGCTTATGTTTGACAAAACAATATTTTTAGCCACGCCAGCAACGTATTTTTCTATTTTGGTCCTCACTGAAGTATAACAGCAAGGGCATGAGGTTGACATTTTTTAGTAAAAGTGTCTCCACGACTATCGATTCAGAATAATTTGTAAAATACGTTAATATTCCCTTTTCCATTCAGCACCATCGTCAGGCCACAATGTTAATTTGTGCAGTACTTTGGTTTATGACCAAATATCTGCAAAACTGCAGACATTAGCCTCAGCTGCACTTCATGTGTGGAGCTAATATACAAATATTATGCATGCTAACAGGCAACATATTACTGTCCCTGCTGCTGGAATTAGCATTACCTGAAATTAGCATGTTGATTTTAGCATTGCCTAAGTGCAGCCTCGCAGTAGACTATGGGTGTTGTTACCACAGTGATTTTTTTTTTCCCCGTCTTTTCTCTGCTCTTTGCACATTTAGAGGCATTGTGCTTGTGTCTTTGAAAAGACGTTCGGTCACCAAGAGAATACAATGTGCTTATTTTTCATTAGCAACTGCTTGTGCCAAAGCACAGTTGCCAGCATCTTGAAAAATGGGACTTTATTAATTCATCTATTTTTAGTGGTCAACGAACACAAACCAGCTTCGAGCTGGAAGCGGTTGAGACGAGCTCAATCGGATGAGCCCAGACCCCCGGAAATGATGTAAAACTTTGTGGGTTTCGGCCATTTTGCCGATTTTTTTCCAATTTTTATAACTTTTTGGTAACCTGCTCCTTTTATTAATTGTATACAAGAGCACCTCCGGCACAGCACAGCAGTTGGGCAATCTCGCACAGGGTTTTATCTGCCATTCCCCAGCTTAATGTCAATGTTTAGAGTAACGCTTTATTATACCAAGCCACAGGCCACATTAATTAACCACCCGGCTGCCTCATGTTCGCGTATTTGCACCACAACCGGCTCCATTTGTTCCCATTAAAAATTAATTTGTCAGACAATAAGAGTATGTTTGTTTAAAAAGACGCTGCTGTTCTCTGTATGTTCATCCTGTCTTCCGTTCTCCTTCCCGGCGCTGTGTGCAAGTGAGTAAGTGGCTGCCGAGGCCTATTAATGACATCCATTTATTTTCTGTAGGAAAGGATTTATTTCAGTGTCCTTGTGCAGACAGTCCTCCCTCTGCCGCGATCCGTGCTGTAATTTACCAACTATTACTGTGTTTGTCTAAGGCCCCAAATGTTCACGTTCGCTTGAGGCAACTCTCTCTCTCCTCCTTTTCCCCCTCTCCTCTCTCCTTCATCTGTTTTTCTCCCAATCTGCTCCCCAACTCAATTCCCAATTCCATTGTATTCGTTGGTGTTGCTCTCAGGAGCTCACACCGCAAAGAACAACTTTTCTTCTGGCATTTTCTTAATTGATCCGTGGCAGCGCGCCGTGGTCTCGCTGTACTCACATCTTCAATAATTCATAAACCGTTCTCTCGGAGGGACTTCATCATGTTTTTATATAAAAGAAATACAGAAATTCATGGCGTTGTCTGCTGATATTTTACCCTTAAATCTACAAAGACGACGCCTTGCAGCACAAGGCAGAAATATCAGTGAAAGATAGCTGTGTTTACTGCCTTAATAGACTCAGCTTAATATATAATTATATATCCTGTCTATAATGACAATACTTATAAGTCACAAGTAGTATAAACAACACACACACATCAAGGGAGGTATAACTGTTATGTATAATAGGAAACCGTGCAATTATTACTCACCATTAATGCCAGACTTGGCATCTCTCCCTGTAAAGCTAATGTTGCGAAACATGTTCGGGTTGAGAGCTATTCTCAATCAGGAAGACAGTTATTACAGCTATTAAAGTCTCCATCCACTTTACGTAATCAAGGCAATTATACCTTGGCTGGAAAGCATACGACCATTCCCACCCACAGAGGGAGAGAGAGAAAATAGGCCATTTTGTCTCGCCGTTTGTTAACTCCCACATGTTTAATACAGGAAATATTGACGCTATTTGCACCAGTTGACTGATGGACTTCCTTTCGTGATTGTATTTCTCTCCGTAGGACTGCTGCTCCAGGAGAGTTTCATCGAGGAGCCCGATGGCCTGGTGTCTGTAAACCTGCTGGTGGTGTCGGCCGTCTCCGCCTTCGCGACGGGAGCCATCCTCTCCGGCCTCACCGTCTGCTGGATCATGAGTCACCGCCACCGCCACTCCCGGAGCTCCGGAGCCGGCGGCACCCGCCGCAAAAGTGACAAGGAGCAGAGCATGCTGGGACAGGGCCGCAGCGGCTCGGTGATGAGCGTGACGAGGACCAGCGGCGGCGAGAGGCGGCGCTCGCAGGCGGACAACCCCTTCGTCATGCCCAACGGCTGGCCCAAAGGAGAGATGGACCCGGGCCTGCTGCCCACCCCGGAGCAGACGCCGCTGCAGCAGAAGCGCTCCATGCGTCTCCCGGACACCGACTGGGACCAGAGCCAGACCTTCCTCACCGCCGTGGGCACTCCCTGCCCCAACAACTCCGTCATCTACCTGAGCTCCAAGTTCCTGCACGGAGGTGGAGGCGTTGGAGGCATGGTCCGGATAGAGGACCCGGGGGAGGTCGTGCTGCCGCCGCACACAGAGCGCCAGCGCTACCTGATCCTCGCCACCCAGAGAGGGGAGCACGGCGGCGGCCGTCCAAGCGGCACCCTGAGGAACTCGGCGGGGGATTACATCTACCCGGCCACGCCGCAGGACTCCCCCGACCGACGGAGGGTGGTGTCCGCTCCCACGCCCCACATGGACTACGGGGAGCCTCGCTGGAGTCACGAGGCGCTCAACTACAACAGCAACAACGGAGTGCCCTATCACTCCCAGCGCCCGGGCCTCATCCGGCCAGATATGCACGGGCCTCGAGGGCTGGGAGAACTGGCTGACTTCAGCCATCTTCTAGGGAAGAACATGGGAGAGCGCACCCCCAGTGGCCAGTGAGGCAAAGTACGTGAGCCCCGGCACCAAGCTCTCTCTGAACACCCATTCCCTCCAACAGCAGACTGGAATAAATCAACCCCTCAGACTCACTGTCCAACCTTACCCCGTCTGTCCTCTCTCACTGTCATTCAATGTTCTGACGTCATTCAGCTGACTGAAGAGAGAGACAACGAGACGGCTGAAAAGGAGGAGCAAACTCTCCTCGCGTCTCCGCTCCTCTGCTTTTTTTAACCTGAGGTGCACCCCTCTGCTCCGGAAGTGGTACAACCCGCAGAGCTTGACTTTGGCACCACAGGACAAACAGTGAGGTGAAGAGAGGGGTGCAAAGGAAAGGGAATCTTCTCAAAGGAGAGGGTGTGAGATTAGAAGAAAATGAAAAAAAAAGACAATTTCCCTTGCAGCGCCAAATGTGAAAGGTCTCCCTCCAGCATTTTGTTCACCCTTTTGACACCATGGATCTTCTTTGAGCGTGAATTTTTGTTTTTCGGCTTTTTGTGTTGTTGTTTTTTTTGTGCCAGTGGCATCCAGCAGACAACAATGTGCTTTACTTTGGATTTCAGATGAGACTAAAACTGTTGTAGCCGTGCCAGAGGGCCGTGACTCTCAATAAATCATGCAGTGTGTGTATGTGATTGTGTGTGGGATTGTTTGTGTGTCTGTGTGTGTGAATGTGAGTGGCCACGACAACCCCAACCAATGTCCTGTCTTAACTGTGAAGTATAACTATATAATGACATTTCTGTACGAAGGACGTTGAAGTTAACATTATTTTCCCTTTTTTTATATATATATATATATATAAACAATCGCGGAGAGACAAATGGATTTTATTATATGTCTCGGTGTGTTTACCAATCAGAGGTGTGAGGTTGGCCAGTGACGCGAGTGAACGGGTGAGACTCCCATTGACATTCTTTTGTGATTCCCAGTACCTCAAAGACAGCGCTGGACAGAGCCATCATGAAGTGAAAGAAAGCAATAATGAGACATATAAGGACGAAGAAAAAGCCAATTTAATTTGATATTTTATAATACAACTGTTTTCTCAGCAAAACCGAACGGACGTTTTCGAGACGTCAGGAGGAGATGGGTCGCTGGGAAGGGGAACAATATCTCCCCTCCGTTCCTCCCTCCCGAGCCGACTCTCAGTATGCCCGGGTCCGCCCGACCCGACCCGAGGCCCCCACGGACCCCGCGGTCCATTTGAAGGAGGGAATGTGAGCTGTGGCTGTCTGGCTGTCTGAACTGGGGCTGTGAGGCCCGGGCCGCTTGGGAGCTCCATTCAGCCTCTCCTGCCCCCGACACTGAGCCTCTTTGTGCCCCAGAAGCAGGAGGAGACTGCGGCAACAAATGGCCGTTAAGAGTCAGGGTCCTAGCCCTCAACGCAGGCTAGCAGAATATCAATGAGGAGGAGGACAGCGGCAGCCATCCGTCGTGTGAGATGCGCCAACCAGGACCGGGCCATCTCTCGCGCGTCGCCCACTCTGGGGGCTCTCTGGTTTGCCAGGACACGGGAGGAGCAGAGGGCTGCTGGGGCGCTGCTGGCTGTCACAATGGTCATCCCTTGTGGCTTTACCCCTTTCAGTGTGTTTCGCAAACAAAAGCGGGATAAAGAAAACAGATGGGCATGGGTGTACTTGGGTGTGGAGTTACTCTTTCAGTCCCTTGTCTGATCTTTTGATGTTTTCTGTTCCGTTTTTTTTTTTTGTTGTTGTTGTCTCTTTTCCATCCGTTCCTGATTCAAATGCAGATCCGGAGATAGCTCCAGTTCATCTGGGTCATGGTGCGTTAGAGGTGGCGCTTTTTTTTTTTTGTGTTTGTTCTGTGTGTGTGTGTGTGTGTGTGTGTGTGTGTGAGTCTCTTTGGGTTTGTGTCCATGAATGCGTTACTCATATTGAGTGCGACACACTGCTTTGATCAGTTGTGCTTTCGTTCTCACCCTTCCTCTTTTATTTCACCCCGGTCCCTTTCTCTATCGAGCCATTAATGTTTTCCCCGCGACCCCCTTTGCTTGACATTCACACATCCGGGCTGGAAGTGTCGGAGACCCGCGTGGGAGAGCGATCCGATATATTTAAACCATTGTACTGTACACAAAGAATTATGGCTAAAATAGAGAGCCTGGACTGTGCTTGGATAGACACACACACACACACACACACACAAGCAAATATTTGAGTGTTCCAATAATAGTGCAGGGTATCAGTTGACAATTGTTTGATACCCTTTAGTTTTGTGACTGTAATTACAAAATATAATGAAGACTTACATGTAGTATTTTTTCCACAAGTCCCACAAATGTATTTTGTCATTGTTCATTGTTTTTGTTTTCAGGTGCACAACCTGATTGTTCTCACCACTCTCATCAGTATCGCTGTCCGCCTCAGCGCGGCAGCTGTTCCGAGCAATGACGCTCAAAAGATCAACGACACAGTAAAGAGACAGATATTCCCTCAATAGGTGGTGGAGGCCGAAATCAAGCTGAAGACAGTACAAGGTTAGGAAAGTCAAATTACACTAAAATAAGATCAATACTCAAACCACAGCATATAAAATCCGACTTAATAAACCATATCATTATAAAACACTCCACGAGAGTCAGACTGAATTGAAGGGTTTTTAGTTTCTGATTTAAAATGTTGATATTTTAAGCGATTCTCAGATCTTCTGGAAGGCTGAAAAACCGTTTAAGACATTGGATATTGGACTTTACTCACATTATTATGTCAGTGTTGTCTTTAGAGCTTGTTTCTGCTGCCTCAAAGTGGCCAAAAAAATCTGTTAATGAAGGTTTAATGCATTATGGAATAATGCTGAGGCTGGATATTGTGAGAGGTGTTTCAATCCACCTCACACAATACAATGGCAAACTGAAATTGTGAAAAGTGAAACAAGCGTTTTACTACAAAATCCTGTTTGTCATTCGACTACAAAAGCCAAAGTGACGACAGCGTCTAAACACGAGCAGCCGCGCCAGAACCATCCCCGAGAAAACAAAATATCAATTTGAATCAAGGACTGTTCGATCATTCAACAACAAAAAAAAAAAAAAAGAAACAGTAAACAAGATTATAAATCAGACCGAATACCAGCTGACGGTTTTCACGACTCGCGGACACATTTTCACTAAAGCAAGCATCGAGTTTCAGCGCCCGGCCCTAAAAAGAGACTGAGCCAGAGCTGGAGGTACTGCATGAGACAAGCTCGTGAAAGAGATTTATGGAAGCAAGGACAGAGGAGGAGGTCAGGCGGGCGGACATGATGTTACTGCATTACCGCCTCAGCACATTAGTACAGTGTATTCTTTACACATTCCACCCTGAAACAGGTCATTAGTGCTGAGGATACGGAGCCTCATCTCTGACTCTCTTTATCTCCCTCGTCTCCATCTCTGCTGTGACCTGAGTGCTGCTTGTCTGCGTGTGTGTGTGTGTGTGTGTGTGTGTGTGTGTGTGTCTGAGGCCTCTCCGTCTCGGCCGGCTTGCCCAGCCAGCCGTGTTCCCCGCTCTGCATCCCTCCTCCGGTGTTTCACTAAACATGCTTGATTAGGCAAAGTACATTCCCGAAACCCCCCTAATGGCCGTGATGAGCCCTTGAGAAGATTACGACGGACACGTCAGCCCCGAGAGGGAGGCGCCCGTTGGACCGGCGCTCTACCCGTTTGCTAACCACCGGCCTCGCACACACTCGCCGGCGCACCAACAAAAATTCCGGCGTCCCTTTCACTAAATCTGCGACGCAATTGAATTAAGATCAGAAACGGAGCCGAGGCTCCAGATACAGGCCGACACGGACTGGTCCTAGGAAAGGTAGCGAGCGTGATTTTTATCTCACCGACTGGATCATTTGATTACATTTGGTCGCCATTACAGGGCAGCTCAGGAATGCAGGTGCGGCCTCGTGGAAGTCGGTGTGTTTATTAAAGCCGTCCTCATCCCTCTTCTTTACATACTTCATGTCATTCCCATTCCTCCTCTTTCAGCAGCTGCACTTTGTCTCCTTCTTTCAAACTCCTCTTTATTATCTCACTCTGCTGCATCAATCCACACACACACACACACACACACACACACACACCTAATATCTCTACCCAATTTATGTCCAGGCCGGACCTTCATCCTGTTTGTCACTATTAAAGGTTAGCTTGTTAATATAATGAGTCGGTGGCAGAAACAGAAAATAAAAGCAATTCACAAAAATCCTGCTTTATTTCACATCTAATCCTTAATGTGTTACTTTTTTTTTTTTGGAAATATATTTTCAAACCCTCTCATGCGGTAAATTGCTTTCCATTCCTTAGAAATAATTTTGTTTGGAGTTTTTCCTTTTTTTTGTTGTTGACACATATTGCCCTCCAGTCCTACACTCAGACACACACACACACACACAGACACACAGACATTCTCCTTCTTTATCTCTGCACTGCACGTATCACACACACACACACACACACACACACACACACACATGAAATCCCCACCCAGCCCTCATGACCCAGTCTGTCCGTGCTCTTATTTATCAGGTTGTGTCTGTGTGCTTGTTAAAGCGGCCATGCCTTTGTGCGTCGGGGTTGTTTGCGCCCTCTGGCCCGGTGATGCGATGCCCCCCCCCCCCCCCTCCATCCTTCCTCCCTTTCCTCCTCTCCTCCTCCTCACCCCCAGCCAATAACTGCCATCTTGCCCTCCAGCGCTCCTCCGTGCCGTACGTGCTCTGTGCCCCAGAGAGAGTCCAGAAACGGAGGCTCCTCCAGCATCATCGCACTTGCGAGCAGTGGCATGAAGCCGCTCCCTTCCCAACGTACGAGAGGGAGAGGAACAGGGGGGGGGAAAAGCACAAAAACAAGGCGTGAAACAAAAATAAACATCCGCATTTCCGTAAAGTTGTAGATGTATTCAGTCAGCACTGATCATTTCTGTCATGTTTTTTTTTTTTTTTTTTTCTAGAGTTTGTTTCCGTGGTAGATATTTGTTTTTTTTGAAATGATATGGAATATTGTCGTGTATGATTTTTTGCTTTCTCCGGTGTGCCGGATTTGAGGACGACAATGAAGACGAACCGGAAGACTATCATGAGGATTATTCTCGTCGTGACAGTGACAATGAAGCCGTTCTGTGAGCAGCACTGAGCCGTCCTGTTTCCTCTTTCCGGATGCTGAATCTGAAAGGAAATAGAGAGGAAGAGGAGGTGCGAATGAACTGATGCAGGCTTAAGTTCTCCTGCAAAGTGGATTCTCCTGCTACTGTGAAGGACCCCGTCGTCCTGTGGCCCCCCACCAGAGCCCCCCCCAAATCCCCCACCCCCGATGACGTCATCCGATGACAACACATGTCCTACTACGTGTACATAACCTTGATGCTTACATGTAATTTAAGTACAGTAGCTGCATGACGACACAGCCTCTGTGTGTGTACAGAAGTAGCGACGTGTGAAATTGTACAGTACATGCAAGTGTGTGCGTGTGTGTGCGTGCGTGCGTGCGTGCGTGTGTGTGTGTGTGCGTGCTTGTGTCCGCGAAGAAATCTGTCTGTCGTCACGCAAAACGAAACACGTGCATGCACCCTCCGACAACTGCCCAGTACACACATCCCCTCGACACAGATGCCACACACACACACGCACGCACGCACACACACACACACACACACACACACACACACACACGCCAACACACTCCAGCAGTTGTTCACCATTCTCCACATTGTCCTGAGCTCTGCCTGTCACTCCGCATGGAGACTTTGCTCTATGTCAACTTTCTTATTCTAATAAACCACTCCGACATTGATCTCCAAGGTGTCGTCACTGACTCCCGTGTGTTTGGCTTCCTCAACTGATTTATGTCATTCATAATAACATGAACTCACCTGTAGCACAGAGGTGATTATGACATGAAATACGTTGTATTCAAATAAGACTGGTCTGTTACCTGTTATGTGATGGAGTATTCCCTTACACAGCGTTAAATCCTCAAAGACCACACAGACGATATTTTATCAGTTCATCGTGTTTTGTGAGCCACAGCTGTCGGAGGGATGTTTATTTTCCTGTGAAATGTGTTGGAGCAGAAGTGTTAAGTAACTCTAAATGGAAATACTCAAGTAGAGGTCAAGTACCTCGACATATGTGTACCTATGTAACCACCTGTGTGCATTAACCATCATTTAGTTAGTTCATAAGAAACAAAAAAGAGGAAAAATAGTCTCACCTTTTACCCAGCTCTGCCCACAAAGACATACATGTATTTCAATGGTAAGTAGTTTTACACTAATCAATAACACATAGTTTATGTTTAACATAAGCTGACATTTAATGCACTCTATTGTGTAGCCTCTTTAATGTACCAATAGTATCATATTTTATAACCCCCAACCTTCTAACACATAATACAATCACGTATCTACTTTTTTTATTACATTTTAAGCACTTTAAATGAGTAAAGATTAGATTTCTTTGAGTAGATACTAGGAGGCTACTCTTTCCACCTCAGAGCAGCATGTCAGCTGCTGCACACTGTATGTTGTGTAGTACCATCAGACTTCTTTAGAGGGCGCCAAACTCCTAAAAGACACTTCATGAGCGGTGCAATAAATGCCAAAAGCCTCGAGTGTGACTCCTGCATATTCAGTAGAACAATCATAAAAAAAATGTGTAAATCAGTGAGAGAAAGTGTCATTTACCTGTCAGTTAATATTGCCGGCATAGACAGACATTTACTTCACCCACTCACCCACCCTCACCCCCACCTCCCACCCAAACCAGCTCTTCTGCTCTCAGGGGAGCCTATCAGGCCGTTTCACATCTGTTGAGTGGTGGAGGACTGTGAGGACCTGTCAGGAGCTCTGTTTCGCTGATGTTTTATGGGACTGAAGCCCTCCAGTGCTGCAGGACTGGAGTGATATAGGAATGGAGGAGAGGGAGGAGGAGGAAGAGGAGGAGGAGGAGGGAGAGGGAGGGAGGGGGACGGTGACTGTGTCGCACCCTGTGCGCAATTACACTGGAGCATTTGTGGCATCCTTGTTCACTCTCCTCGGTAGATTTAAAGGGACTGCATGTCTGCCAGCTTTTGGATAATTTACAGCTTGTTTACACCCGGCCAAGATCTGTGAAGAATTATGAGGCAGTGAACGTGACACCATGCAGTCCCTCATCTGTCTGTCTGTCTGTCTGTCTGTCTGTCTGTCTGTCTGTCTGTCTGTCTGTCTGTCTGTCTGTCCATAGCTATCTATCTCCATAGCTATCTATATGTATCTGTCTGCCTTTTCTTTTCCTCCTGCAGCACACACAAACACTCAGACACACACGCTCTCTCTCTCTCTCTCTCTCTCTCTCTCTCTCTCTCTCTCACTCTCTCTCTCTCTCTCTCTCTCTCTCTCTCTCTCTCCCTCTCTCTCTCATTATGATGAATCTGATTAATGAAGAGGCTGAAGCGGTGCCAGTGGGTATACTCTCCTTGATTTCCCTCCCTGCTCCACAGCTGAGCTCCATCTAATGCCAGCTGGCGTCTCAATATTTGCTCTCCAAAAACCTACTTTTCCTCAAAAACTAGACATACTTTTTTTTTCCTTCTCTTCTTCATACTGTTTGTTTGTGGACAACAACTAGACACATTTAGCTTTTACCAATAACAACATGTTGTGTGCGCCAGAGGGGTGGACACATTTAAATATTTTCAAGCCACCAGGGAATGTGAGGGAAGATGCTGGTCAGCATCCTAATAACAAATTAAGGGTTTTATTTACCCTAATTTAACGTCCAACCCACTAACTAATGACTTCAACTTGATCCAACACATTAACAGCTAACGAGGAAAAGTGATGCGAGAATCAAATCATTTAATGAACACATTAAGTGAAACATTCATACCTTTCCGGTGAGACATGAACACTAGAAGGTGGAGGGGGGGGCAGCTGGACATGAGATTCATTGTACTCACTGTTATACTTTGCTCTATAATTTAAGGAGACGCTATGATTTAACAAACCGGAGACCAAAGCGTTGACCCGATGACCTCGAGGAAAGACGAGACGTGTTCGGGTCTCACAATAACGGGGTTCTTTTGAAGAGAGAAGAGGAGGTTCTGACCTCTCGCTCGCTGTGATATTAATGAAACGATGTCGCTGTTTAACTCGTAACTGTGAACATCGCCTTGTGACAGAACAGAGGTTAAATTATATGGTTTGGGGAAACACAGCTCAGCATGTGCAGCGATTAGACTGGGCCGTAACATCATGTCATGCAGACACGTGGTGGAAAGGGCATGATGTCAAATCTCATTTGTGAGATTCACTGATACAGGGACGCTTAATTGATAAACAACCTTCTACACAACATTCACACACACATAAATATATATATATATATATATATATATATATATATATATATATATATATATATATATATATATATATATATAAATAAATATATATATATATATATATAAATATATATATATATATATATATAAATATATATATATATATATATACATATATATATATATATATATTGAATCAGTGTTTTTCTATCTCTAATGTGAGATATTGCTCATAAATCAGACAATATTCCTCACACAATAACTGCTGTATCATAATGCAATTGCTTTGCAATAACAGTGTTGACCACCAGAGGGCAGTGTAAACTGTTGGAAAACATACAAAAACAGAGCGGACACCACTCAAATCCATAAGAGTCACTTTAATTATTCTGTCTCCTCCAGCGTTTATTCCCCGTTGGCTCAGGGAGGGATCAAGTCACTCAAATCTAAAGCTCTTTTTTTGTATTTTTGTATTTCACACAAAATGCTTGGAATGTAACAATGGATTAAGAAACACACAGGGAAGTGAGTCGGTGAAAAGCATCCCAGTAAGAGGGAGGTAAAGGAATAGGAACTACAAGGAGGTACAAAGCTATACAGAGGTGAGCGATGAGGGGGAAATCCAGCAGAGTTGTGTTGATAGACCTTCAAATGTAAATCAGCAGTTGGAGTGGGACCAGAGGGCCCCCAGGTGGACACACTGTATATCTTTTGAGTTTCTGTCGTGTTAAATGAGCTCCTACAAAGTCAAGGAGTGCTCAAGGTCCAGTCGCTTTACACTTTATCTCTTTTTTTATTGGTTAACTCTGCATTCTGGTTTATTTTCTGCGCACAAACCTTCCTCTCGGAGACACAAGAAAGAAGTAAGTCGAGCTGTTTCGTTCACTGCAGTAACATAGATACCACATATTTAATTCACTCCCCAGCTTCGTATGAAAAACCTGTTTGGAGGAATGGGAGTGCTCTGCCAACCAAACCTCTCCGTCTGATCATTCATCACCCAAGCCCATATATTTCCGCCTTTGTGTTGTCTGATTTAGTGGAGTCAGTGGAGTTTGATAGCTCTACATTACGAGCAATAACCCCGGCAGCAGTCGCACATGGCATGCACATCTGTGAGCCGTCGACAGCGCTTAAGGCCTCATTACAGTCGGCAGCCTGTGTGGCCGGGCAGGTGTAATTGGAAAATCAACAGGGTGCGTGAGTAAATGTGTGTTGGCCTAATTGGCAAGTCAGCAGGGTGTGCAGCTGCAAACGGGGAGGGAAGGACACGGCACACATCTTCATGAACACAAAACACCTGTGTGTTTGTGTGTTTGTGTCTGCAGTCACAACACTGCAAAGACACGCATGAAAAGCTCATATTTCACCACCGCAGGCTACACTATGTGAGCTGTAAGTAAACATGTATTTTTCTTCCAGTGCGTGGCCGTGTGAACGGCCTCAGGCTCCTTTTGTCGTCCATCACACCAAACACAGCAACAGGCTGCCATTTCCTCCACATCATTCCTCCTCTTTGTTTCCTCCTTGTTTCCTGTCACCTCTCACCCGTCCACTATCACTCAAAGCTTCTCTTTTTTTTTTTTTACATTGTTATGTCACCATCATTGTAAATGTTCTGCAAATGTTCTGCTCCCCTTTTGAAGGAAAAAAAAAAAGCAAAAGACATTTACGCTGGTGGTGTTATAACAACGCCACTTTCTAAATGCAGCTGTAAATGTTCTGCTCCCGCTTTGTTTCCAGCGGTGTGATATTTTGCCGTAGTTGATCATTTTCTCACCAGCTGCAGTTTGGCCGAGTACAGAGTAAAATGTCGCTTTTGACGGAACAGAAGGTTTTGCATATCAAACGTGGTCCCAGAGACTTCTTTTCGACAGACAACAATACCGCGCCGCGCCAAATTGGCCGATTATCCTCTCGGCTGATATCATATTATTACTGCACTGCATTGCAGTGTTCAAAGAAAAAGTTTAAAACAATTCATTCTTTATTCTGTTGGTGGTGCAAAGACAAAATGTTCTTTTTTAGATACTATTGTAGTCACTGAGAGTAGAAGAAATAGTGATAATATTTGGCATCACAGCCACTTAAAATGTCATTAACTGCTGTAATACATCTGCACACTCCTTCCCGGTGTTAACCGGACCTCCGTATGTAGGGCGATGTTTGCTTTTTAAATAAATGAAGTCAGGGTTTTCTCTGTTATGAGCGGCCTGTGTGACAAAGCTGCGGGACACACACATTTAAAGTTGATGAAAGAGTTTATCGGGGCAGTGGAGCAGAATACTCTCGGCATGATGGGCTCTTTTGTCCCGCTTTCCGCTCCGTCTTTAATGCAACCTTCATTTTTGCCTCAATCACTTTTCTCAATTTTCCAGTAAATTGTCCTCATTTTTTTTTTCCTTTGCTCCGGCACACAAAGGTGTTTACCTGCTTCGTGTGACGCTGAGATTACCTCCCGCCATTGTCCGGCTTTGCTCGTTGGTGAGGCAACCAGGTGTTTCCATGGAAACCCCGGTTCAGGGGTCAGCACGTTGCAGATGCACTTTGCCAAGCAAGATGTAAAAAGACCAAAAATTGAGCAACCGTGACTGGACTTTGAGTGAATTCTGGGAGTTCATGCTGTGCTGTTTCCGCTTCATGTTAAAACATAAATATTTGTGTTTGTCCACTCATCCAGACCCCCTGAAAGCGACTTTTTACATTTGCGAATCAAACAAAGTGCAACAATTTCATGTCCCTGAAACACATGTGTGTGTGTCTGCATTCAATTGCAAGTGTTAAAATTCTATTTTTATCAGATTGTATTCGCTTAACCTTTAAATCTTTTTTGTATTTGTGTCTTTGTGTCATCTGTGTGTTCAGTCAGAGGTCTGTGTGTGTGTGTGTGTGTGTGTGTGTGTGTGTGTGTGTGTGTGTGTGTGTGTGTGTGTGTGTGTTTATAGCTACTGTCCTGACAATTTACATTTGTGTCATGGGCGGGGTTTATGCTCCTAATTATCTACCGTCCTCGTAATAATGGATAGCTTCAGGTTGTTGTACTTTGAGCTGTGTTTTGTGCGTTCAAAATTGGAAGTGAGATTTGTGTTGTATGGTTCAAAATATTATATTTTTATATTCAACACATCTTTGTGAAACAAGTGGAAAGAGGTGTCCCTCCAACGATGGAAAAGGTTTGGGAGCACTGTCCTTTTAGTACACACGAACCAGTATGTGTGTGTGTGTGTGTGTGAGTGTGTGTGCTCCATGTGTACACTTACATATTGTGGCTATATAACTGTGCCAGTGTGTCAGGCTCAGTCCTGGTGATTATCTGCAGTAGTGAAACACAACGCCGGCCGGCTTAATTGAAAACCGAGCCTCCTCCGAGCCACTACAGATCCCTCGCCGCGATACGTCTTATCTTGCGCCGTCCCGCTGTCCACCAACTGAAAGCGAGACCAACGCGACCGAGAGACAGTCCTCGCCTTCTCTGACCCCGGTCAGCTCCACTATATCTCTCACCTGAAAGTCAGGGAATCGTCGCTGGTTCACCATTTGCTGAGGAACGATGCAGAGTGAGCGCTTCCTAAGTGCAGGCTTCAATGAGTAAGACACAGGATTCAGGCTGCTGTCACAGTAGCGCAGAGATAACGTCTGTTAAATGAATTTCATGCAGGATGTTACACATTCCGTGTTTAATCTACAGGGCAATGATAGAACTTATTGTGTTATATGGATTGGTTAAGGATCTCAACGCAGGAATACAGAGCAGGGATTGACTCCGTGCGGCTCTCAACATGGCGACAACCGAGCCGGCAGCAAAGACAAACACGAGGACGACTCTAAAAACCAGACAAAGCCGCAAAGTATAAGCGGCTTCATGGTCTACAACATGTTGCTGCCTTGAAGAAGACTTGAAACTAGCGATTGATGTTTACAATGTTTACCGAGGAAACTAAACAAGTGAGAAGTAGAGTCGTTTTCTCATAGACTTTTATACAATCTGACTTCCTTATGCAAACAAAGGAGTTGTATGGAGCCAAATCAGGGTCAATAGTTTTGTTCATTCGGAAAAAAAGATTTGAACCTAAAAATTCAATTTTTGGTCTTAAACTTTAAAAAATTCAACAATGTATTCAAAATCAAAACAAGTGGATGAAACGTTTGTTTAGGGTAAATATATCTTTTCAGTTTTCAGTAACAGATTATATATATATATATATATATATATATATATATATATATATATATATATATATATACAATATTACAGTTTTAAATCTCATTTTTTCACGAAACTATTGGCCCTGATTTGCCTCCACAGTCTCGCCCCCTGCTGGTCATCAAACATAATGCAAGTTTACGGTCGCCTGCATTCAATAGGGTAGTTTGGGTCAGGTTCTTGTTCTTATGTCAATCTTATGAAATACCTTCAAGCAAACCATCTGGCCTTATGGTGTTATGGCCTTATGGCGTTATGAAGTTATGGCCTAATGGCGTTATGACGTTATGCTGTTATGGCGTTTTGCTACACGGGTATATGGGTTGAGAACAACGGAGCCAGGGAACACTGTGTTCACAACTTATGAGCGTGTCCTTCTGCGTTTACACCCATTTTTGCACTTTCTTTCAGTGTGTAGTTCCCTGGTGGTGCATGTTCATATAAGTGCACAATAGGTTCAAATTGTCGCGTCTCCATTATCATGTGTCCTCGCCGTCCTATTCACTCCTCCATTCACCACCGCTCCGTGTTGTACAAATAACAGGATGAGAGAGCACAGCCTTGCCCTGTCTGTAAGAGGACGGGGGAAATATGCTCTTCAGCTTCAGACTTCCAGAAAGCCGGTTTGACTTCCCCTCCTTTTGTTTACATCCTGCATCATGCCTGTGTCTAAATTCAGTGTATTCTTCTCAGCTCACATGCTGTAACGGTCATTCAAAACCCAGCGTTTTATCCCCTTATTATTTGAGATCAAATGATGATGACGAGGATACCAACACATTAGGCCCGACTTTGTTAATAGCCAGTTTCTCCAACTCCAAACCTCTAGTTTTACTGTGTATTTAGAGTCAGAGAGCTCTGTTGATGTACTTCTTTTTTTTAAATATTAAGTTATTTGATTAAAGACACTTTTTTAGTATTTTCTCCAGGTGTAATTTCACAATTTTCCTCTGATTGCCTCTGTTAATTCACATCCAGTTAGAGCAGATGAGGAACCAAAACATCATTTCAGCAGCTTTTGCTCACATACAAAGAGAAGGACCCATCTTCCTTGCAAACACACCCACACGAGGCTGCACGGGAACAGTCGATGACAGAATACGAGCAGATACGTGCGAGCGTTTGGATGTATGTTTCACCCTCGAACGTTGTATAAAATGATATTAGACTCTTTCTTCTCGAATAAGCCAACGACTTCATCATCATTTCATCGTCGCTGTTATCTGCCAAATTTGTCAAATAACAAGAAAGGGACTGAGCGTGACCCAGAATCCAATTCATAATTAGTTTATGGACAGGGAATCTGTTTTGCTAAATCGTCGTCCTCTCATCTTATAGTGAAGAATAAATACATGTTTAGGGATATAATGCAGTAACAATGTCAAATATTCTCATTTCTTTATCTTCTCGGGTATCTTAACGTGTTTTTTTACATATGTTTTAAGATTATAAGCCTTAAAATATCTCTGTCTCCTTTTCTCTCTCTCTCTCTCTCTCTCTCTCTCTCTCTCTCTCTCTCTCTCTCTCTCCCTCTCCCTCTCTCTCTCTCTGACTGTCCTTAATCCATTTACTTCTTTTATCCACGGGTTGCGCAACCGATCACAAGTTGCAATCACAAGATGTGGAACAATCACAGAGTTTGTGAAACAGGAACACACGAATCTCTTTGTTGTCTTGTCTGTGTCCTCGTTTTCTGAAACCGGCATGCTGCGACACATTTTATACAAATTAAATGTATTCCCACAAACAGCCACAATCAATGTCAGTTGCAGTCGTCTGCCTTCAACAACCCGAGAACCTACAAATAAAACAACAACAACAACAACAAAAGAAAGAAAGAAAGAAAGAAAAATAGATGTGTTGAATTAATAGTTCAGTCGAACTGTCCTGGAGCAACTTTTGATCTATTATTTACAACGTGTGTCATAAATTAGCATGGGGTTGGACTAATGAGGGATTGTTTACTGATACTCCGTTATGCAATGAGGAATCCTACACACCACGACAAGTAGGAATGTCAACAGTACATGATGTGTTCCAGCCAATAGCAGCCGCTGTAATTACTGCGTTACAGGACTGCACCGCTATAGACAGCCTGGCTTGTACAATACGGTTACAGCAGGCAGCAAGTAAAAGTAATTCAGTTTGATACATTTCAAATATTCCACTTATCAAACTACAGCAGCTTAATGGATGAACTATTTTCTTTGTAGCTTCATTCATTAAACTGTTGACAACAAGGTCTGAACAACCGCGTGGTTATTACCAGGAGAAAACAACGCGTTTGATAAAGTCCAATTCATTTTTATTTTTTTTTGCAGCTTGGAGCAACACAAGCCAAGAGCCTGATAGTCTTTTTTAAATAGGAGAGAAGGAAAACATCTCACCGATGGATATCTCTTCAAAACTAGACAACTCGCACCAAAACTATTTGGATTGATGAACAGCACCACGGGCCAGAGGAAAAATGTGTATTTTTTAGTAAATTGTGTGAATTCATGCTTTAAAATCATTGAACCGAAACACTATTCTCACTTAAGGAACCACAGCTTGGTGTGAACTCAACACTGTAGTTTTGTGAAGGCGCTCGCGTTAAAAAAAAACCCTGAAAACTCTCATGAGAAAAACAAAAGCGTTGCTCGGATCTCACCTAATGTCTCTCCATATTGAATCTGGCCAGAGATTAGTTTTCAGCTCCTGGGGATGTCTCTGAATATTACTGAGGGGTTTATGAGCAGGAAATAATAAATCCATGGCTGAATTCCTCCAACGATCCAATTTGTGCAAGCGACACTATATATTTAAAAAAAAAAAAAATGCCTGATGCTATATTATATATTTTTTTCTCTCCACACATTAATGCAGCTATGTGTTTATCGCTCTTCTCACGACTGCATTAAAAGATGGATGGCGTCACTGACAGAATGACAAAGCTGCCGCCACAGACTCGTCACACGCCAGCCAAAAAGCCTCGAATCATCTCTCGAAACTAATAAAAAAAACAAGGAAATATATTGCAGCTGTAGGTTATTCTGAGAGGAAAAACAAACGCGTTGAATGCTTCCCTGTTGTGAAATGTGATGGTAGGAATTACAGCCCTGGCCTGTAAGTAAGTTACTTCCCTTTCTTCGTCTTTCACTTCCTGTCTCCTTTCCTTTTACTTCCACACGTGATTGCGTCGTCCTTTTTTTGGGGCGTGTTACTTTTTTTCCGTGATGAAATATGATACCTTGTTTACTGTGAAGGAGAGCAGCAACCTTTTCCTGGTTGTGCAAACAAGGACGCCAGTCATATGTACAATACAGTTTATGTAATCTATAAATGACATAAACATGTATTCACACATATATTCACGCCATTTGGTTTACACCTCAAGCAATCTGTTGAAATCATATCTGTAGAGCAATATTCATCCAAATGTGGGCACATCAAACGCTCGAGACGTTTGTGCAAGGAAAATAGAAAATGATAGATTCAAAATTGTAAAGACAAAGAATTGTATTAAAAAAAAAGTCAGAAGAATTCAAATAAATGATGCCAATAACAACATTTAAAATGACAAAATGATTTCTGACTAATAAATTGAATAATGAGCATAAGGCAATACAATTTTTGCAGGGCTAAAAAAAATATAGATTTTTATTTTTTTTCAGCACTTTTAGCGACATTTAGATCCACAGGAAGGCGATTTAAGATCAATGCAAAGAACTATGGGCTAAAAGACATATGTGTATATTAAAGACAGGTTTTCAGGAAGGCCCTCCAGACAATGCAGAGTTTTGTAAACTGAAAAATAAATGAAATCAATATGAAAACAGTTGATGTGATTATTTTTAAACGATTCAGTATACCCTTTAGTCCTCCTCTCCTTTACAGCCTTACGGACACAAGACGGCACGAAGATGCTCGATTCCCTGATTAACTCGTTTTGCAGACCAGAAATTTGGCTTCTGAGACCTGAATAAATGTCAAACATTAAATCACTCTTGCAAAACCTGTTTGGATTTGGGACAAGTATCAAAATGAAACACGAAGACTGCACGACAAAGATGTCCCGGGGCATAAAACCCGACCTGTAAAGCCCTCTCTGCTGCCGGAGCAGTTGCATAATGGGAGCTACTTTAATTGTGTGTGTTCAATTGATTAATCCGGCTTAGAGAGAATATTAATGCCCGAGTTCCCAAACACACATGAACAGAATCATAATGCTCTCATTATAATCATTGGGCGCTCATTTACATCTGATGCAGCGAGCAGCTGTGCCAAAAAGGGGCTGGCGCGGATGTCTATTATGTAAGGAGCCCAAAGTGCCTTCACAACTCTCATCACCAGGGGTTGTAGTTTAGTTGCAGTGGGTTATTATTCAAAACAATCCTCACCACATGACTCTAATAAAACCAGAAAGCAGGGGGACGTATATAAACAAAGACACGTCTCTCCCGCTGAGAGAAGAGACTGTTTTAAACTGGAGTAAGCAAACAAAATAATCTAACAATCCACTGAAGCCTGGCAAGCCCAGCGAGACAATATGTTTGTTTTTTTTTTTACTCTGGAGGGGGAAAAGCATTGAGGGTATTGGAGTTTAAACAATGCAGTTTATTGTAGAAATGTCTGAAACACACATACAAACACAATAAACACAGAACAATTACATCATTTTGGTTTAAACCCAGCCTTGAAGGCCAATTAGTTTGTTTACTGAAATATCCAAAGTCAGACAACAGAAACTGTGTTGTTGAAAATATATTTTCTCTTTGTATTTAGAGAAAGATTTTTATTTAGAGAGTGATTTCATGCGAAGACAAGTGAAAGGCATGACTACGAGTGGATTACCACAGTTTGTGGAAAACGCTGGAGGATGGAGGAGAAATGAGGGACTGATGGACGGACGTGATGGTTTGAGGACGGTTTGGTTACGGCGCGGGGAAAGAGAAGCACGGAGAATTGATGCAAGCAAGATGATATTCATGAACTTATTAAGCTCATTTATACTAAATTTGCTTTCTTTTATCTGGCACTGGTGGCATAATGTTTGTGCCAGGGCGGGTGAGCGACAGATGGAGAGAGAAAGAGAAACATATGACGACAAGATGGCCAGATATTTAAGATCGTAACGTCGTTATAAGGCGGTGGCGAGTCGGGCGTGAGCCGGCCGGACCTGTTATACATGTGAACGCAGCTCATGTTTACCAGTCATGTTTTGGTAAGTAGGTCAAAACACATGTCATCATATCGCACCGATTTATCAGAGATAAGCAAATCCTCAACAGCATGGCGACGGCTCATCTTAATTCACCTTTAAAGGGTGAAATAGACATTTGGGACACAGCCTTCTGGGGCTCTTGAAGATGGCAATTGTTCACTGCTGGACTCGAGTCCGTGTTGGTAAAACATCATTTGTAATGTCTAAAAGTTCACAAATGATTTGATTTTTTTTTTTTTTTTTTTTTTTTTTTTTGGCGTATGTCATAAACGCCATTTGGGTTATTTTATCCTTCATGTGATCATTTCAAATCTTCCGGAAGTATATTTTACTTCATGTTTTTTGTAGCTAGCGTGCGCCAGAAAGCTAACAAGCTAATAATTAGGTCAGTCAGGTGTTATTTAGGTCAAGCAGCCATTTAAGGAAACACTTTTGTAATTAAATAATTATAATAATTACATAGGTGCTTTCTTCAAAAAATTTTTTAAAAAAAAACTCTCAACCTTTACCGGTATATCTGGTTAATACCGCCTTTTGATTTTGGAACTACCTAGTGCATTGAATCATCTGCAGAGTGTCATTGAATGACCGTTCGCATTCAGCTGAAAGAATGAACAATGACTCTGAGGGAAAGACTTTCCGTAGAAGAGTGATGCGTGGACGACGTATTACTGTCACAAGTTAGAACCTCACTGGTTCCCCGTGACAAAAAGCCAAAGGGATTTTTCCATTTTATTCCATAAATTAAGCCCTGTGGCAAACAAGGCCTTTTCAAACACACTTAAGATCATACAAATTTCAAAGTAGGGTATTTACTGACATATTTTCTATCTGGAACAAAATATGAAATGACATTACGCTTGTGTCCACCAGAGACCTTATTTCAGGGATGTAATCAAAAACCCATTCAAACCTCTCGGTGACTTTGAGACGAGGGAACTGGACGTTCAAAAAAAAGGCTCAAAACTCATTTTGTGGGTTTTAGGGCAGCAAACTATCGAGTTGGAGGGCGTGCGAGAGGAACGGAGAAAAGGATGACGGCGGTTGGCCCTTAACGGAGCTCGAGTGATCGATGGTTTGCCAAAACACGATTTGATTTCCGCAGGCCAAGAACACGGAGCGGCCACGGCCACGATTCAACATCTGTCAAGTGTGTGTGTGTGTGCGTGAAATTTGCAACGCTTTAAACGTTCGATGGCTCGGACCAAAACGCGCGTTGGATGTGATGAAGTCAAACAGGCGTCATTGTCTCGAAGGTGACATGAACGCAGGCTTGTCGGCGCTCCTTCGGCTGCTTCTTTAGAGGTTTCCGCCGTCGTGCGTCCTCGTCTCCTTCTCCGGAGCAGCTGTCGACCAGAGCGGATGGATCACACATATCTTTGGCGTACAAATAATCCTGGCGTACAACAAAGCATGCCAGCGTTATGACACGGCACACATCATCTGCATGCAGATTCCAGGTGTGGCTCGAAACCCGCAATTACGGCAGGTCACTAATTACACGGGTGGAGTTAACTACTGTCATGGGTGAACCGGGTCCACGTCTCGCTCTGATCGACAGGCTTGAAAAACAATCCTTGTTCCTGTTGGTGGTAAACAAGCGTTCTCTGAAAGGCAATCTGGCGTAAGAGGAGAACACCGCTGGGTTTGTGTATGAGTGAGTGTGTGTGTGTGTGTGTGTTTGTGTGAGCTTTCGCATGCACATATGTGTACATTTGTGGGTGTTACCACACTTTCAAAGCAAATGATTCATTACAGACGAGCCATGGGGTCGGGGGCCCCCGTCAGCGGCTGTTGTCATGGAAGCGGGTGTTGGAAAGGGCAGATCTCCTTTCAGTGTCGTCTCCAGATTGTTGGGACGTCGACTCGGCTTTTTCTCTCCGTCTCCTTTCCTTATTGTCTTTCTCGCTCTACTGTCGTGCAAATTCTGCCCGTGCTTCTTGCTTCTCTGAGGTCATTTATTGTTTTTGTTGTTTTTCATTCTATATGGATATGAAATCTCTCTCTCTCTCTCTCTCTCTCTCTCTCTCTCTCTCTCTCTCTCTCTCTCTCTCTCTCTCTCTCTCTCTCTCTCTCTCTCTCTCTTTCTCTCTCGCTCTGAGAAATATTTTTTTTAAAAAAGATAGCCATTTTCTATTTTCCAGTGCAAGAAGCAGCCAGACTGGACACACACCATGTCGGGCTCTTGTCGTTTATTTCTCACCGAATGTGCAATCACAGTAATTTCCACACAAGCACGAACACAAACACAGGATACTGACACCGTGTGACCCAGCTGTACGGGAGGCAGCAGGCATACATTATCCATCCATCTCTCTTTCTCTTCTTTTTAATAGAACCGGGGCTTTGGCTCGGTAAACTAGTTTGGAGAAGAAAATGTATAGAAAATGTAAAGACAATGTGAAGACAATGTGAAGAAAATGTAGAAAAACAACAGACAAATAATTGTGTAAATGTTATGTGACATGGGGCAGGTTCAGAAACGTCTTTTTGCTGCGGTTTTGCATCACCCTATAGTCATTTTTTGTCTCTTCGCTGTCGTTTTGCATCACTTCTTGGTCATTTTTGCATCTCTGTTGTTTTGCGTCTCATCACTGAGCATCTCTTTGTGGATGTTTCTCGTCTTTTTGTGGTCGCTTTGCATCTCTTCGTGCTTTTTTTTTGGTGCTTTTTGTATTCGTTTGTGGATCATTTGTATCGCTCTGTTCTGACTTTGCATCTATTTGTAGTTGAGTAACTGACTGGGGGGGGGGGGGGGGGGCTTCACTGGACATACAGACGGCATGTGCAGACATGTACAGACATGAGAGGATGTTGACAAAGCCCAGCTTTTCTCCTCAATTAACATTTCAATGCTCATTCACATGAACGCAAGAATGAAGGATGACATCGCCCCAACGACATGTGTTGCAACTTGTAACCATAGAAATGGGGACAGGATTTGCACGTAATTAGCAATGAGAGAAACGGTGGGCAAAATAACAGCAGATGGTAAGCATGAGATATGACGAAATGGACCTGCAGGCCTCAGAGACACAGGCCACACAAACGCTCTCGAATCTTTGCAGCTGACTGGTCATCCAAAGATAACTGTGGAAATGAAGGGACTTATGTTTAAAGGTGACTTACCTGTGTGTGGCAGTGAATACATGATTTCATCTGAGCCGGGATCAGTAATATCATCCTGAGAAGATGAATATTCAGTCCTGGTACGCTGGTATCCTTAGTCCAGATACGTTCTTATTTAATACACCTCTAAGACTCCCTTTTTTTTTATCTCACAGACATAATCTCTGCCATAATCTCTTCTGTGTCCCTGTATTATGAGACTGCCTAAATGTATGTCTATTCCTCTATCCGTTCATCGAACCCCTGTCACAACTCTGCAAATGCCTGTGGTCGCTTCTTCCTGTCATGACTGTCAGATGCAATATTATCTAGATGGAGGCAGAGCACTAGCGACAGACAACGGGACAAACACTGTGTGCGGAAGCAGCACGGACAGACACACCATGGTAAATGTCAACTTTAATTGGATGCCTATCATTTAGATATTGCCTGTCAAGACCAAATAAACAGCGTGACTCCCGATGACAGGATGTGAAGCTAACGTGTACCTGAGGGTAATAAATGCAGCCATCTCTAGTATCAGCAGCTGCTGAGGGAGGACAAATACCAAGTCAAAAGTGAACTGAAGGGCACTCCGGCTTGCTCCTTGTCTGTTTGTTTAGATCATTAGCTCATGCTACCCCGTGTCACACGGGTTCACCTTGCCACGGGCATAAAACCATAGTTCATGAGGTTTTAGGTGAGCTGCGGAATACTGAAGTTTCAGTTTAAAGGTTATTTTAAATTAGATTGTTTTTCTAGCGGCATGGCTCCATGGAGGACAATTTCACTTTATCAGAAGGCTGATAACACATACAGACTGAAATATCTTTTTTAGATTGACTTTTGTAGATTGATTCAGATTGAGATTCCCCGGAGGATGAATTCTACCAATTTTAATGATCTCCTGATTAAAGGCATTTTAGTTTTTCCCAATGACACGTGGTTCAGACATTATTGTCCCACTCACAAAAGAGTAGAAATTATTTTTGTGAACCCCAGACTTCTCATCTATTATCACGTCAATATGTATTTTAGTTTATGACTAAATGCTTCAGGTCTGAAAAGAGAAGCCAGTGCAGAAGTGCTGTGAACGTGCATTCTGTCTCATGACCAGCAGGGAGCGACTCCTCTGGTTGCAAGAAATGTGGATAGGACTGAGAAAATGACTTTACTTCTAATTTGATTTAATACCTAAAAAAACACTGCAAACATGAGTTTATGCTCTCAATCGCTAGTTCCAAGTTTACTTCAATACAGCACGATGTTTATTTTGTAAATTATGATGCAACTTCGAGTCAAACAGATAGAAGATAAAGCAGTCTGTGCTGCAGGGCTTGGCTACTTTGTAATTGACAGCTTTGTCCGGTCTGGGTGTTGTCTGTGTAGTTACCAAAGAAGATTAACCCGTTCAGAGAGTGTTTTAAGCTTATGTAAGTTAATTGTAACCTTCTAGACTGCTTCAAATGTATTTTTCAGCGATCGGTTGTAGCTCCACCCTTACGTGTTGCTTTGTGTTGCTGAGCTCATCTTGACATAATAAACTTATATAAGAGAGGGTGAAGGGGGGGGTCATAGTACCTTCTGAATATCTGCATATAGCGCTGTCATTTTAAATATGCAAGTATGCTGATGGTGCCATTTCTAATCGTCACCTCTTCAAAAACAAAAATGTAATTATCCACTTAAGGGCACAGCTCCATTAGAAATAATGACAGCATGACAGCAGGGTAATTCCATCTGCTAAGATCATGTGATACAATAGAAACCACAGAAGAGCTGCTAAATAGGCCCCTTTTGTCAACTGCTGCTCCCAAGTTAAAGATTGACTTTTAAATCTTCAACACATGTAAAACTAAAACTGGGCTTCAGCCTGGAAATATTGATACTATCAAGCACACATTTCAGTCAAACACCGGTCAGGACAACATTCCAGTTGAGGAGGAGAAGGGAGCGGTTAGTGGCAAAGTCTTGCAGGTGGAAAAGGGACGAAGCGGCCTGTAGTTTGGCACACTGACCTATTGACGCTGGTTCAGGTGAAAGATATAGGTACAAACCAGATTACAGCCGCACGGCGAGTTGGAGGGAGACAGATTAGTGGGCATTTGAAAGGGGAGAAGGGAGAGGATTTAGCTGGATGAGGGAGAGGAGAGAGGATTATGGAAGCCAGAGCTCGAATCCTAAAATAATCCTCTCAGTATACTGGGCTTTCTTCGCCGTGGGGCAGAGGCCAGTTTGAGCTGTTAAATTGTCATTGCATTCGTGCGCCGCGGTTTGAACGCGTCGAAAGTGTTTCCAAAGGTGTGATCATCAACGCCATCACCTATGTGTGTTATGAGGAGGTGTTTGATTTCCCCTTTACTTTCTATCTCTCTCTCTCTTTCTCACACACACACACACACACACACACACACACACACACACGGCGGCAGGCGGTTCATTCCATCTGCCTTAATCTGGAAAGCTGGTCGGGAGCTACATGCCTGCAATCGAAGCTCTAAGCGCCTCCTTCTTTCTGTGCTCCATGTTCTAATTTGGGTATTGCCATGGTTACATAAGATTCAGGGTCAAGGGGTCACTGATGTTGCAGGCGAACACCGGATGGATGTGTGGACGCTTCATGGCGACAGAGGGACATAATATAACCCGAGAAAACCGGCAGATGAGGATCAGGAAGGAAACCATCGGACTGACAAAACTACGCTGAAATGGGAGGAAGAGGAAGTTTACAAGCAGAGAATATGATAAAACAAACACGTACTGCCCTTTTCCCAGCATTGTATTTTTTTTTTAAGTATGCATTCAATAAGAAGCAAACACTGCTTTGTATGTATGTTCTAATGTTGTTTTTACAACAATTGCACAAGAGGACCTGAAGACAAGTTTAGGTGGAAAAAGACAAAGAGTGGAGTGGTGTAAGATCATAACGCATACATAGGTGGTGCTGAGGGGTCGTATGTAAAAGTGCAAGCTTTGATTTTGATATGATTCCAGACAAAAGCGTTCACAGTGGAAAAAGACAGAAAGACAAAGTGAAGACTCACCACGCATGCACAGCAGCTATTTGGGAAAGGGAGGGGTGTGAAAGCCCTGTGTTGCTCCACTGACCTACTTACCATAATCTCTCTCTTCTCCTCATTTCATAACTGCGTCCGAGTTACACGATACACTCCTCATCGCTCCTCGCCAATCAATTATTTTCATCTGCACTGTTATTAATGCCTTTTGTTTGCGTCAGAGCGTGTTTCTGCTTTCTTTCTCCTACAAATCCGCGTCGCAAAGGGAAGCCAAAAGAAGGAAAATAAGGTCTGCGTACAAACATGCATATACATACAAACGTATACACACATTTTGCATTATTTTGCATTTTGCATTATTTTGCGTTATTTTGCGTTAGTTTTGCATCAATAGATTTGTGTAATTGATTAATTATAATAGTATTACGATGCAACGTTTAATTATTGCATTTAATTCATCTTGACACACCCTTGCTCGCTTTAAAAGTTTAAAAAATGTGCCCTGGATTGCAACATTTCAGGAAATGGAAAACAAAACAACACACAGCAACCTGTGGCCACACTTAATTGCTTTAGCAAGATTAGTGTTTGCTAATCCAGTTATATAATACAGCAGAGTTCTACAATGTTGCATGCAGCTAAAGGGAACTAAGGACAGCTTCTCTTATAATAGATATGGCTAATTTATTTATGAAAGTAAGCCAATATATCCTATATCTCTAAAAGAGAAATAGGTGCTGTGTTTGGTGTTAGTATGTATTTTGAGCAGCAGGTATTCTCTCACAGCCAAACACGTTAATACTTCATATTTTCTGTTGAAAAGAAAAGAAGTATGTGTTGTTAAGCAAGTTGTGGAACCTCTGTAACCATATAAGGGTAAATTAGGAAGACGACAGATGCACATGCATTATTTGTGCATCTGTTTATTGTGTCCTTGCAACAAAAAGTGATGTTAAAATGAAAATGTTACAGATATATATATATATATATATATATATATATATATATATATATATATATATATATATATATATATATATATATATATATATATATCCTCAAATACATTATAGCAAGCATAATGTTTTGATCTGGCAATTTTTTCCAAAGTTTTACTTGTGTACTTTCACTGGTAATGGAATTGTAATGATACAATAATACCAAAAAAATAAAAGAATGCTTGATTCAAGGTTATCATAGTAATTAAAACTGTGCGCTTGTTATTACATAGTTCCCACGCTGGTCTGAAGTGACACACTGCCACACTTTCCCACGCACGCGAGAACTTCCTTGAAGCGCGCGGAGGGGGCGGCGCGCGGCGTCAGATCACGGGGCACGAGGCGGGGTGAGGATCATGTGTAGTCCACGCGCCGAGAGCAGGTTACATGCAGAGAGCCGCAGAGCAGGACAGAGCAGCGAGAAGACGAAGAAGAGCTGCTGCGTTGCTTCATCACAACACAACCCCTGAGACCGCGCGGAGCTGACACAAAGTACCTAACAACAACACACCGCTTCGCTTTCATTTATTTTAAGCTCGGGCGCGTGCGAAGAGAAAAAAAAAAGCTAGAAAATCCCAACGAGGATTTGCTGCTGTGACAGTTTTCAGCTGCTCCGGTTTGGAGCAAATAAGTGCGCGTCGCTCTCCGTCGTTTCCACCTGGAGTTGCATGACTTGAAGAGTTGGCCAGACTTCACCGCCGACATGAGAGGTGAGTTTGTGGAAATGTCAACATTACATAGAATGTATGTGCTTCTTTTCAGAGCCGCGGACACGTCCCGTGTTTTGTAAATAACTTTTGAGTTGGCATTCAGCGTGTTGAAGGCACTGCTGGCTGTGAGGCGGTCCGAATAAGTGCGTAGGCTGCAGGCTCGCGCTGGTCGACTACATGCGCCGACCACATCAAAGAGCCGCAAATACAAACAAAAAAACTGCTTCTCGGTTGGGCGTCAAACTGTCACCTATAGGACCTTTTGGAATTGTAGTCCACATTGTATAATCACGTTTTAGGGGGATGTAAAAAAAAACGGGTTTATTTTTAATTACATCACTAAAAATAGACGAAAAGTGTGTTAAGTTTATTTGTATGAACTGTAACAATTTCGTGCATTTATTCAGTTTTGCTTTGGATGAGAGGAATGCGTTGTAGCTTTGAATTACTTAATTTCACCGGTGACTCCAGTTATGTAAGAAAGAGGATAAGGGAAGGAGGGAGGGAGGGAGCGGAGTGATTCAGAGGCTGTCAAACCGAGCGAAAAGCTGCCGGCAGGGGTTGTTTACGGTGAATAAATAGTCCCCCTTTTCTTAGATGTCCTTCCTTTTTATACTTGCTGTGTTTTATTACACTTTACTTTGACTTTTTTTATGATCCAGTGAAGTTTGCCAAATTTTTTACTGTCGGCCTTTTTTTCTTTATCTTTTACTGCGTGTGACGTTTTAATGTGCCTCTAATCTGTGGTGTAATGCAATAGTTATAATTCATAAACCAGCGTGTTTTTGTTTTAAGCGTTAGCAGTATGGCGACTAGAGAGAGAGAGAGAGAGAGAGAGAGAGAGAGAGAGAGAGAGAGATGCTCCATTGACCTAGTTCTGTCATTGAGGATTACAGCAAATGTTTGTGTGCGTTTGCCTGGGGGTGGAGGGCCAAGGTCTGTCGTCATTACTAATGACTCAATGATAATTTAAATCATTTATCGGACAGAATAACAAAAATCTATTTTTTTTTATATGTGACATTGTTTGATGAATTGTTTATACATGAAATTAGAAAAACAATCTGTTGTTATGTAGTTATATTTTTTACTTCAACTGAGATTGAATATGTTACAGCTTTTATGGAGTTGTGATGGCAAAGTCATGCACCGCTGCGACAAGCAGGATATGAGCACAGCAAGTCCACATGTAACCATGAAGCACAGCAGGATTCAGTTAAGCTCCGTTTCCTCTGCCAGCTAATGTTACTTACATCGACTAGAGTATGTGTCACTCCAGCCCAGCGTCGCCAGCTTTTCAATCTGATTATGTAAAATCACCACATCGTCCACAATGTCATCCCCAGTCTTCAATTTAATTTACTTTACACGGAAAACTGGTGTATCGAAGACACTTTCCTGATTGCCCTGATAGATTGCAAACAATGCTGTTCCACTTGTTTATCTCAGAGTGGTTGTTGTAAACTGTCGCACAAACACGTTCGGTTAGGTTGGTGTGGTGCATAAAGATCAAACAGATAGACTTCAGTAAAGCACTGAACGATTTTATGCCCCAGTGGACGAATGTCGTGCAGAGCTTTGCGAGCCTTGTGAGACTGTTGGAATCCAGGTAGCCCGGGATCAAAGGTAGGGTGGCAGTAAAGAGGAAAGCACGCTCTCGACTCTCCAAGTCCGCTGCTTTGTTGATCCGAGCCTCAAAGCCACAATCTGTTGCCACATTCACAGCGAGCTCCAGTATGTGTCAAGGTGCCCTTTCTCCATAGGACAACTTCACGCTGAGATTCCTTTTCCCCTATTGAAGCGCTTTAACTCTCAACCCAGCCTGCATCTAAGTGTTCAGGCAAAATGTCATTGCAATTTATTTTGCAGCACAGCAATGTACACTATGATTACACACAAATAATGTTTTTCTATTCAGTAACTTAGGCCATTTTGATAGGCATATGTTCTATCTATGTTCCAAGTTTGCACAAGCATAAGTGACATTCAAAGAGATTTTAGAGATCGCTGCGGCATTGTCTTCAATTTGTTCTTGCAGTTTGGAGCCGCATGCAAAATGACACGCTGAGAACTGAATTCCTTAGTCTGGTTTTGCTTGTGTTGCGGAGGCCCACTTGGGTTTGGGTTTGGGCTCGGGGCTGTGTAAACAGTACCATCCAGTGAATGCACTTTATCTTCTCTGATCAATGGTGAGGGCTTACAAAGGCACAGTGTGTGAGGACTGGTTTTCTGCCTGGTTTCTTAGCATAGTTGTTTAGCATGGGAGTGTCATTTCAATTGACCTGGTTTTTATTGTTAATAGTGGAGAAATTCATGACATCAACAAAAAAACATCCAGCAAAAAAAGTATCCTCACCTGACTGACCTAATTTTTAGGTTGAGGGCGGCGGAAGGAAACACCTTTAACATTCTCTTCCTGGAGACGGCCGAGAAATACATTCTGCATATTTTGGCAACTGCATCACAGGCATTATGAAAGGAAATAATTGCAGCCACTTATAATAGTTTCAGTGATACTTCAGTATAGCCAGACAAACAACATCAGCAAGGGCTTCACTTAAGAGCAATGCACGATGCAGACCTGTGCACTGGACTCATGAACATAAAAGACCTTTTGCCTCATTACTATGTTATCTGCTGAGTAAACACCTAAAACTTGCAGCGCATTTTTACAGAGTTTGGAGTTAGTTTCAGGTCATATTAAACTATCTGCATACTTTAGGATATAGAAGAAGAGCATGTCAAACATCACTGGATGTCTATTAAAATAACTGTAAACTTTGAGTGTGCAAATCTTCTCTGGTTTGTAACCTAACTTTCCAATATGTTACACAATACACAATACGCTGTTCTTCCCATGGAGGCCCCAGAAGCCCTCAGAATGTAGGTCAAGTATACAGCATGTCATGTACATGTTAACTGCAAGGTAAATAGGACCTTGGACCCTGTTTGATTAGCTGGGATGAGCGTGCAAAGTCTCCCTATAGCAGAGGTTTTACAGCAGTGATGAAGAAAAGCACTGGCCGGCAAACACAGAAAATAACTTATATAGTAAGAGTTCAAGTTTAAAGGCTCTACGTGTTACCAGCCATGTTAAGGCATGCTTTTCTGCAATGAGTTTCTCGAAAATAATGTGCAACTTATGATTGGCGGGATTTTCCAACCTGGCATAGCAGGAACTGCACATCAAAGCTT
This sequence comes from Clinocottus analis, assembly GCF_023055335.1. Lineage (NCBI taxonomy): Eukaryota > Metazoa > Chordata > Actinopteri > Perciformes > Cottidae > Clinocottus > Clinocottus analis. The sequence goes on from NW_027175987.1 coordinate 2,056,056, forward strand.
CTATGAGTTGTATTATATCACTGTCTTGGCATTTACATACTGGATATTGTTCAAGGTTTAAACTTCAAAGCTTTTCAGTTCAATTCTACAATTTTAAAAGTTCAGCTATTATTACATTCTTTCTAAAATATAGACATTATGGTGTTGTATATGTTTATAATACATGTTAATAGCATTTTAACACACAAATGTTTTTTTCTTCTTGTTTTATGGAAACAATTGCTGTCTAAGAACCAAGGAAACTCTGAGAATAAAGAAACTGTTATCTAATAATGTAAGGTGGCAACAGAATGCACTGTTTTAGTTGTCAGAGACTCCTCTACTCATCGGCACACTGTTATTTACTCTAAACACTGTACAGTTCTGCACTCAGCTGTGATTTTTGCAATGTTTATTTGCCAATAAACCAGAGCGGCAGAAGGAATCTCCGGGCAGCCAACTGCACCAGAGTAAAAATAGATTTGTGGTCAAGCTCAAACACAGCTGAAATTTCACTCAAATACTTGACATGCTGCAACAAGTTAAGAGCTGCTCTTAAGCCATGTGAGTTGCCCTTGCTGCAGCTTACTGTACTAGATGTTTCAGGAAATATTTCCAGATGTTGCTCAAATTTTAAAAGGGGGCAGTTTGGCTGCGTCGGTTTCTACTGATCGTCTGTATTTCGCGTCATCAAACCTTACATTGTTTTCAGTCCAAACCAAAAGGACTCCACTCTACCCTTGACTTAAAACCTGCAAGAAACCCAATTGTGTTGCTTGTGAGGCTGCCAGCACAAGCCCCGCCCCCTTTTTTCTGAATGAAAAACTGTGTCAGTGGAGCAGCTCTTGCTCACTGGGCATGACGGCGATGCTCAGCTGACTGGCAGGTTAGACGGCAAGTCGCGGACGAAGCCGCTGACTTGGCAGCCAATGGCGTCGCAGGGTAGGGAGGGAGGATCGTCACCCTGTTGCCAAGGCAACCACCTTTGAATGAGTGTGTTCGTGGAATGCAGCCAGACGGCAGTTATATAACAGGCGAAGGGCGGGGCCGAGGCTCTGGAGGGGGAGCGATTAAGGGAGCAATAGAAAGGGATTTTTTTTCCATTGCCTTTTATTCATTTATTTATATCCCTCAGTTGTGTTGGCCAGGAGGAAAACTCCAATATGTCTCCTGAACTGCACAGAAAGTCTTTGTGGAGGGGAAGATCGTCTTTCCCGAGTTATGATTGGCATGGTAATGTCAGTCACTAAACTGCTTTGCTTTGCCTGCTTGTGTGATGCCTATCTCTCCCCACACAGAGTGACTCATGTGATTGGTTGTTCGCGAGTGGTTTATCAAAGAGCCTTTAAAAAAAACAGCAATTTTCTGGAGAGCTGTGATGGCCGGTTAAAGCCTTCGCTGCGATTTACAGGTTACCTAATACCCCTTGTGACCCAACAAAAATGGTTTAGGGGTTGTTTTGGCCCACCCTGCTGACTGGTGCTGAATCACATTTTGCAAAGTAACCTTCAGTTGCAGTTGTTTTGTGGGTTACAATCTTCGGCCATGGTTCAGTTCAGCAGAATGCCCTTTCTCATTGCATACCTGCTCACATTTTGTCATCCTGAAAGAGGAGCGACACAGAGAGAGAGCCGTGAAACTTTATAACCCTGGGCCTCAGCTAATGCAATTGACATGCTATTCTGGGCTTGAGGAGGCCCGGCTACTTAGATAAACAACATAATGAAAAGAACAGGCTGTTCCTGAGTAAGAAGGCTCAGGCCTGCGCAATGAAGGTGCACAATGTAAACTCACGTCCACTGTTTTCTTGTCACTTCTCATCGCTTCACAATCCTGTGCAATGAATGACGTCGTTATTTATTAGCTACATTTCAAAGCAGGCAATGCACAGACGACACTTGACTGTCAAGAAATAACCTGGATTTCCCATCAGAAAATTACAGCGTCACATGTCTTTTATGAGTTTAAATTGAGTAGGGTAAATGTTGATTTATTTGATATGACTGAGTTATTGTATTGACAATAACGTCAGTAAACATAATGTGTCTGAAAAGAAAATGTTGAATGTTCCAGTTACTACTTGATATCGCAAAATATGTTTAATTGTTATTTTACTGTGGCCTGGGTTTTCTATATGTGTTTGTGCAAGTAAAAATTTAGCCAAGTAACCTCAGTAACTTCTACTATTTGAGGTCCGTATCTGTTTCAGTAATTCATTTTTTGTTCCCTCTTATTCTTCTCTCTCCAGCTCAAATAGAGGTGATTCCGTGTAAAATCTGTGGAGACAAATCATCAGGGATTCACTATGGTGTCATCACCTGTGAAGGCTGCAAGGTGAGCAATCATCCATCTCCCTCATCAGTTGTGAAAGTAGATGTATATAAAGATGTTGTTATCACCATTCTACTCAGAGCATTTTGTTCATGATCTAGCCCACCAACATTAACATGCTCACTTTGTGTTTTTGTTTTGTCTAAAGGGTTTCTTCCGACGCAGCCAGCAGAACAATGCTATGTATTCCTGCTCCCGACAGAGGAACTGTTTAATTGACCGGACCAACCGCAACCGTTGTCAGCACTGCAGGCTGCAGAAGTGTCTCGCTCTGGGCATGAGCCGCGATGGTGAGCTCAACCACTAGATCTATATTTAATTAACTCCCAGTTTCCGTCTCCCTCTTTCTGCTTATCACTATGAACGGGTCATGTAGTCTGTGTCTGTCGTAAACCATACCTTCCTGAATGTTAACCTTTTGGTCCTTTCCTTTCTCCTGTTGCAGCCGTCAAGTTTGGCCGAATGTCCAAAAAGCAGCGCGACAGCCTGTACGCAGAGGTCCAGAAGCACCAGCAGGCCCAGGAGTGCACGGGGCTCGGCGTTCGCGAGCGAGAGAACGTCGTCATGGCCGACCACGGCCGCACCTACAGAAGAAGCTCCACCGCCGCGCTCAGCGACCTGGACGACATTAGCATGCTGCCAGAAGGCCTGCTTTTCGACCTGCCGCTCACCCCCGAGGACGCATGTGGAGACTACTGCAACCTGGACATGCTGGGCGGCAGTGCAGGCAGCACGTCCTCCTCTCAGAGTTCACCAGAACAGACCAACTTGGACTTTCTAGACAGCAACCACAGCATCAAGCATGAGTACCAGCTGTTGCACGACTCTGGACTCTTCTCACACGCGATCTTCAACCCGCTGCCCGAGGGCTGCTCCCTGCTTGAGATTGGTCAGTATGAATGCCAAGCTGCTGTGTAAAAGCTACTGCTGTTGTGTGTCGGAAATTGAAATCTATCTTTCAGAACAAACATGAATCTCATTGAGAAAATCTTCCTTTCTGTTCAGAGCGTATAACTCAGAGTGTGCTGAAGTCCCATATTGAGACGAGCCAGTACAGCACAGAGGAGCTGAAGAGAATGGCGTGGACCTTGTATAGCCCAGAAGAGACACGCTCATTCCAGACCAAGGTATATATTACACATTATTGTATGGCTAGTATATTGCATTTATCCACACTACAACAATGGGGTTTAGTGCAAATCTACCTAGATGATTAATTGGTCATATGATTTGTAAAAGTTATACATAAAACATTATTTTATTGCTCATCATGCACAAAAGTTTACTAAAACAAATAGAAGTGTTCCCTTCTTATCACCACAAAGGGTTTTGTAAATCCAAACATCTCCTTTGTTGCTTTTTGTCTCACTAGTCAAGGTTGTAGGACATGGCAAAAAGAAAGACAGAGCAAATGTTATCAAACAGTACAGCAGGTCGGGATGTCTTTAGGGGGAAATCACTCCACTGGAGTCTAGATAAGCGCAACAGAAAACAATGGAAAACAACTTGTTTTGCAATTCTAATAAAAGCCTCCCTGTGTCTTGTTTTCTCCCTTCAGTCAGCTGAGGTGATGTGGCAACAATGTGCCATTCAAATCACCAATGCAATCCAGTACGTGGTAGAGTTTGCCAAGCGCATCTCTGGCTTCATGGACCTCTGTCAGAACGATCAGATCATCCTCCTCAAAGCAGGTCAGTGCGTGACGCCAGCATATGCTCAGCTTGGAGGGTAAAGGCCGTCCCATACTTTGTGTTTAGCCAGGCAACAGTCGGGAGCTGTTTTTACAAAGCCACCAGCCAGGCAGCTGTTTGTGTATTACTTTGCAAACTTTTAGCTGTGACAGCTGTTGTCATCGTGAGTTAAAAAAGGTGCTTCAGAAGACTTGTTGTAATCACGCCATGAAGTGCCTCAACTCGTTATTCACGGAGGCCATAGCGTGATTCTTTAGGTGTTGGAAATTTTAACTAACCATCCCTACAAATAGATGAATGGCTTTGACTGGCTACCGAAGTATTTATATTTGATGAGGAAGAAGCACTCACAAAGGTTTTCTCGCCAGCCGTTTAATTAGAGCAGTTAGATGTGGCAGTCGGAGATGTAGACAATGTTTAAATGAGACGCGAGGTGTCCACACCCACGTATGAGCCACCGAACGCAAGTCACACCTGGGAAGGGCTGCATGATTGACGTGAATGTAGGTTAGTGAGAAATTATGGTTGGCCTGAAGTCAAACAGTCACTTTAAATTTGTTAAATCCACAGCGCCACAATTACCTTGACAATTACCCTGTCATTTATAGCTCTCACAGTAAATGTAATTAATTTACCTTGTCAGTAAAGAATGTTTAACTTAACGTCATCATGACAAACCACATTGAACCACAACCTGTTTGAACAAGAAGCCTTCTTCTTACAACATGTCAGTTATTTTTTTACAAGTGCTGATAATTGAAAGAAGCACTCAGTTATTGTCAGAAGAGTTTCCTTTTTGTTGAAGGTATTCTTCTTGATTGAATTTGGTGTCTTTTTTTTAAAGGGATCAATAAAATGTTTTTATTTTGCAACTACTTTTCATTTCATAACTGCTGAACATGGTTTAAGTAGATCACATGGATTTTTAAGGCCTTTTTCCCTCTATTTCAACTACTTAAATACGTACATGTCTCTAATCTTTTTCTTGTTTTGTTTTGTGTGTTTCGACAGGCTGCATGGATGTTCTTCTGATCCGGATGTGTCGGGCCTATAACCCCATCAACAATACGATGCTATTTGATGGAAAGTTTACAGCTGCTCATCTTTTCGAAGCACTTGGTAAGTGGACTTTTTCTCTCTCTCTCTCTCTCTCTCTCTCTCTCTCTCTCTCTCTCTCTCTCTCTCTCTCTCTCTCTCTCTCTCTCTCACATATACTTGATGAAAGGAGGAGCAGAAGATTTTCGATCAACTTTGTTTCATGTGTGTCATCTTGATCAACATCATCAGAGCCAGTAGTTTCAGTTTTTGATGATGATTTTATCCTTCTCCTTCCGTCTAGGTTGTGACGACCTGGTGAATTCTGTCTTCGACTTGGCTAAAAGCCTGAGCCGTGTACAAATGTCCGAGGAAGAAATGGCTCTCTTCACTGCTGCTGTGCTGCTCTCACCAGGTGAGATCCTATTTCCTAACCATACATACATATATTTATGCTCATTGTAGTGGATACAATTGCTCTAAATAGGTGAAATCAACCTGTGGAGTCCACTTTTCATACATTTGGCCCATTAAAAACTCTTGGCCTGTTACTGCATTGCTTAAAGTTGCTGCACAAGTTTAGCGACTGACTCGGTAAATTGGATGACGTCAATGCGTTCCAAAAATATATACAATTATAAGTAATTAAATGTTATCCGCCACCGGCAATTATGACATTTCAAACCTTTCTCACGAGTAAAAACCATAACAGAGGATGACCTATTTAAAACTGACTCTATTCAACTCATAGTATTTACTTGTGTTTAAGAAATCACAAGATAATGCTCTGTGTAATTAATTGTAAATTAAAGACCTTTGTGAAAAATACAATTTTACTCCAATTGAAACCAATCATGACTATTGGCTTCTTTAGACGATTGAAAAAAAGACAATGTAATTTACATTGGTTTAGTATTTTTCACCTATTTTTGTAGTAGCCTATGCTCTTATTCTGCTGTCATAGATTTAAATGCATTTGAGATTTTATAATTCACTACACACCCTACATCAGCAATGTTGCACCCTGGGAGAAACTTTAGTGCTGTCGCCAACAGGATATTAACTTAGTGCCAGCATGACAGTCCCTATTTGATCACACCCATACTTTAGCACGCACAGGTTGCAAAGTTTGCGTGACTGACTTTACTGATGTATCTGCAAACTAATGTTCAATATGTTGTGCGGCTGTAAAAAACAAGCAGTGAAAAGATCATCTGCGCAGCACAATCGCATGCAGTACTCAGAGCATTTTGTATTCTTCTCCTAGAAGTTTGTACATTGTAAAGTTCATGCGGTTAAACGACACTAATTAAACCATCTTGTCACTCTGATTTCCCTCAGACCGACCCTGGCTGACAGATGTTCAGAAGATACAGAAGTTGCAAGAGAAGGTCTATGTGGCTCTGCAGCGCAGCCTACAAAGAGAAGGAGCATCAGAAGAGAAACTAGCTAAGGTACAAACCTTGCTGCATTGGTCTGCCAGCTTGTTGACACCATGCGTTTGTTCACCTATTGTATCGTTATCTATTTCTTCTTTTAACTTATTCTGCTCTTCTGAATTTCTTTTCTAGATGGTGTCAAAGCTTCCCACCATAAAGTCCATTTGCAACCTTCACATCGACAAACTGGAGTTTTTCCGCCTGATCCACCCTGAGATTGCGTACACCTTCCCGCCTCTGTATCGGGAGGTTTTTTGCAGTGAAATCGCCTTCCCCGACTCCACAGAAGGCTAGAACTGCTGAGCTCAATAGAGGCATTTAAATGGAGACATTAAGGTGGTGAGAAGGGGAGACACAAATGTGGCAACCAGCTGAGGCAAAACCAACCAGCAGCTCAATGACAATCCTGCACGCTACACTTTAGGACACACTCCTCTCACCTATGAGCTCCCAGCCCTGTGGAGAAGCTCACTGCCCTGCAAGCCTGTCCATTCAGCTTCAATGTAACACGACAGGAACTGCTGCTGGCTGCTCAGTACATGTGACCTCTTTTTTGGGGGGGAAGGGAGAGGTGACTTATTGAAGAGCAGCCTCCATCATTTGTATTGTCAAAACAAATATGTTTCTATGAGATGACCTTAAACTCATCTCATGAAGCTGAATTTGACTTTCGCCATTCTTAAAGTTCCTGCAAGCTATTGTTGAATGTATCCCCTTTCTCCCTTTACCGTTTCAGCACAGCACTAGGCTCGAAATAGAATGTACATACTTAAAATCTTCACCTACTCTGCGGAGGTTTGCCGTAACGATGCCTGTTTCAGTTGTTTTCAGTCTTGTCTCGTAACAGCTTATTATTTGATTCGATATTTTTGGTAGCGCCCATATTTTGCAGTTTTGTAATGTAAACTGTTTGAAGGGACCATGATCAAACTCACAAAGAGACAGGTTTTTAAACTGTGGCAATGGAGGACAAACACTGCGAGTGTCTGCCACCATGCAACCCACAAACTCTTGCACACAGAGCACAAAACTGCACTTAAACTGATCTTTGTAGGTATTTTTACTAGCACATCCACAGACACTAATATAAGTGAGCTCTTTTTTTTATGCAATCAGTGACCTCAGCCCTAATACCATTTCCCTTTGAAATTGCCACCTGGAGAGTAAGAGAATCACAGAAGTATTTTGGAAGTATTTTCAAATGCTCCTTTTATATAATATAAATAATAATGGAGGGTCACATGCTTGTGCTCAGGTCTCTCATACAGATACTGCCTGCCCAAACTTTGAGGATCAGGGATGGATAGATTGGTGTCGCTGAAAGAAAATCAAATGGATAATTATGGCACTTGTGAGTCTCTTTTAGATTCCAAAAGAAACTCTTGGCACGAGGTTTTTACGGGTTCGCACTCTGACTGCCATCTGTGAAACTCATGTTGAACCAGTCAGAAGTGCCAGAGACACCCACCCGCTGTAGATAAGCTGTATGAACAAGGTGATGGGCAGCTGACCACTGTGGGGTTATGAGTTCTCATGGAGGAGCGTCTGGAAACTGCCCCGCCTCAGCCCCTTGCCCTCCGCAGAGGACCGCCATCGTCCAAAACCTCCAGCCCAGCAGATTCAAAAGACTTTCCGAGTGAAGGAAGACAATGAACTGAGAGTTTGGTGTGCAAATGTGACGGTTAATCACATTGCCACCTCCATGGTTGGACAAGGGGCAAAGAATGGAGAGTGGACTTCTGGGTGATGGTGTTCTTTAAGCCCCTCAGTCAGAGGGGATACTGTGTGCGGGTCGAGGCCGACTGTGCTATCGCAGGAAGACGCGGTGTTCTGATTGGAGAATTAGGCCCCTCCCCCCTACTCCCTTACTACCTCACCCTCTTCAAACACTACATGGTGCAGTAAAGGGTTGACACAGCCATCAGCGACCCCCCTGAGTTAGTATTTCTGCATACATTCTCGAGAGCTTCTTCTAAAATATAGCAATTAGTTGTGCAATTTGAAGTCATATTGGATTTCTGTCCTGAAAAAACAACTCGAATAGAACAGTTGTAATTGATGCTCTTTTTAGCTTTGCAATTCTGCGACAATCACATGACAGATATTGGATGTCTAGCTCTATTTAATGTCAGTACCGTTTGCTTTGCACGGTGTTGTTCGCCATCCATTATCTCGCATAGTATGAAGCGGTGTGACCCTTATCTGGGTCTGTAAAACAGTGGCATGGTGGGATTGTGCAATCATGTCTTTCCCGTTGTAATAGCACTCCAGCATTGTTAACCTCGCAACACGACAAATAATCTTATTTAGGATATAATATACCGAATACTCCGCCAACCACTACACAGGTCAGATGACACTTACAGATTGTAACAAAGTGCAATACTTTGTGTGCGGAGAATGTGAGACATGCTGCTTTGAAAGGATTCAGTGTAGTTTGTGCAGGCCTACACGCTGTCCTGGGGGGCAGCATTTTTCCTGAGTTCCTCAGGGAGATAGCTGGACTCTCTGTCCTACAGTGTCTGCAGTTAGTCTAGCTAGCAAGACACCTTGCACCAACATAGAAGACCTTAAAACCTTGATCACTGTGTACAGTACATGTTCTTGTGAATGTTTTATTTCAAAGTATCAAAGATTTTACCCCTGTCTAATATCATTATTGCAAGACTTCTTTTTGAGTTTGAGTCATAGATGAAATAGGATATTATAAAATAGTAAAATAATTATAAAAGGTGGATTATAATCTCTGAATCTCGTGTTGGTTTTGTTGTGATCTTTTGTCTCTTAAATTTGTACCCCTATGTGTACTGTTTTTTTTTTCTCATCAGTCCTTTTTGTCTTGCAGAGATGTAATTCTATTTTTTTAAAGAGCGTTTTTAAAGATGTCTCCCTCAAAGTTTCTCTTTTGTCATGATCCTTTTGTTTATATGTTCACAATATTTTAAGAGTATTATTATTAAATCAATATAGATTTTAATAATGAATAATTTATGATATGTTATGGATTTAAAGCCTAAGAGGTTTTAACACAGTAAAGTGTTATTGCACAACAATGATACAATATGTGGATTGAAGAATGTAATAAAAGTCTTTTTACAATTAAAAGACAAACTTGTTGTTTCACTTTGTTTCATGAAACTAATTGCACCCAAAATGATCTGCACAGATGAACCAATTTATTTTCCATAACCACATTAAATAATACATTTATAACAGTTTTAACAAACACATTCATTTTTCTTTTGATCAGATGATACATACAGATGATATATTTGGAAAAGAACGTGATTTTTACAGCCAAGGAAAAAAAAGGTAAACATTTAATTTTCTGACAAAGTCATTTGGATGGCTACATTATTTGTCATTTCAGTTCAAATACATAAAAGCAGAGTGAATAATTTCCTGTATTGCAAACATTTAGGGCATTATTACCACCATGTGGTATAACAGCTGTTCAGAGACACAACCACATGCTTGAGTATGTTTGTATTCCCTGAATAGAATTGAATGTATTCACAACCAAATGCTTGTGCATTATTTTAAGTTTTTTTCTCATGAGTTACACTTTCTGAAATACACGATACATGACCAAACTACACAGCTACACATCAAATCTTGGCAAGGTAGTTTTCCAACTCTGCACCCTATATGCTTATTTTTGCCCTGGGGCACCCCGAGCCAGTTAAGTGTTAATCAGCTGTGTTTCAAGCCTTAATACATCACAATCTAATGTCTTCATATTTTCAAAATTGGACCACTAAGCTATGTATTAATGTCTTCAGGTAGGCTTAAAGCCTGGATGGGAACATCTGGCATGTAATGCATGTTTCATCCAGCAGGGGGCGGGGTGCGCTAACACACGACTCGTGCGGCGTTCACTTACTCGGAAATCTGATTTCTCCAAAGTGGCTTGTGCAGATTTAGATGCTACGTACACACAAAAAAAATCGCTTGGTTGTTTACTGCTTTGTTGTTTGGTTCGGCAGATAATATCTGTAAGGGTGTTTTAGCACACTCCGTTATCTGCTCTGGGAACAATCAGCCTCGGCGTTGACGTGGTCACTTGGCGTGTTCCGACTTGGAGTGACGGCTGTGCGGTCCTATGATTCCTCCTACACATTTTTATTTTTTTTCTTCCGACAAACTCCATCGTTAACTTTACTTAAATCGAGACCGCGTTTGCAGTTCGTCGGGACGCCGAAGACAGCCGGGGCTTCAACATGTCGGTAGCGGGCTTCAAGAAGCAGTTTTACAAAGCCAGTCAGGTTTGTGCAAAACTTTTCTCAAGCTAACAACTGTCACGGAGGAGCTAGCCTCGCTTAGCTTCGCGAGCTAGCGGGGTCACAGTGGGCTCGTGTTAATAACGTTAAAGGTTCTGGTGACTATGGTGACAGCAGGAAGATAAACGTTAACACAAAAACACACACTCACACGCTTTGTGTGTCGGTGTGTACAATGTCACGGTTATTTTCTTTTATTGTTGACTGCGTTAAAGTTAATGAGCATCTTTCAGACGTGTTTTTCGCATCAACGCGAGCAGAACTAACTTGAGCTAAATGCTAAGTTACGTTATTGTGTTTTTAAGCAAACTTTTAAACATTCAGATTCAGTGAGTACACATCCTGTGATAAACATTAATTAGCTCTGCTTGCAGAAGGGACTCTCCGGATGAGTCAGAGCTCTTAGAGTAAAAAAAAAACCTGCACAAGACAAGAACATGTCAAGCAAGTTTTTGAGATTTAAGCTAAAAGATTTGTTTATTCAGGTGTAGACCCTGGCAGATTTTTTTTTAGCAGTGCTTCTTCGTGGTGAATACACAGTTGCCTATTTCCCCCAGCTGTGTTTTCTGTTAGTCTGTTGTTTAGTGAGACATATTAATATTTAGGGCAGTTTAAGGGGAAGAGATCCAAAATACCATTGTTGTTGGAAATGCCAACTGCCTGCCATTGTTGTCTTGTTTTCGTGTCTGAATCTTGCAAATGGTTTTAATTGTGACCAGCTATCGTAGCTATATGGGCGGGGACGGTGAACAATATTTTTCCTTTTTTTATGGGTCGTTTTTCTTCCTCTACCCCTGCTGATCTAAGCAGGAAAGACATTTGGTTTCTGCCCAGCTTCCTGTCAGGAGCAGACTCAGATCCCTGTTGGTTTGGTTGGGAGGAAAAATATCACAGAGCTGTCATGTGAGGAGTGTTGGCACTGACTGAAATGTAACATGAAAAATAATGGTGTTTTAAGGGGGAGATACAGCAGATTACTGCATGAGAAAGTGACTTAAAGAATGATGGAAAGGAGGTGAAATAGTGTCCTTGCCATTGTTTTATTTGTCTGCAATGCAGCTGCTTTTCTTGCCAAAACTCCATGAGAGTCAATAACACTTGACATAGCTCAGATTTTCTTCACTGGAGGCATACAGGAAGTTGGCTGTGGAAATGATATCTGTGTCCTGTAGCTCACACATCCTTGTTTTCCTCTCTGTCCTATCCCCTTTGTCTGAGAATAAATCTTGCTACTAAATCTTGAAAACCTGAAAAGTCACACTCAAAGTGCAGTCAGAGCACAAACAACATCACACGACCAGAAGTGTTTTGGGTGTGACATTGGGATTGATTGTTAGTCCTGAAATGAGGATGACAGTTTGATTTGTGCAGTTTATCAAGTTTAATCATGCACAGATATAGTTATAAGTCTTCTGGTTCTCAAATGCTTAAAGTCACAGCTGAAAGTGGATAACGTCATGCTCAAATGTAGGACACAATTTGTAGTGGATGACGCAGATAAAATAAGATAATCCTGTATTAGTCTCGCATGATACAAGGAGATGCAACACAAAGCAAATATCAAACCCATTGGAAGTTGTACTTTTTTGTTGATAACACAAAAACACTAGCTTTGGTAATACATCTCACTGTTGCTTTCCTTGCCTTTTGTTTAATACAACAGTAAACAAACAGGTTTTCAGATACTGGACAGTAATCTACACGAACTTGAAGAAATCTGAGTCGCCATACTATTGTATGTTATAAATTATGATCCAGTGGTAGTTTTTACTGCTCCACATTAACCTTAAGAAGTATTAAGTCTGTAATCCACAAGATTTAATGTATCTTTCATTCATTAAGACATTTGCGAGGTAAACAGTAGGAATACAGAGTAATCCACCAGGAGTGTGTGCTTGCTGTCTGAGTGTTGAGACTCCGTTCACTCAGGTTAATGGATATGTAGATAAGCAGTAGATTAGAGTTATGTGCAGACTTCATCTGGGATTAATTCCCATTTATAGGAGTGACTATCAGTCTGCAATATAAACCTATCTGGGAAAATGGATTGGGCCTTAGTACACGTTCTGGTCAACAAGGAAATGGTAGTTGTAGGTGTGTGTGTATGTGCACGTATGCACACAACCACAGTGTTGAGGTGAGTGTGTGCGTGTGTGTGTGTGCAAAATAAAAAAACATTTCCTATATAAAATGTAGTCCACTTCAATACTGTGGTTGCATAGCTCTTTTTAAATGAAGTATTTATATGTGTGTATGTAAATATATACAGTGTATGTATTTATATACATACATACATACATACATACATACATACATACATACATACATACATACATACATACATACATACATACATACATACATACATACATACATACACACAGTATGTATGTATGTGGTTGCAGAGCTTTCTTTTTAAATAGTATTTATACCAAAATATCCAGATGATAATCTTTTTGTGGATGTTTTTGTTCTGTATTCCTTTGAGCTTGTGTGTGTATGTGTGTGTGTGTGTGTGTGTGTGTGTGTGTGTGTGTGTGTGTAAACAATAATGTTACACTGACGAGTGATGTTTTCATTAGCAGAAGAAACGATTCTCAAGTTTAGTGGCTCGGGAATTGGATTCACAGCTCTTTCCTTAAAGTCAGACTAGAGTGAGACTGCAATCTTACCTCCGAGGTTGGGAGTCAATTGCTAAGTAGACAGAGAGTTGAGGCTGTATCTTTATTTGTGACCTGATTCCCCCAAGGCCTCCTGTCATGTGCTTTCCTCGTACGCCAGAGACTCGGCAGCAGAACTTGAAGATCCCCGACTGTTCAGTCTGTCAGCTGCTGCTGGGGAAAGCGTAGCCATTATGTGTTTCCCAAACCTGAATCATTATGTCTGCATCCTTGCAGCTTTTAATGTAAAGTTTTGTGACGACATATCAAACTCTAGTGTTTGCTCTCCCATCATGATATTCTTTATATAAGTATTTCCCTCAGACCTAGAAATAAACCAAGAAAAGTTTTGGTTATTCCAGTAATTACAAACAGCAGTTTGAGTCATGTAGGAAATGAGTCAAACTGCTGTTGCTCTATCACAGGCGAGTGAATTCAAGATGAAGAAAATGGTGTCTTCATCATTTGACCTAAGGATTGAGTATGTCCAATTCTGTATGCCTTTTATAGTTTAGGTTCTATAAATATACAATCATGTTGTCATTTTCATGGCCTCTTTTACAGTGTTTTCATTAACTGTCCAGGCATTTTAAAATGCTCCCTCTGTGAGTACTCTAGGCGGATCAATTAAACATTAACATCAGGGTTGTTACAACCTCCCTCAAGACTCATGTGCACGATATCAAAAGTGATTAACTATGACGCACGTTTTATTTCAACCAAAGTGTTATGAAGTACTTTCACTGGGATCATGGCATTAACCTCCAGTAAAAACCTAGTAATTGTGGTTTGCTTTTGTCTTTGCACAACAGGTTTACAAGTTACTTGGCAAGTAAGGACTGTTATTGCGTGAACCTTTTTTTATTTTTTATATCTTAGCGGTTGTGATCGGGGTTGTTTTTATGCCCATTCCACTTGGTAAAACTCAGATCTGGAGCCATATAGCTTATGAACACAGCAGTCAATGTTTAAGTATCTAGAAGTCACAGGAGTACAGACTCATTACAAAGCCAGAATCATTTAATTCCAAGTCTCATAAAATTCAGAAATCCTGCTCTACAATTGAAATAATCAGCCAAGAAGAACGAACACAAACACTTGTACAGTACATGCACAGACAAGACTTTAGAGACTTTAGAGACTTTAGACTGTCGTCTGTGGCCTAAAAACACGCTGAGGGTTCTCACTTGGAATTACATGTGCTTTCAATCAACATGTTTTAGTCTACTTAAGTTATAGCATATTGTCTTTATTGGAATAAAAGAAGCTGATTTAGCGTCTTCCTCATCCTGTAAAGTGTAAACAAATGCGAAAAGAAATGTTCATTATTGCATTTTCTACACAGAGCAGGCGAGTGAATGTGTAGAAAATGCAATAATGAACGTGTGTGAGAGATGAGTTTACGTTTCCCCTCTCAAATTAAAACTTTATGAGCAGCATTAATTAATTAACACTGTTTCTCTTTCTCTCTCTCTCTCTCTCTCTCTCTCAAGATGGTAAGTGAGAAAGTCGGAGGAGCTGAAGGAACGAAACTAGATGAGGACTTCAAAGACTTGGAACGGGTAAGATGGGCATCCTTCTTAGGTCTCAAAAGAGCAACATCTTCCTTCCAAAGCTGTTGGTTTAACACGCAGTAAACCGACATACTGCTGTTTCTGTGGGACACCGGTTCTTGATGTTTACACCCCATTTTATGCTGTTTAGTGAGCTGTAGCTTGAGAAAACTATGCTTTCTATAAAACTCACCAACTACATTGAAAATCCAGAAAATACATTTTCCAATGTGTACGCGTGACATCTATTGCACTTCTGTCCGTGATGGGAGAGGGACCTCATGTGTTGCTGTCAATGTTAAAGGGGTTTTCCGGCACTGATGAGAGGGTCCTGAGACAGAGCATGTCGTATGTCCATAGATTGTAAAGCCCTCTCAGGCAACTTTGTGATTTTGTGCGATACAAAACATATTGGATTGAATTGAAATAGATAATCTGCTGTGAAAAACTCCCAATGTGAACATCCAAAATGTGTCAAAAAGGATGAAGTTCACTATTTTCTGCGTCTTCCAATATGGTAGTACATTGAATATCTTTTCGTAGACGTCACATTGAAACCCATTGTCTATTATAGACTAAACATTTATTTGATTAATCCAGAAAAACACATTGAATTGGTATATTATTAAAACCACCAGCAGCCCTTGTTTACATTTTTGATTTTGTTCATCATCAAAAACATAACCAAATCCAATATAAATAACAAATACTGAATACTAAACAAAGCATTTAGTTTTTAAGTTAAGTCAGACCAGTATGTTTAGATGCAGATCATGTACTATATTCTAATATGATGGGTATGAAAATACTCCCCGTATTATACCGTATTTTAAATTTTTAAATAGTAGTGTACAATACAACCTACGTCTATGAGGAAGCGGTTAATAACAAAAGGTTTAGAAGCATACCTCTTCTGCCGGTCACCATTTTGCTTTTGGCTTAGTGTTTACAGTAGCTCGCTGGCGCACTTGTGACGTATGTGTGCTTGCTGTGTTTTGTAGAAAGTAGATGTGACCAGTAAAGCGGTAGTGGAGGTAATCTCCAAAACATCAGAGTACCTTCAGCCCAACCCAGGTGAGAAAAAAACAAAACTGTCTTCATACATTTATTTAAACCGTTTGAAACTCCCTGAGGAAAATGTATTTCAACTCCCTTCTGCAGCATCACGGGCCAAACTGTCCATGTTGAACACCATGTCAAAGATCCGCGGTCAGGTGAAGAACCCGGGCTACCCGCAGGCGGAGGGGCTGCTCGGGGAATGTATGGGCAAGTACGGACGGGACCTCGGAGAGGACACTAACTTTGGTAAGATGTGTGTGTGTATTGTGGTTTTAGACTGGAACAGGACTGTTGGAGGTGTTAATATGGGCCTGTGTTTAGTTTTGTTAGATACCATCTGTTACTTTATGTGTGGTACGATGGCGATAGGATTCTCTCGTGCTACACTATTATTCAACTATGTCACTGAGCTGTTACTCTCTGTCTGTGTGGCTCAGGTGGAGCGCTGGTCGATGTTGGAGAGTCCATGAAGAGAATGGCGGAAATCAAGGACTCTCTTGATATCGACGTCAAACAGAACTTCATTGATCCTTTGCAAGGGCTCTGTGACAAGGACCTCAGAGAGATACAGGTAGGTTGACGACATCAAATTTGAATTTAAGTCAAACTGGTATTAACTTAGGTGCTCCCTCCTAAACTCTCTGTGGCTCTTACTACCTCAGCATCATTTGAAGAAGCTGGAAGGCCGACGCTTGGACTACGATTACAAGAAAAAGCGTCAGGGCAAGATCCCGGACGAGGAGGTCCGACAGGCCCTAGAGAAGTTTCACGAGTCAAAGGAAGTGGCGGAGACGAGCATGTACAACCTGCTGGAGACTGACGTGAGGACAGATTTATTACTGTTTAATGCTTGTGTTGATACTGTCTGTCCTCTGAAACATCATTTTAATCCTGATCCTCTGTGTAGTCCATCTTTAAAGGGTAACTACATCCAAAAGTCAGCTGTAAACAGCTTCTGATAGGTGAAAGCTGGTCATTCTTAACACAGAACTTTGAACACAGTGGGGAAAAAAAACAAAAAACATTCATGTAAAAATCAGTCTGCAGATCCAGAGGCCCTTGCAGCAATATAATGATCTAATAAATGATTTTAGTGGATAGCTGATGCATATTGCCACTAACATCATTTGAAACATTTCATCAGTTTTCTGTCCAGTTGTCGAGCTGCACCGAGCTTCACCTTTGCTGCTATTTAATACACACCCACTGGACAAACACACAATAGTTACACCTACAAAGCCGTTTCGCCAACACGCACACTGGAGATAAACCAGTCTTCAAATAGCTGCAATTCCCATTTAATCACTGTTTGGGTTTAGGAATTAATCGTTGGCCCTGTACATGTAGGGGAAGAGACATAGGAGAACAAAAGCTTACAGCATGTATCTCAAGATTCAAGATATGTTTAATGTCATATGCACAGATAACAGAGTTACTCTGTGCAATGAAAAGCTCATTTTGCTGCGTCCTCCTAACAAACAGATTACAATAAAAGGTTAAAAATAAGGCACAGAATATAGTAACAGTATTGCACAATCAGGGTATAAAGTGCATTATGCGTTGCTACAAATGTACAAGTATAGTCGTGATCGCATGTAGGTCAAAAGGTATTTGTGTGTTTGGTTGTTATTTTAATATTGAGATGGTTGGCTGTGAATTTGATCTGCTACCTGGAGGAAGTCTGTCTGTTCCTTATTTCCTGTTATTGCTCTACTTTCAGCCTCCTTTATATGTGGTTCCCTGTGACTTTTTTTCAATACTAGGTATCTATGAATCCGAGCAACGTTTTAAAAATGTACAAAATGTTTTAAACCCACGGTCTTTTTACTAGCATGGGATGAGGTTGATTTAAGATTATTATGTTAAAGCAGTATAAACTATTTCTCATGAATCAGTTTCATTATAATGTAATCTCAAAGGTGCAGTACGTTTATTACACTTTCTGTTTGGAATCCAGAATAAAGGAGTGCAAAAACAATACAAGTGACACTGATTATCTTGTGTATGTGATGTATTTTTGTATGTGTGTGTGTAGATAGAGCAGGTGAGCCAGCTCTCATCCCTGGTGGAGTCCCAGCTGCAGTATCACAAACAGGCTGTGCAGGTGCTGGAGGAGCTTTCTGACAAACTTAAAGACAGGTGCAGTAATGACACCTGACACACACAAACACCAATAAGTACTGTTAAGTGCGTCTGATTGTGCATCTTTGTGCTTAGAGCTGCCTATTGTTTGGTTCTGGCTCAGTCGCAGTGACTTGAAACATATTTTTTGTCTTCATTGTGGCGGTTTGGAAATGAGAGAACCTAAATCAACTTGTCTTCATGAACAGGATGAATGACGCTCAGACTCGACCAAGACGTGAATACACACCTAAACCCAAACCTATCTTCGACTTGGGAGACGACAGCCATTCAAATGGCGGCTACTCGACCTCCATGGCCCCTTCCTCTTCACGTAACTCAGGTAAGAAACGGCTGATGTGCCGGGCATTAGTAAGGATCAACAGATGTTAATTCTAACGCACACATTTGCGTCAAATACATTTGAGCTTACTATTCATGTCAAAAAGGATGACGCGCAACAGAGAACAGACGCTGTTTTGACAAACAAAGAACAAAACAAACTCATTCTGAGGCAGGTTTTTGTTTTCAGCCACGTCCGTCTCAAAGCCACACAAAAGGACAGCATAAGATTTGTGGAAAAGAGCAACAACAAAAAGCTCCAGCTGTTTTATGCACACAGACGATGGACGAAGCCAAAGTAGCATGCCTGCATTGAACACATTCCTCAGATCTCTGACAGAAACTAAACTGGAAAAATAACTCTCTGCATTGCCAGAATGTTTGCGCAAGACCTGCAACCAATCAGTGCCACTGAGCACAAATATGTGAAACAAATGTGTTATTCTGTTGTCTCATTGAGGCTGTGTAAACTGTCGGACACTGAATGTTTGACTTTCGGGTGGACTTGGTTGTTTTCCAAGAAAAATCCTCAGTTTCTGCATTGGGGGAGGGGTGTGTGTGAGCAAGAGAGAGTGTGTGTGGGTGTGAGAGAGAGTGTGTGTATGTCCTGCCCTGTCATCTGGCTGGCATTTCTCCAACTGACCCTGTTCCTCTTTCCTGTGATGTCATCAGAGCCGTTTTTTCACTTGGCCACATTGTCCTTTCGGAAACCCAGATTGTGTGAGTCACAGTTTGTGGAAGTCGTTTTTTATTATTGTCATCACAATTCTTGTGGCGGTGAAACGGTCCTGTGTGCTTGCGCAGCTTCTGGTGTGAAATGTAGGAAGTAGGATACAAATGGCTTCTCACAGGTTTGACAAATAATTGCTGGTTTATGTAGCACGCGTGTATTCTTTATAGTCATGTATGCGGTTTTGTAATAAATCAACATCCTGTAGTCTAGATTCTGCAGCTTGACTTGCTAGGGTTGTTAATGCCTCTTCAACCACTGATGCAATCCAAAATAGACATAAAGGGCTTTTTAACAGTCAGGATCTCTTTTTAGTCAAGGAACATTTGACAAACTTCCAAACTACCTCTTTCTTTTTTTTGCTAAATGCTATATTAATAAATATCAGTGGTCATTGGCGAGAGTATTAATTAACCTGCCAGAAACAAGCTGCTGGTGCCTTAATTATAACTAGTTATTCATTAATATTTGTAGTGGTATTTAAGTTAGTATCTGAATCAGTATTATTCTTATAAAACGTAATAATACAGTAATCCGTAAACTATTTGTATCAAATGAAAAAAAAGTTGTTTTTGCTTTTTATTTCTCACCACATATTGCGTAATATACGTCATCTTTTGTTTTTGTGTGTCCATGTGTAAACAAATTATTTTCAGCCCACTAACTTGAGGACCGTACAGAGTAGGGCCGCGGCTTTCAATTATTTTAGTAAAAATAAATAATTAAAAATGCCTTTTTTTTAAGCGAATAAATCAACATCACAAGCACAGAAAGTGGGCCGTATTAGCTTACAAGCTAATTACCAGAGTGTCTATTTATCAAACTGCTCATTAGTCCTCTTTCAAAAAGGGAACCTGCCACTAATTGGCATTTATTATAAGACAATATACTTTTTAGAGGAACATTATTAATTGTTTGAGTTTTTCAAAAGGTATTGACATTATATATTTCTGCCACTGTAGATTGACACAGAGAGCGAGTGACTAACGCTTTCCCCAGCTCCAGCCTGCTCAGCCGTCTGTGCAGTGAACGTAATACAATGAGAAAACTGTTCAGAGACAAAAAAGCCGAGCTTGTCTTGTGTGTGGAGCCCCGCTCTCCTCTGCTGATCTCTGTGAGGTCACAGAGAAAGGACGGATAGAAGGAGGAGGACATTCATACATAAACCTGGTGTCGGAGGAATGTTGTGGTTTCAACTCGTCAGCACTCTTAAGCCCGCTTGCAAAGCTGTGTTGAGGTTGATCCGACTGCACCACATGCTTGCGTTATACTGATATATATATGTATATAAATAAACAGTAAACTGGCGCCGCACGGTGTGCCAGAGAACATCCAGAATTTTTGGGGTTTACCTAATTTTGTCGTCATCTCTCTGTATTCTTTCTGTCCCGACTTGTTTTCTCAGTTCCCGAGCAGCCGTGCTGTAAGGCGCTTTACGACTTTGATCCAGAGAACGAGGGAGAAATGGGCTTCCGCGAGGGCGACATCATCACCCTGACCAATCAGATCGACGAGAACTGGTACGAGGGCATGCTGAACAGCCAGTCGGGATTCTTCCCTCTCAACTATGTTGAGGTCCTTGTTCCGTTGCCGCACTAATATATAAAGAGAGCAAAGGAGGAGACTGATGGAGAGGAGGACGAGGAGGAAGAAGAAGAAGAAGAGGAGAGAGCAAGTAGAGTTAGGAGAGAGGTAGAGGAGCCAAACCAAGGAATGGTCTGCAAAATATTCATTTTTACCTTCAGCTCTGACGTCACCATCACAGACGAGCACTTTTCTGTTCTGGAGAAGAAGTCCAGACCAGAATCTCCACCGGTTTCCACCCAAAGGTAAAAGAATCTAAGCTGGACACAAAATGTCGTCACCTGTTATCTGGCTGTCAGAAACATTTCCTGAGGACTAACTGTTGACACATTTACAAGCCTTGTTTGTCTTTTAATTGCAATTTACTGATATCGTAAATATGATTTGTATGAAATCTGTTGAGTATGACGGGGTGCCACATTTTATATCGTCCGTTTTGTGTGACTGCAGTCTGTTTTCAAACTCGGATTGGTCCACGGCCTGTTTTCAAACTGAAGAGGCCAACCTGAACCTCACGGTGAACGCCATGTGTAACTTGACTGAATATTATCCTCATTTCAAAACTGAAAACATTGTTTGTGCCCCTTAAGGACTGGTGCTCGTCTCTTGATGCCACCTGCTGGCGAGATTGAGAACTACTTTGACCTAAACTAAAACCACACACACAACTTTAAAAGTAGTTTAACTAATTATCTCAAGTTTTAAAATACTTTATTTGGAAAAATTGTGAGAAACAAGACTAAATTCGACCCAGATTTTAACCTTTTTCTGGTTTGAGCCTATTTGTAATGCTCTTTTAAAAGATCTGAGTCAAAGCAGTGCTGATGGCTTCAAAAGACAACAGGCCTGATACACTGGTGCCCTTTTAATGTTTCAGTATTTGAGTTACGTCAGACTATAGTAGTTTTTAAAAGTAGAACTGCTTACTGAATATGTGAGAAGATAATTTGAAATTGCACCTTGGTCCTCAAATGAGATTGATGTGTATGTGTCTGTGTGTTTGTGTGTGTGTGTGAGAGTGTGTGGGTGACAGACCAACACACAGACCCAAAGTTAAATGCAAACATTGCACCTTTTTGTCAGTCAAGGGAGGCGTGTGTTTGTTGTCTAGAAATGCAAAATGATGAGTTGTTTTGTGGTTGTCTGCTAGTCCGTTCAATAGAGGAGACGGAGCCAAAAAGTCTTTATGAAATGCAATAGAAACATCTCGCTTGGTTCGCCTGTTTGTTAAACTGCTAAGTATTCTGTAACATAGCCATATATTCATTTAGTTTAAGGCCTGCATGTTCAGCCTTTTCCTTTTTTGTTTTGGTCTTTTGACCCGTTCTTGGCGCCTGTTAACTCCGTGCAGTGCCTGAATAGATGACGCTGCTGGTCAGTCTTTCATATTCATCAATAAGTGTCCCACTATTTCTGTCTGCCCTTTGTGTCTTTGAGAATGTGAAACGCCTTTGTGCTTTGAAACTTGTTCTAACCCCGTGATTTTGATGATCCACTAGGGCTCTGAGTCCATTTATTTGTTCGAACGTTGGGCTGATGTAGACGGGTGTCGTTCCGGTTCAGTTAATCTATTAGGACGAGGCTGGTTTCTTGTTCTGGATTTAGCCACAGCCCTCACCCGCAGGTGGAGTCTACCCCGACATACACTGTACAGTATGAGGGAAAGACCTAGAGTGAAAGGGAAAACATCAAGGGACAAGTAATTGTAAGCTTTTGTCCATTTTGACTAATTTGGAGAACTTTTGTTCCCAAACATGAATCCTTCCCAAACGCGTATCATTGGTCCAGCTGATTTTCAATCGTCTGGGAGGAAGTTTTAATTGTGAAAGACAAATGTGTTCACTTTTTGTAGTATCTTTCTGCAAAATGTCCCCTCTTATCATCAGCGTTTGTCCATCACTCCACGCTGCCAAACGCTTCCCCCCCTTCTGTGTTTGGTCCTTGTCTAATATGTTTACATCTCTGATCTTACTACATTTCAATACTTGTATCAAGTTCAGGGCGAAGTTAAAGGGCTGTCGCAGGTGCTGTCTGGATCACACCGGTATCAAATAAAGGCTTTGATAGCTTTGTTTTAGTGCCTTTGGAAAAGAAAGGAGGGAAAGTACAGCAACTAATACAGCAACCAAAACCTAACCTAGCTACTTAAGAATATGGTCATACAATTTTATTTTCTACTTTTTTGTTTTTTACTTCTAGCCGTTGGCACTTTTCCTGTGTAAAGATGAAATGCATGGTGTGTGCACATTTCTGCACGGTTCTGACACTACAGGCGGTTCCCTGGACATGTGTTGTGTAGACTAATGTGAGGCTTATCAGCAGAACACCAGCAAAAACTGGTTTTATGTAGATTTTAATCCATGTTTGAAAAAAAACATGTGCCACTGATTTTTTTTTTTTTGAAAAGGGCTGTTTATTTGTTTAATCAGTCTTAAATGCTTTTTTGAACAGCATTAAATCATTCTGGCTCTCTATAGTATTATTTTTTTATATTCAACACCTTAAAACATTTAAATTAATCTTTGCATGTAGTCCTATATTAGATGTTGTAAATGTTTGTCTTTAGATTTAATTGCCTTTTTACTTTTGGTATGAGTACAGAATTTAACCGCAATATTTTGTCAAAGTATTTGTACGTGCTCTTTCTTGTCCCCCTCCCGACCCCAACTTCTTACAATAAAAAGAAAATAAAGATACGTTATTGTTGCGTTATCAATTGCAAGGTCTTCTGACATCATTAGGACTTTGAATATTTAATAACATTTTACTTGAGTAGTCCATTACAGTACGATATTTTAGCCCCATGCTTTTCAATGTTTTGATTCAGTGTCTTCATTTCAGGATTGTTACATTTCATTAATATTTTAGATTTGTTCATAGTATTTATTTCATTTAGGGAATTTGCTGTAAACATTGCTGCTGCTCCAGAAGCAACATTTTGTTCAATCTAAACTATAAATGAATTTGAATCCTGTTCTGAAGTTATTAACTGAAGGACTAAAAGTCGCGTTTAAATAGTTCCAGTGTGTATATTTTAATGCTTTGTGGATCATCAGCAGGCTTAAGGCATTGCTCTGTCTTCATACATGTACATCACACAATCCACAGTTTGTAATAAATACAGTACAGATAAAGAGGAAGCAAAAATCTGGACTCACGTCTCACATAACCCGACAGGGAGACAGTAGAGGGGCACATTCACAAGCACACGCACACCGGTTCATTAATAATAATTAAAAAAAACAATTTGCCTGTTACAATATTACTTGCACCACATTGCAACCATCCAATTTCACTTGAGGAAAACGTTCACAAAACTTATTGCAGAGTACAGTTCAGATCAAATCAAGACACACTTACATACTTTGCTATTGTAGTATATTATTCACTACTCATTTTCACCCCCCCCCCCCCCCCCCCAACTACTGCTCCATTGGTTTTGTCTATAAAGGCAATGACAACACATTTGAAAGTTTACAGTGTACACATATCTGCTCATAGTACAGGATACTGGCACAGATAGGCACATAGGTCCAATAGGGAAGAGGCCAATCAGCCAGGTTGATTTCTGGTCCATGAAATGTTTCCGTAAAATGTTGGTAGTGTGTTCTCTGATCTGGTGCTGTTTGGTTTTGAGTATCAATTGTGTATTTCACCTCAACTCACAATAATGTTGTATCAAAATGACTCAAGTATGAGAGAATTCAAGGCATCTATTTGTTTTTCAAGCAGGTTTCAACATGGTACGTCCGTCTCTCCAGTCCTGTCAGCTGCACAAAAGTGTTTTTTCTTTAAAATGGAACGACTTGCGGCGGAGAGCTGCCCCACATGCACAGCAGGCCCCCTCAGTGTGTGCAGCTCAGCTGACTGTAGACATGCTCCAAGATCTGAGAGTAGGCCTGATCTTTGGGAGCGTGGCAACTCAGAGAGCCCTGAGGAAGAAGAGAGGAAGTTGTTCAAGTTGGGTCAGATGGTTCACTACGCAGAATGACGTCCTATAGGAGAGCCAGGATCATCATCATCACTTGTTCTCTGTCCAGGTGAAATCCATTTAGTCATTTAAGGTCTTATGTTAATCACCCTACCTTGATCTTGTCCATCATGGTCGTATCAGGACACCAGTACTGGCTGAAATGGACGAGGTCGGGAGCTGCCCTGTAGTAGTCAACGAGTAGCATCTGTGGTGGAAATAAACATTTAATAAAGATTTACAGTATATTTATTTTTTTTAAAAGGCATCATGCCAATTTGGAGTATTTAGTTTTAGTGTCTGTACCATCTCATTTAGAACATCACTGGTGAGAAAGTTGTCTTGTACGTAGGTGACCTCTACAGCCACAGGGATACCGTGGTCATTAGGCCGTTGCTGCAGGAAGGCAGAGGATGCATAAGTCAAGCAGAAGCATGAGCACAAGTCTCTAGATTGACAGTATCAGAAAAGACTAAACTAAAGTAAGGCAGCTATGAATTAAGAAGGGGAGTAGACCTCACCTCTGGTGGTGGTACGACCCAGAATGGAGTTATTGTGGATGCCACCCCTTGGTTGCCGTGATAATAAGGTCCTGAAAGAGAAAAAAAAAGTTAATGACAATGATGATGCCTTCACATGTCGTGGTAAATAGTACACACTGGAAGTTGTTGCTTGTTTAGCCCCTATGTGTATTATTTCTGCAATATTATGCAATACTGTATCATTTCCTTGCATGGGATGAATAAAGTTCCTTTTTTCCAACTGTTTTTACAGCTCCATGTGGAAGAGATATTAACAAAGAATGTCCTTTATCCATCACATCCATATGGTCCCACATTGTGTGTAAAGGCAGGCACGTACCACAGATGATGCCCAGACAGGGCTGGAAGCCATTGTTTGAACCCTGCAGCCTCAGCTGATGGTCCATCTGGGAGTCGATGTCCTGCAGCGACGGCAGAGCCGGACCTCGCGGGTGACTGTGGTACCAGCCCACCAACGACAGCCCACGCATGAACAGGTTCTGACAGATCTGGAGTTCACATGACAGAGGCGGATTAGAAAAGGAAGACTTAATCTGCTTTGATGTTGTTTCACTTGGAGGCTCAGTAATAACTGGATCGATTCTAATTATGAAACCCTAAATTTTACTTTCCAGCTGATTTTTAACTGCAAAGATTCCAATTTGTGCACATGTTTTCCATATTCTGTCATCTGATCCACTTTTATATATTCAAATCTGAATAAAAAGACACTACTTTGAGATGTTATATTACAGCTGCAGTGTGTAGGATTTGTGGCCAACTCAAACTTCTCCCATGTGCAAAGCGTTTAGAACTACAGCGGCTGATGTGAAAACACACATGGCCCCATCTAGTGCCATTGTTTGGTTTGTCCATTCCGGGCTACTGTAGAAACATGACAGCCAGCTCTGTGAAGAGGAACGTCACTGTGTGTAGATATAAACAGCTAATTCTAAGGTAACAATAACTCATGGATTCTTATTTTTAGGTGTTTTTACCCTAAAGAATGTCAATATTTTATTATATTTCTGCGAAAAATATCCCCCTAAATGTTACACATTGTACCTTAAGGTCTTTATTCCTGGACAGTTCAGTCAGTGCTGGCAATCTAGAATTCATTTTATGAAGCTGGAACTTGATTGTTTATGTTGCCGGAGTTTAAATTCAAAGATTTTTAACTGAAACAAACTTGTATTCAAACCTAACTTAAGCTCTTTGGGTCTGACACACTCAGTACTGCAGTCAGTGTTAACGTCTCAGTGATGGAAATTCAAGAGCCGGTTCTTCTGTTTCTGGTTTTAGAAAAGACGGATGCATGTTGACAGGTGCCGGCTGCTGAACTGTCCTGCGGCGCAGAGGGACCTCGTGAATTTTTAAAATGGGTGTCATTCACCTTCATGCTTTCTGAAGCATACATGCTGTTCATGCAGACTACGTATTCACTATGAGTTTGTCAGTGTTACCTCTTCTTCAACAGCAGAAGCAGCGTCTCTGTCTGCCAGCCTGGTCCGACAGGGGAAAGCCCTTAAGACTGTCAGCACTGAAACACATCGACCACAAAGACAGAAAGACGCCGGTTTTAAAGACAGCCCCACCTTCCACTCGTGTATACGTCTTACGGTTGCTTTCTTATCTTACTCACGTTGTGTATTTGTATCCCATCGTCCTCCGAGGTATCCCACCACCTCACTGGTGGTCAGGTGACAGTGGAAGTCCTGATGAGGATTAAAAAAAAGCAGGGAACTTAGTCGACTAACTGTTCATCAGCACTCAATTACCCCGTTGCTCAATTACGCTGTTACTCACCATGAGCAGCAGTACATTACTGGACACGGCTACGTTGAAAGGCTGGAATCTGTTGATGGCTGAGAAGGCTGACAGCTCCACGAGCGTGTGTGGATCTCTGAGGATAACAGATCGAGTCCATCACGTGTGTGGTCACTTAAAGCTATGTTGACCTTTCAGAATAAAAGGCAGTACCTGGCAGCATCCCTGGTGCCCAAGGTGCAATATCTGACAGGAATTCTCTCTCGGTCCGTTCTCCGTGAAACCATCACGTCTGTAACAGTTGAGAATGGCATTTGTTAAAACAGAGGAAAAAAAATCATTAAAACTTAGATTAGAAGATAATTACTACCTATTATGCCAGGTCTGTTGATCTTGTTCTTCTCATCTGCCTGCACAGCCGTCTTCCCTTCCTCTTCATCCTCATCATCGTCCTCCTCACTCACCAGGCTCTGGCATCACCAGGAATAAACACAATATATGACATTAGATGGTGTAGATACAGACTCAATAACTCAAAACGCAATAACTTGAGTCTTGAAAGTCTTTCTACCTAAAAATAAGTGAAAACAAGAAGAATATTTCCAGAATATTTAATATTTCCAATGTAAATCAACTTGTTTTAAGTATTCTCTAAAATCAAGTTACATCTCAAAAACAACTATGTTTTCTTGACACTTATATGAATTTTAAAAAGGTATTTGGAGGGAGCTTTTGGTCCCTTCATTAATAAAGAAAAAAAATGGGATCTTTAAACTCGATCCTCCTCATGGTAGTAGTTTTTCCTCATATTTATGGCTATATATATAAACCGACCATAGTAAGAAAAATCAAAAGTTCTGTTCTGCTCTCACCATGTCGGCGCTGGGTTGGTACTTGTGCAGCCAGGTGGTTTTGTACTGGACCAGCTTCTGGCCCCGATAGCGTACAGACGCCCAGCCACAGCCAGACTTCTTGGCTGGGTTGACCAGACGTTTGCAGTGTGTTGCCCAGGCACTGGGCGAGTTGAAGATCTGGCCCGTCTCCACCCACCTGATTTTCCCATCATTCAACAGGTCTCCGACAAAGTTCTTACCCTGAGGGAGCGGAGCGGAGAAACATTTTTAAAGCCAACAAACAAGAAGTGTGTGCCTGTCTCCTCCTTTTCAAAGCCACCGCTAAGTGCGATTCATTGCCAGTGAATCAAGTCGGGTTACACGAATAACAAGCGCAACCTCACGTGACGTGCATAAATAATGAATAACAACATTCTTACTGTACCGAGCTGTGAGGTGTGTTATTACCAGGTAGTGGATCGCTAGCACGCCGTCCCCCGGCTCCACCAGGCCATCCTTTAGCAGCACTCTCAGGGTGATGCCCCTCCGGGTCAGCAGGGAGCCCCGGCCAGAGCTGGACCGCAGGTCTGCCTCCTCTCCTCCACTCAGCTCCTCCTCATCCTCCTCTCCTCCGTCCTCCACCACCTGTGGAGAGCCGGGTGGCTCTGAGCCTGAGGACACACACACACACACACACACACACACACACACACACACACACACACACACACACACACACACACACATATCAATGGATCCTAATGTGCTCAGGTCTGCTGGAGTGGCATGTGGGTGTAATGCTCATGTTAAAAGCTGTAACCCGTGGCTTGTTATGATGCATGTCCATAATGTTTTCTCATCAAAGAAGCCTCTTGTGAAAAGTCACATCACTCAAAGGCTTCATAATGAGCCACAGCACCTGGTTACCAGTTCAACATCTGTATATCAAAGCTACATCCGGAACAAAGCCAATGCAAATGGCCATTATTTTAATTATAATGACTTTATAATGAAAGCTCCACTGTAATGGAAGCCAGCATCATTCATAATTGCAGTATGCTAAAGTGATAGCAGCCCCCATATCATGGTCAAATAATCTCATGGGGGGACAAAATAGGCAAAAGATAATCTAAATTGGCATTTCATTAATTACGGCTAAGCTATGCGGTTGGCCTTTTGTTTCCACCTCCCATTAGGGCATGGCTCCCTCCGTAAGAAGAGGCCTGCCCCCCCACCTCTCTGTCAATTTCCCTCAGAATTACAATTAAACCCTTCTTTCATTATTCTCACCCATATCTCTGAAAGCGACGGAGAGCGCCTTTAAATCCCACTCGCTGCTCCTTTTCCGGCCACTCGAGGCTGTGCTGGGGTTGAGCTCCGGGCCGATTTCACAGATACACTTCGGCACACTAGCTCCGGCTATTATTCAAAAACATAAAATGAAGGCGTCTGAGGCTCTGCAGTGTAGTTTCCTTGTTGTGTTGCTTTAATGTCAGTTCCCCTCCCCTTTCTTTCTCCCTCTCCCCGTCCTTGTCACTCTCCCTGTGTTCTTCGGTCTGACGTGCCATGCCGGGTCTATCTGCCATTATTCACACATTCATGCGACTAAAAATACCACACGGTCATTAATAATGTAAAATATTCGACCATGGGGGGAGGGCGGGAAACGTCCGAAGTGATATTATAATGTAAACAATGTCGCGACTGCTCTGCGTTTTCCTTCCGGAAAGATGAAGTGTCGCCCCGTGCGCGAGAGCCAACCGCTATTTCACAATTTAGGTAGATTAAAAGTGCATCCTGGAGATAAAAGTGTCTTTATATTTAAGAAGCACCGCACGGTTGCACGAAGCTGGTGTTGTGCGTGGCGTTGCAAAACGACGTTACCCCCGTGCTTCACTACGGTACGCCGGGGTTTTCTTCACCACACCGAGATTGTTCCTTCTCTATCTCCGGAAAGAGGAACACATTTACCGGGAAGCCGCCTGCGGAGGGCAGCAAACCTCCAGCAGTGCGTCTGAGCCGGGTTAAGTTCCTGTTTCTTCCACCTGGTGGTAATGCAGCCCCGAGTTCACACAACAGGAAACAACCGCGTGTGGTTGGCTCCAGAAGAGGCCCGGCGTTAAGCTGTCATGTGGTAATGCGGTAGTGGAAAGAAAGTAGACTCTTTGCTAAAGTACTAATTGGATGTACTTCTACGTGTTGTGCTTTGGCCCACTCCAGTAGCCAATATTTCTGAGGAAAATTCTGTTTCTTTAATCAATCAATCAATCAATAAAGAAACAAGCAGGCAGTTAGTTTTCACACCAGATCATTGTAAGTCAGTGAAACACAACGTTTCACAGCGGGGTCAAAGCCAGGACAAACCAGAGCAAAGTAGACGAAGCATATGCTTTGAAATGCAGTTTCTGTTTCACAGCAGGACTAGTAAAAGTACAAAATGATGTTCCATTATTATCAAGTAGTTTCCTGTTTTCCTATTGTTTATTGTTTTGTCTTTAAAAATGTAACAACATGTTACACAAAGTAAACATATGTTGTTGGGGCCCCAGTTGTTGTTTTCAATATTATATCAATACTTCAAAGTATATATTATTGAAAGTGGCATCCACACACAGTGGATGCATGTCAGCTGTCTTGACATTTTTCATTGTAGTGGGCCATTCTGTGTAATGAGTATTTATCTTTTTTGCCTTTTGTTTATTATACAATAATTCTGCTACTTTTACTTAGATAAAAGTCTCAGTACATCTTCCACCACTACTGTCTCACACTTATATGGGTGGAATATAATAATACACATATTAGCTTTACGACAAACTAGTTGCTCATCAGAGACCAGATAATTGTGAATGAACATGTGAAGCTCCTGTGTGAAAAGTGAATGTTGGAATGTTTGATGATCGCTATAAATCATGCTTCATCCTTATATTTATCAAGTCAATTCCTTATTTCCAGTCAAACTGACTCATGCTTGTCTGTCTTAGATTGATGTTGATCTCATCATGGCATCCCAAGGTGTATCCCTTATTGCATTGTATAGTTAGTGGAGAATCATTAGGTGTTTTATCCATTTGTACTCTTACTGAAGTGGGATGTTTGGCCTTGTGTGTGTCGATGACCTATGACCTCTGTCAGGAATCTCTTCCACCATTAAACACAGCCGATGTTGGGCTACATGAGATGGAACTTTTCCTGTGAAAACATGAAAACCTTCATGCATTCTTTGTGAGTGGTTCCAAGTTGTCCAGTTGTACAGATTAAAAGACTATGTAGTGTCTCAATTTCATGTTTGTGGTTCTGATATGATTTTTGTGTCTAAAACAGAAGACATGAAAGCTCAAACCAGTACATCTATTTTAAGACAACATAGCGCTTTTATTCATCACTTATGATAATACAGTCATGTTGATTAATAAAAGGGTAAAAGATATATAAGAAACAACAAATATAACTATAAAATAGCAAAAAGAAATACATGTAATTGCCATTGTCATAGATTGAGAGAATGTTTTCTTAAAAATTTAAAATTAACAGTAAAAAGTATCTTTTAATTGTCTATTTTATTTTTTACAGTAAATTTTGTGCAGACAGAATCTCATGATGTGTAATACAATGCTGATTCCTCTCCTCCTTTACCCCTTCTTTATTGATGTGGTCAAACGTTAGTTATATGATATGTGAGCTTGGTGAAAAACACTTTATAGTTCATTGATATTGGATATTCACGAGTTGTAAATCATCCTTGTCCCTATTCTCTATCCCTTCGAACAGAAACTACTCTGTTGAGTAGTAAGGGCGAACCACCACCTGGTAGGAGAACAGCTTTGAGTGGCATGAATAGAGTTGTTTGTTGCTGCTTGGAATAAATACAAGATTCTCACCAGCATTAAATTCCTGAACGTGGAACACATAACGCTCTTCGCACACAACAACAAGCCTATTGCTGTGACGAATGCGTCCCATCTCACTGGGCAAATCGTTGTCCTTTTCCTCGACCTTCAAACTTATAGCTGGCAAAGAAGGACAAAGGATATTTTCACCTAAACAATCTGTATCGTCGATGTATAACTTTGTTTTCCAGCTCATTTTGCTGAAAGCAAAATAGGCACTGTTATGAACCGGTGTTTGGAAATCAGATGTCAGGTCATTGTAGCGACGGCCATGAAGATTGTAGAACCCAAAATCCTTGTAAGCTTTGACGTTGTGGTAGCTGAATGTCAAGCTCCACGGAGCGCCAGTGTAAATCCTGGATGTGAAGACATTTTGTCCTTTCCTCAGCTCACTGAGCAATGGCGTGCAGGGGAGGGAATTGAACTGAAACCCCTGCAACTTGCTGGACTGGTACTGTGAGTTGTTAAGTGTGTACAAGTCCTCAGCTGGTATCTGTGGGAAGCGAATGAGCTTCAGAAGGGTCTCAGGAATAGTTGTGTGGTTTTGGGCAGCCGCCCATCTCTCCAGTCCATTCAGGATAACCGTTTCCTTCTGCACCACGAGGTCCGAGCGAGACAGAAGGTCTCTGACCCGATCAAACGCGAAATCCGTCCAGGCTGGGGAGAGGAACAGGGCCTCGCAGTTCCACGCGAGGTAGCGAAGACAAACTTCCTGCAGCTCCTCGTCACCTGCATGAACTGCATACTCGTAGAAAGATGTCTGAGTCTGGAAAGTGGGATCCTCCGGAAGAAACAGTCTAAAAAGATGTTCTGCCTCATTGTGAACTTCTGTCAGTCCCCAGTCGAATGCCATTTTGAGAATGCAATGGGCAGAGGACCGTGTGAGTTTGATCTTTCTTGTGTATAAGTATCTGAAATTTAAAATTTTTCATGAGCACATTTCAACCAGTTCTTATTCAGTGCGTATAATTACACTGCAAGTGATTAAAAGAAAAAAAAAAGCTGCGAGTTGTACAGGTGTGCATGACTGCAATTGGCAGTTTAAAAGTCACAAGTTTGCTTTTTACCTGACAAAGTTGTTGGCGTGCTGACGGCAGTCGGAGGCGGCCTCAATGCTGAGGCTGCTGAAGTCCAGCTGTGACGTGTTGAGGAACGAGTTCATAGAGAGGATGACGCCGTGAGCACAGATTGTCTCAAAGGTGTCGTTGTGCTCCACCACTGTAATGTTCAGGTCACAGCCCCGCCCACTGTCAAACAGCTCCCCCAGCTGACGGGAGAGGCCGGCTTCGTGGTCCAAATCAAACTCATGGATGAGATTCCCGCTGGGTCGTTCTGGCTCTAATGGAGAGCAATAATGGAACAGTGAGTGGTGAAAGCTATTGTCCTTCGTTTCTCCACGGAAGAATCACACTTTGGTTGCCTCACCCTTTTGGCATCGAACTCCAGCATCTTCTGCGTGAGCACAGTTATGTATCCCCCACCCAGGAAATGCACACTGGAACAGGCGCATCTCTGTTCCACGACAGCGTACATCATCCATCCAGATGTTGCCGTGCCCTAACAACAGCAACAAAAAAAAAACAAAGCAACCACAGAGTGAATTCAGCCATCCAGATGTTGCCGAACAACAAAAAAAAAACAACACAATCAGAGAGTGAAAACAGCCACTTGCTCTACATTTTAAATAAATGAAAGGTTACAGGTTTTCATCGGCAGTATTTGTCACATGTAGCTGAAGTACCGTTGCCAAACGATGGAATGTGTGTTGCACCAGAGAAATGTAGCTGGCGACACACTACATGAGCATCATCTATGTCCCAATCATCATCGCACACAGTCCCCCAAACTCCATTGTGAAGGATCTCCACTCGGCCCTCAGCTATATCTTGACCATCAGCCAGCCGAACAGAACCTTCCTCATCACCTAAAGGAAGATGTAATGTAAGTGTAATTAGTTTGGTTATTAAAATATACAGAACATGATGACATGTAACCGTGTCTGTAAAATAATGACTTGAGCTCAGGATTACACTTACAGTAAAGCTCCATAAAGGAAAGCTTTATATGTTGGTGAAAATTCACTGAATATTTATTTCAAACTCACAAGGGATTTAGGTATCTTACTTCCACATTTATTGCAAATGAGAATATTGTTTATGCACTCGAAGTCAGTGAATACGTGGATCTGTTTTTCTCATGGGTGGTGGTGGGAGAAAGGAATGCTGGGAATTTTCTGCAGGAAAAGTTGTTTTTTGTTCACTGTTTAAGCCAAGATAAGATAAGATAAGATAATCCTCTCTTTTTCCCACAGCGGGGACATTTGCTAAATTGGGCTTAAATGTAATCAAACAGTAAACATATGTAATACAGCTGCACATGATAAGAACAATTTACTCACCTGCAGACATGCTGATGAAAAGAATGCAGAATAATAATAATGTATGTTCTTTCATTTTCCTTGCAGTGCACTGGGGAAAGAAGGAAAACAAGCAACAGCACTAAGTATTCACGTGTGATGGTCTGGATATTTGTTATATGGTTATTCTTCTGCTGAAAAATAGGAATGACTTACCAGAACTCAAAATTAGGTGACTTGAAGAAAAGTCTCTCATTGAAGAAATGACTAGTGGAACTTAAATAGCAGATATTTCCCAGGAATCACCACCCACAAAAGGGGTGTTTCCCAGGAAAATAATTGAAATCTGCCTGTCTGTCTGTCTGTCTGTCTGTCTGTCTGTCTGTCTGTCTGTCTGTCTGTCCATGCATCTAAGAGTTGTCCACATAAAGTATTTATTGATGTGCATACATCACTTAGTTACAGAAAGTACTCAGGTAACATTTGAAGGCACTTCAACTTTACATCTGCAATTCAATTTGCTGCTATTTTATACGATCCCACTACCATTCAGTGCTAAACATTGTAGTTTTTGCAATTATAGTATATCTTTAGTTACTAGCTACTTTGCAGATTGAGATTTAAAATACAAAATATTATCAATAAATACATTATTGTGTATTAAATTGGATAAAGATTTTATGTGAAGATTTTATTGATCTCTGGTGGAATTCACAAATCGGCAGTATATATATATATATTTTAAAGCCACCTTTACCAACTGCATTTAAGCATCAATAACACTAAATCAATAATATCAATAATACTAGTATATTCATAATAGTATGAATATACTTCATCCACATGGCTCCTTTAAATCCAGATTGAACACTTGTCTGTTTGCTGTTGTCTTTAATTAAAAATAGGAATCAATTTCTTCATTAACTGCTGTATTTTATTTCTTAAACTGCACTGCAACTTTTATTCTATTTTTTGTGCTTTTTAATGTTTTACTGACTGTTAAATGTTTAAATGAATGCTCTTAATTCTTTTTAAATCTTATTTCCTTCTGCATTTTGTTTGAATGGTTTTAATGGTTTTAAATGAAGACCTTTGAAAATTTTCTATCCTAATAAACTGTCTTGGCTCAGTCAGAGATTGTGTGTGCGTTGCTAAGCAACCGTTAGCCTGCTGCTATAAACACAGCTAGAGGGAGAAGGAGAGAAACAAGCCAAGCTCTGATCAATAACATTCAGTCACTAGTTAGGTGAGTTACAGCTGAAGGACACAAGGGAGCTGTGAAGGAAGGAAGGAGGACAGGAGCTGACACAATGGCGGACCAAGCCAACATAGGCCGAGTGCTCAGCTTCCTTCGCGAGTGGGACCGCGGCGACGGGACGGCCCGCAGCCGCATGTTGAGCAACTTCCTGACCCGAAGCGCTGGGAGGACGCTTCCCGAGCTGGAGCTGGAGTTTGCTCAGGTGGCCAGCCTCTTCCTGGCTCGACTCACCACCTGGATGAGGCTCACGTGTCCTTTGTGTGGCGCCTGCGTCACAGCAGAAAGGCCTATAGAAACATGATGTTGTTATGATCAATATATACTCGTTCTAAACACGCGTATTAATGTGTTTTTATTCTGTATGCTGCTCTATGTCCCATACACACAAAGTGACAGGGTGAATGCTAGGAGATCTACAGGTGTGGGGGGCTGGCAAGACTAAATATCAAGCCTCTTTTTCTTATATTTTCCATACATTGTGACTGAAATTGAGTTATATTTAAGTATATTTAAAGTTTCGAGCCCTGTTCTGGATTGACTGATCAGATATATATCCTAAAGTCCTTATTAAGAGTATATTCAGATACATGTTTGGGACATTCTTGGGAATGCAGCTTAAAGCGATCGGGATTTTCCTCGCTGCATCAAGCCAGTAAGTGGAATGAAACGCCGCATCATAGTTTGTGTCGCAAAAACTGAGTAAATGTGACTCATTATACAGGTTTTGTCTTTGACCCTCTTTTCCCACGCGTCTTAGTGACCAGTACCTGATGGAGTTCCTGGAGGATGGAGGTGTTCTCACTCTCATGGACATCTTGGGCCACTCTCCGAGCAAAGAGGAGGACAAGACGGAGGCCCTTCGTCTTCTGCTCATTGTCTCAAATGCTGGTCGCAAGTACAAAGAGATTATCTGTGAAAGCCGTGGTAAAAAAAAGCTGCCACTTTTTAGTGCATCTTCTCATTCACATAACAAATAATTTAACAATAAAAATACATGAACAAATGAATAAAATAACCTCACTGTGTGGGTTTACAAATGAAATCTTAAATCTCTATGTCCACTTGCATGTTCGCTATTGGCTCATTTGATGAAAAGCTTCCCTGGGGATACAAACTTCTCCATACGTTGCAGCAGCAACTAGCTGTTTATTTAGCGCTGTGTGTACTGGACATGCAGATAAGATAAGACAAGTATTTTTCCATTAACTGTTTAAACAATCAGTGCAGCACTATTGGAGCCAAATCAGTTTGGCCCTCTGTCTCTTTTGTTACATTCTCGCAGGTGTGAAAGTCATAGCCCAGTGCCTAGCTAAGACAAACTCAGATGAAACCCAAGAGACTGCCTGGGCCCTCCTGGAGTCCATCTCCCATGGAAACCCCAAATATCAAAACCAAATCTACAAAGGTCTGATTGCGCTCATGACTTGTACCTCCCCAAAGGCCCAGCAGCTGGCCCTGCACACTCTACACACTGTCCAGGTAAAGCGGGAGAGAGCACACTAAGCCGTATATTAATGCAAATATGTATTTTCATTGTTCTCAGAGCATGAATGTGCCCTCAGCCTTGCGCCTTCACAGAATGGAGCTTATGATAAAATGTGATATATTCAACATATACATATAACACTTCTCCCACTATCCTCGCTCACAGTGCAACGTTAAGACAGCCCATCACAGCATTATAGAACCTCTGCTGAATATGCTCAGGTCTCTGCACCTGGAGGTTCAGGATGGAGGTGAGCTGAGAACATGTAAAAAGAAAAACGCCTGCACAAATTATGTATAAAACCACCAGCCATTGTGAAACAAACGACCAGCTTGTAATACCTTTTCTAACACGCTTCTTTTGCACGTCTCAGCTTTAAATCTGATCGTAGCTCTGAGTTGTCATGATGTGAGGCCGCTGCTGCTCAATGGACTGGTGGCTCTGCTGAGGCCTACCAAGGAAGGAGTGCAGCACTACATGCATATGGAAGGTGATACTATGCTCTATATAAGTGTGCCGTTTTTCTAAAAATGTACTATTTAAATATCCTTTAGGACCACCCACGTTATTCTTATATGTCTACAATATCTGAAAAAAAAAATGCAATGTTCCACCAACCCAAAACCCCACCTATTAATGTGCTAACATTTAATTCATTTTTAACATGATGTGACCACATTTGTCACATTTACAAGAAACCATTATTTTGTGTATTCATACTATCAGAATCTGAGATGATCAAGATGACTGGATCTCTTCCTGTGTTTGTGCAACAAGCTGCTGCAGCTAAAGCCATACGGTATGTCATATTCGTCCATTATAACTATGCATGTAATCAATGTTTTATTACACAAGCAAAAATGTTAAGAAAATATGATGTCTTTATCACGTAATTTGTAACAACAACAAAAATGAAATATATATATTGAATTAATGTGGTTTTAATGATCTCAGTGTCATAGTCTTTTATTGGTTGTCATACAGTATGGATATGTTTTTATGGTGTTAAAGCTTGCTGGCCAAAGACAGTCAAGAAGTTTCTCATGAACTTCTCTCTCTCGGAGTGATCCAACATCTTCTGTACGCGATGGGCAACAGAGAACACGCTGAGGCCCAAATACAAGCGTGTCTGGCCTTGGAGGTAGGCCTACATACCCGCTTTCAGACACTGTACACATACACACATACTCACACACACACACACACACACACACACACACACACACACACACACACACACACACACTACACTTTTAAACAAGCTTTCGTCTCTGCCCAGCACTTTGTCCGCTCATACCCGTCTATTGAGGAACATGTGCAGAAAGGCATCGGCAGCACACTGTTTGCAGCCTTCATGGTAAGCTTTAATAATTGAATAAATGCTATGATAGCATCAGTTAAAATGTCCATGTGAAAGCTTCTAGAAGGAAGTACTAACAGATTCAATCCCCGTCTTTCTGCAGCACAAGGCTGACACTCTGTACATGAGTATGGATGAAACTCAAGCAGAAATCCTGCTCACTAACAAGGTTTACATAACTGAAGGTAATGCCTGTTATTTGTTTATATTAAGGCCGGTCAAACGTTTGTCTTTTTTCATAAGTTGTCTGTGTTATGTGAGAATAACTGTGCTTTTTTTCTTGTCAATCTTTGAATTCCAGTTTCAGATGGTGACAACTCTGAAGGCTGAAAAGAAGACAAATAATGTTAATGCTGCAAATGAATACGACAAAGACAGTTTAATTCTTTTAATTTTTAGATTATCCGTTTACCTTTTTTTAATTTCTGGAATTGCTTTCAAAAGAAGATGAATTTGGATTTTAACTGCTATCTCATTTTAGAAAAATCTCTTTGTTACTAACTATATGCCCAGTTTTACTGAATTATTAGACTAATTACAGCAGGTATTCTTATTTTTCTGATCATTACTATTATTTGTTATGCCTATAAGTATTTTCCACTCTTTCATCGCAATTCACTTTTTTGTTTTTAATATACACTTATAAAATAAATGTCTTCTAATCAGGGTAACGCCAAACAAAAAAAGTCTGACCCTCCCACCGGATATGACGTACCACAAACTTCCGCTGTTTCCTCGCAGCGGATTGGACGAGCAGCGGCACTCAGTCATTAAACCTGGCGGGAGCCGAAATAAATCCGTGAAATAAACAAGTGTGCGCGAGCTGTTCGTAGATAAGTGAAATAAAACGCTTCATGCCGCGTTTGAAAATGAGCAGGTTGCGTTTAGCGACGCTTAAAGGAAAGACAGCCGGACTGGAGATGGTAGAGCCAGCGAAACCCCCGCGGAAGAGGGCAAAGAAAGCTGTCAAAGAAGGCATGTTGCATGTTTATTTGAACTTTTGCCAAAAAAACAAACATGCTTCCCCTTCAATATATTCGCGTGTATGACCAGCGTGGCCATTCTACCAGCCCAATGTGTAAGAACTAACTATCACTGTCTACACAATGAAAGCAACAGTCTGATAAAGCAACAGCTCATTAGATACCTTTGTGATGTATACAACTCGTACTTTTTAATAGTGTGTGTATGTATATATTATGTTGTGTGATGTCTCGAGCTATTTGGACCCTGAATTTCCCTTCAGGGATCAATAAAGTAATTATTTATCTATCTATTTCTACATTTTAGTTTGAAACTACTACTAAGTAATGCAGCTGCAGCTTCAGAAATGACCACATTAATTATGTGGAGTATGTATGTTAAATTTTACGCACTTTTGCTGGGAATACATTCTGATTTTCAATTTTGAATGACATTTCACATTTTCATAATCAACGATGTGATGTTCTAGCTCAAACACAAATATGGAACCATCCTGAAAGATATTTTATGACCTTAACATCAGTGGAATTAGCTTTGTAAGACGTATGTTTAGTTTGAACGAGAGTGATATTCTTGGTCCTCTAGAGGAAACCCTGACTGCTCCCTCAGCATCGTCCTCGTACCACACCTTCCACGATCCGGCTGATGTTGTGCTGCTGCGCTCTCGGCTCCTCAGCTGGTACCACAAGGAGAAGAGGGAGCTGCCGTGGAGGACTCTGGTAAAGAAGAGACACATTTCTTCCAATGCGTATATGAACTTTTTTATTTGACAATGATACTTTATCGCTGAGATTTCTGTCGCATCAAATTTCATGGTCTCACATGCATGCAAAAACAATACTGACTTCTATAACTGACTCCTTGTATTTCTTTTCCAGGCTGTGACCGAGTCTGACCTCAACATCAGGACATATGCAGGTCAGAAGATGGTTTCTTTAACACATTAAATGGCTGCCAACACTCCCTATAAGACAGTTTTCTCTCTTTTTTTTAAAGTCTGGGTTTCAGAAATCATGCTGCAACAGACCCAAGTTGCCACAGTAATAGACTATTACAACAAATGGATGAAGGTAGGTGTCTCTGTTCATTGTACTGACTGGAGTCCTTGTGACACATCCATTGTAAATAGATTTAATTCTGTGTAATTAAAACTCTTCTCTTGTATCCCAGCGGTGGCCCACGGTGCAACATCTGGCTGCCGCTACGCTAGAGGTGATGACTAAAGGAGCGGCCCCTGGAGACGATGAGGATTTATAAAAGTATTGATTTAAAATAAAATGTATTTATTTCATTCATATGTGTAGGAAGTGAACCAGATGTGGGCGGGTCTTGGCTACTACTCCAGAGGAAGAAGACTGCATGAAGGGGCTCAAAAGGTTTGTGTTTTGTTTAGTAAAAATCTGCTCAGGCTGACTTAGAATTTTGTGTAATAATGACTTAATACTTGTTTTTATGTCAAGAACAATTATGTAGTCCGTCGACCAACATTGTGAAATATGGGCGCAGGTTGTTGATCGTGTCTCTTGTCTGTTGCAGGTGGTGTCGGAGCTTCAGGGGCAGATGCCTCACACAGTGGACGACCTGCTGAAACAGCTGCCTGGAGTGGGACGTTACACAGCTGCCGCTGTGGGCTCTATTGCTCTCGGTCAGGTGCGTTTCTGTGGAACAGAGCGAAAAACTCTACGGCCACACTTGAACGCTTTACTGCCTTGTTTATGACTGAAAAGATCTCTGTCGCGTAGGTAACTGGAGCGGTGGATGGCAATGTGATTCGGGTGCTGTGTCGCCTGAGGGCCATCGGAGCTGACAGCACGAGTCCTGCAGTAACGGAGGCTCTTTGGTGAGGTCATCATTGATTTTTGACCATTTGATCCCAGCACCTGCTGGATGGAACATCTGTGAATGTTATTCTGATAGTATTTCCTTGAACACACATCTCTACTGGCTAGTTATGATCTCTGCTTACAGTTGTCATTGGCTTTTAAAAAAAAATACAAACTCTGTTCTGTGGTGTCCTGTTCAAAGTCTTTCTGGGAAGGATCACTTTGTTTAGTCTGCGTTCCCTTAAAGATATTTAAATGTGAAAATATGTCCTAAAAACTGAGGAATGTTCCTCAAAAATATAAAACAAAAAACTAGGATTTGGGTCAAATTATGATCTTGAAATAATAATATCATCTTTTTATGTGATCAATCAAAACCCCCATGTTTAACACCTATGCCAGTATTTGTAAATTTTATTAAAGTGATTTTGAAAGTTCCAACAGCAAAGTATTTATTAAATCAAGAAGGAAAAATTGCTCAAATAAATATGCAGTGAGTCCAACTTTTTAATGTTTTTTTTTCTCCCTATTTTAGGAGTCAAGCCAATACACTGGTGGACCCTGAGAGACCCGGGGACTTTAACCAGGCCATGATGGAGCTGGGAGCACGAGTCTGTACCCCTAAAGGACCTCTGTGCAGCCGGTGTCCCGTCCAGTCTCACTGCCGCTCTTTTCACAAGGTAAAAAGATCCCATGTGATAAACTGCTGATAGTAATGCTTCTGGTTTGAGCTTTGCTTTGTTTTGGAAATGAGATGTATCCACGTCCCGGTGTACATGATGTTGATGCAGTGTGTGAATGTGCAGGTTCATGTTCAACAAGAGAAAAACTCCAGGAAGCTCTTGGGGAAGCTGCACAGGAAGTCGTCCACGCTCCTCGATATAGAAGACTGTGGTGAATACCCTCCTGAGTACTTTTCTCTCTCTCTTCTCTCACAGTATTATATTAAAGTACGTTCTCTCCTCCCTCAGTGAACAGCGGGACATGTCCGCTGTGTCCCTCGGAGCCCTGGGACGAAGAGTTGGGTGTTCAGAACTTCCCCAGAAAGCCGGCGAAAAAGCCGCCTCGCGTGGAGCGAACTCTG
Source organism: Clinocottus analis (assembly GCF_023055335.1). Classification (NCBI taxonomy): domain Eukaryota; kingdom Metazoa; phylum Chordata; class Actinopteri; order Perciformes; family Cottidae; genus Clinocottus; species Clinocottus analis. Next base: position 2,098,192 of record NW_027175987.1, read on the forward strand.
ACCTGCGTGGTAATCAGACCTGGAGAGGACCGAGAGGACCAGTACCTGCTCACACAGAGGCCAAACAAAGGTCAGTGACTGCAGAGGTTCCCACCGCTGGCGGGGTATCTCTTCGTCGAGATTCGGCTGCAGAATTCAGTCGTCTTTCGCCTGATAATCATTTTGAATCGCTATTTGTATTTATTTTACTGTTTGAATTACTGAGAAAATGGTGAGAAAAATGTGAGCAGCAAATCATAGTTGTAGTCAGTTAAACTTTAAAGAAATCCCAAATACAGAAATGCAGTGGTGGAAAGTAACGAAGCACGTTTACTCAAGTACTGGACTGAAAAACTATTCAAATCGATAAATGAAATAAAGCTCCAGTTAAATTAAACATACAATTGAACGCCCTGTTGTGTTGCGATTGCATCCTGGTATTAAACAGCATGTGTCCTGACAGGGCTGCTGGCCGGCTTGTGGGAGTTTCCGAGTCTTCTGCAGGAGGAGAAGAGCTCCGAGATGAAAGAGAAGAGTACTCTGTGTACGCAGATCAGCAAGTTACTGGGAACCCACCTGACAGAAAGCCTCTTGCAGTATGTGGGGGAGGTGAGCTGGATGTTAACCATCTATCTAGCATGCAAACTTTAACATGCAAATGAACCCTTTCTGCACTGCCGGGTTGTCTGTTTGCAGGTGGTTCACGTCTTCTCCCACATCCACCAGACGTACGCGGTTCACAGTGTGCGTCTGAAGGACGGAGACACACAGACGCAGGCTGAAAAGGCACTGTGGCTCACCAGGTCCGCCCTCCAGGAAGCCGCTGTGTCCACAGGAGTGAAAAAGGTATTTGTTTTGTTTACATAGCGGGGGTGTGAGTTGACAGGAAACGGCTTTTGCAACGGCAGCGAACTTGACTTAATGCATACACTTGTCTAGCTACCCTGAGTCATATCACAGGATTTCAGGGGTTTCAAGTTCAAGTTTTCCCCTTTTTTACATCATGGTTCAAAATCTCCTGAATGAGTCGATGTGTTATTTCTCCTGCAGATCATGAAGCTTTGTGACTCTGTTGACAGTCAAAAAGAGCAAACCTCCCAGGTAAGTATGTGTGTGTGTATATTACTTTATAGTCCTACATTAATAACAGATGCCACCTTTATCATTTGATGAATATGAATGTTCTTCATTCTGTACACATAACATCTATTGCTTCCGTCCATCGGTGAGAGGGATCCTCTTTTGCTTTACCGAAGGTTTCTTGCTTTTTCATCCCGTGAAATTTGTTTTTCTTTTTTTGGGGGGATTTTTCCTGATCCGATGTGAGGTCCTGGGACAGGGCTGTCGTATGTGTACAGATGTGTAAAGCCCTCCGAGGCCAATTTGTGATTTTGGGCTGTACAAAATAAACTGAATTGAATTTGTCTCTACTTGTCTCACTTAGGGTGGGAAAAGGCAGAAGCACACCGGCACAAAGAATAACAAGAATCAAAAGACCTCAAAAAACACTAAACTGAGTGCTGCTAACAGCAAACAGCTCTCCCTCAGCGCATTCTTCAACTCTGTTAAACAGGAATCTTGATGGTATCGAGTGTTTGAAAGTCCTCTATGATGTTTCCCTCGTGCACATGCCTCATTGTCAAAGCATCAGCCCTATGTTGCCACATTGAGGGATTGTTGTGTCATCATGGTCCCATCACTGGTAATTAAATACAAATTGCAGTCAAATTATTTTAACACAAGTTTTATAATTGTTGTGCGTTGTAAATAAATGTTTATTGCTCCTCTGTCGTTCCTCTCGGGATGTGACTCCGCTATCTAATGCGACCTCATTGTAGATGATGTTTTTAATCACGATATTATGACTAGTTTACATGTTTTATAAGCAGTATGTAAGATACTTGTTTAAATAAAATGTCATTACCGCATTATAAATGTAATGTTATTGGACAAAATGCAACTTTGTATAATAAAGACCATCTCCAATCAATATTTATGATGGTATTGTGGCAAAAAAAAATCTGCGTTCATTCCTTTATGGAAATGTGTGTGTATTCTTTATTTATTTTTACATGTATATGTATGTATGTATGTATGTATGTATGTATGTATATGTATGTATGTATATATATATATATGTATGTATGTATGTATATATATATATATATATGTATATATATATATATATACATATATATATATATATATATATATGTATATATATATATATATATATATGTATATATATATATGTGTATATATATATATATGTATATATATATGTATATATATATATATATGTATGTATATATATATGTATATATATATATATATATATATATGTATGTATATATATATGTATATATATATATGTATATATATATATATATGTATATATATATATATATGTATATATATATATATATATATATGTATATGTATATATATATATGTATATGTATATATGTATGTATATATGTATATGCATGTATGTATGTATATATGTATATGCATGTGTGTATATATATATATATATATGTATGTGTATGTATATATATATATGTATGTGTATGTATACATATATATATATATATATATATATATATATATATATATATATATATATATATATATATATATGTATATATGTGTGTGTGTGTCAGAGTTTAGTATATATTTTTGTCTAACAATTGGGATTAAGATTTTTTTTCGTATGTATATGTTATATATGTATATAAAATATAAATAAATGTATATATGTATATTCTTAGTCTAACAGTTGGAATTAATATTTTACGTAATTAACTAAAATAATAATGAAAGTCGGTTCTCTTTTGGCGGGAAACATCGCCCCCTGCTGTGCTGACCGCGTAACAACTGATCCTATCTCAAAGAGAGAATGCCAATGGTGACGGGCGATTCTAATCTCCTCGGGAGTTACTCAACTGTCCTTTTAACTGTTTGCGATGCGAGATAACGGAGCGTTTGTACGTTTGTACATTTTGTGCAGTGATTTTGTTTTCTCTGCACCGGTTTCGTGCAGCAGCTGCGTTTCTGGTGCAGCTGGTTGCTCCAGTCTGTCCTCATTCATGCTTTGCAGATGATCTGGATCTGACCGCTGCGCCCTCTCCAAAGTTGAACTTTGCTAATACATATGTGCCAGATAACATCAGTGTTCAAAGGTACAACAACGTGTTCGCTGCGAGGTGTGCATCCACGAGTAGATTCGTCTGAAATGCTCCAGGCTATTTACTGGTTTTATTAATTCGCTCATTAACTCTCTTGATGTTTCCAGATGTCTTCTGCGTGGCAAAGCGTCCTCTCTGTTCACCAGAGGATAGTGGACAACGGAGGTATGGTTTTTTCCTCCAAAAACAGTACATGTTTCTTTAGTTCGCAGTAAGCCTGTATAAATATAGAACTAAAAGAAGGTATCTCCAGTTTTACGATGTCGGCTTGTCACGTGATTAGTCACCACGCTCGGGGGAGGACCCTTTTACTGTCTTACAAAACCAGATTTGTTTCCTCTCAAATCTTAAGACGTGTTATGCTTCTCACATTCACAACACTGCACACCAATAATCTGAGCTAAACATTTTTAAAAAATGTACAAAACAAACGTGCAATTCCTGTGCACACTAAGCAAAACAAATGTTGTGAATCGGTGCTTAAGGCTCTTACAATGAATAATTCCAGTCAGGGGTGTTTCCTGTAATTTATGTATTTGACACAATGCTTTGTTATCCTCCAGACAAGAGAACAGACCCATGGCTGCTGGTCTACTCCCCCGTCCCAGTCGCGCTCATCTTCCTGGTGTACCTCTGTGTGGTCTGGGCCGGCCCTCGTCTGATGAAACACAGAGAACCCTTTGACCTCAAAGGCTTTCTCATTGCTTACAACTTCGCCATGGTCGGCCTGTCGGCCTACATGTTCTATGAGGTGTGTGTACTGCTGTTGGTTTTGTTTTAATAAGGGAACCAGATCAATCATGGGCACAGTAGCTTCTGGTTCCTCTCAGGAATTTCTTTGTTTATGATTTGAGGAGCTTTAGATATGTTGGTTTCACGAAGTAATTGTATGAACATTTCCCAGTTCTTGGTCACATCCTGGCTCTCCAGCTACAGCCTCCTCTGTCAGCCGGTAGACTACAGCGACAGCCCTCTGGCACTGAGGGTAAGCAGGTGTCTTTGACACGTTTGTGCAGACATTTGGTCTTTCACAAGATAAAAGTGGAACTTAATTAACATTAAAATACTCCTACGGACAGATTCAATTCGACGTCAAACTCATATTCCTCCATTGTTTTGCTTCCTCCAGATGGCCAAAGCCTGCTGGTGGTTCTTCTTCTCCAAGGTCATCGAGCTCACGGACACGGTGCGTATATGTTTGTTAAGACGTTTGTAGCATCGGTGAAATTCAGAATGAAGAGCTGAAACTGTTGCTCCCATCTCTGTGCAGATCGTCTTCATCCTGAGGAAGAAGAACAGCCAGCTGACCTTCCTTCACATCTACCACCACGGCACCATGATCTTCAACTGGTGGGCGGGAATCAAGTATGTTGCCGGCGGGCAATGTAAGTCAACTACTTTACTCGTGATAATATCATCTATATGTTTGAACACAAATCCCACAAAAAGATTAATTAAACAATAAAGTTTTGTCTTATTTATATCTTATTTTTCTGGGTCATTGACTTCCACAGTGTTTTATGTCTTAAAAACACATGAATGCTGTTGCGCTGGGTGACATGTTCCCATAGGTATTGAAGTTTATTCCATATGTAAATGTTCTATGGCATTTAATCCAAACGCCATTCATTTTCACTGAAGACGTCATTTTAGAGAAACAGATCACAATTGTATAATTTTATTGAAGAAAAAAAAATAAGCCTATGTAAGGCAGTATGATGAACTTTAAATTGAAAAATAATCCAAAGCGCACAAAAAATACAGAAAAAAGTGACTCCTGCAACAAAACTGCTGACTCAAACTTATCTTGGTTGTAAGTAACTTCTCTGGCATCCTGTAAGATCTTTAATTCTTTATCTCCTTCGGGATCCAACGCTATCTGGTCCATTACACAGATGTAGTGCGGATAGAAAGAGCTTCATTACGGGTCTAACGTGACTGAAACTACTAATAACAGAAAGTCTTGCCAACTCCAGTGCCTTTTTTTTGCTTCATCCTACTGTTCATCTGCTGCCTTATGATATTTAATCAATCACTATTAGTATTTTAATTATCATTTCTCTACATATTTGAAACATTTTACATACCAAAAACAATTGAAAAAGCCCATTTCATCTTCTTCATCATATCCCGCAGCCTTTTTCATCGGCCTGGTGAACACCTTCGTTCACATTGTGATGTATTCTTACTACGGCCTGGCTGCGCTCGGCCCTCACATGCAGAAGTACCTGTGGTGGAAGAGATACCTGACCTCTCTGCAGCTGGTGAGTGGGCTGGTGTCTCAGGAGAACTGTGACTGTACTTACAGCGTGTTTGTGACGTAAATTGATCTGAACTTTACCCCCGAGTGCCTCTCCAGCTGCAGTTCCTGCTGTTCCTCCTGCACACCGGCTACAACCTGTTCACTGACTGCGACTTCCCCGACTCCATGAACGCGGTGGTGTTCGGTTACTGCGTCACGCTCATCGTCCTCTTCAGTAACTTCTATTACCAGAGCTACCTCAACAAGAAAAAGCAGAAATAAGAAGCAGCGGTGAGGCGTTACACACAAACACACCGAGGCTTCATGAGAGGTGCTGACTAAAGTAATGTGGTCGCTGGAGGGATTTATGTCCCTGTGTCTGCAGTACCCACCAGTGCCCACTAGGGGGAACAACACGTCCACAGTCTGTACCTTTTTCTCCTGTTGCTCGTCATCAAGGGACAGACTTAAGCTTCAGAGTCAAACATGAACATTTCATATATGCACCTCATGTGTGTAAAGTGATTTCTCTGCATTTTTTTGTATTGTATGTCAACAGGACTAGTTTGAAACCCATTATGTGGGTGGAACGTGCAGGTGTGAAATTGTGGCCAAATTGTTACAGCAACAGTGTCAGGAATGTGAATTCCTGAGTAATGAATGTTTATTTGCAGTTTTCTGTAGCGATCACAGTCGTATTTGTTTTGAACGTGTCGTGAAGCAGCACATCACGTGCCACGGTTCCGCTACGGCTTAGTCAAATAATCTGACGACGACTGTATTTGAATGAATTCAACGGTGCATAACATTAAACGATAAACACGGTGCAAGAAACAAGCGCGATAACTAACCGGCTTCAGCTTCCAGACGCTGGTCGATTGATTTACGACCAGGTTAATTACAGCCATGCTGCTCTATGCAGGCGTGGCTCTACCCAGGGGGCTTAGGGTGGCCTTCAAGTCTCCATGCCAGCCTGTTGCCACCCCGTGAACATTTGTATAGACGTTCTATCGTCTCAGTGCATCCGCCCTCACTCTCCCTTCTCTCTGTCCCTCCACCACACACTCACCACACGTGAGCTTATAACTCCTGCATCAAACTGTGTCAACGGCCTGCAAATACAGGATGGAATAGGAAGCCGCGTTTGAAACACATTCTGTGCTGGAAAATATGGATGACTAGAGAGAAACAACAGTGCCACTATTTGCTATGTTTTAGGGCTCCTTCTAAATTTCTCAAATGAGGCTTTTTTTTTTTTTGTGGTCGAGCCCTGCTGGGTAGAGCGACGACCGAAGTGAGGAAGTGGAATCGCTAACTGATCCCGGAAACATTGTGGCGGCTATAAATTGTTGAAGAGCAACGGTTTAGTGGTGTAAAAGCTATTTCGTCACTCACTTCGCGTTTATAGGGCCATCATTCGGCAGAAAAGATGTGATCGTTCAATTATTTACTTCTTGAATTGAGAAATGACAAACATTCAAGTGAGTGCTGGAAAACAAACGTTCAAGGCATATAGTAATGTAGTAGTTTGGTTTCTCTGCATTGATGCAGGATGAGTGAGTTCAAACCCTCAAGAGGTATACATCTAAAACGCCCAAAAAAGTACACAATTACTCCCCTCTGCAAAAACAACTGGCACAATTATATATTCTTTTTGAGACTTCAGTCTGAAATAGAATGAATGTTTCAGATAAAAGAGAAAAGACCCATGAAAAGAAGGGGAAATGACGTGAGTTTCCTTTCGGGCGTTTTGTAGTGTTTGAAGTGTATATATCGAGACGGTAGAAGCTGCATGTGCACATGATGTGAAACTGAGAGGACAGAACGTCTTTACAACAGCAATCTCCCTTTATCCTGATATCACTTTGCAGTTTGGAGCCGCTGTTAAAGTTAATCATCTTCTCACAGGAAGTTTTATTTTAAGAAGACGGACAGCCGTCATGTTGTCGTTGAGTTTGTTTCAGGAAGCGACAGCGAGTGTATAGGTTTTATGTTAACTCTAGAATCATTTCTTAATTACAGATTCCACCTTTATCCTCCCACAGGGTGGGGAAAGGCAGAATCTCACCGGCACAAAGAATAACAAGAAACAACCAATCTCAGAAAATCCTCCAAACAGCAGACTGCCCTCCCCCAGCGCCTTCTTTATCTCTGTTGAACAAGAATCTCGATGGTATTGTGTTTGAAGTCCACTATGATGTTCCTCATGCACATGTGCCTTATGGTCATAGAATATTGTACCATCACAGTCCATCACTGGTAACAAAATACCAACACATCACAATAGTTTAATCACCACATTGTGACTAGTCTACATGTTTTACAAGCATTAAGATACTGTTCATGCTCATTAACACAATAAAAATGTCATGTTCGTGGACAAAAAGTCCAGCGAGTGTAACTTTGGATAATAAATAATTAATATAATAATCAAGAATTGTTTTATCGTTGTTTATTATGGTGAAAGTAACAAAATATGTTTGTATCATAAATATATAACATTATCCACACTACAATGACTAACCGGTATAGATTTTTTGGTATGTCATGGTTCTGAATACTTCTTTCCCCACTGACCCTGTGACACATCAAATCATACTTACTATTACGATTACCTGCATTCAAATGGAACTTGAGTAAAGAACAAAAGTATTTGCGTCCAAATACATTGACATCAGGCTAGCAGAAAGAGTCTACATCTTCCATCTCAAACTAAAAACATCTTTTTCGACTACACCTTGAATAAGGAAGGTAGCACAGTAGTAGCACTTAAATGTCTCTTACTGATAGCACTTTGTAGTTTGACTTTATTGAAGAAATTGCATTTTCTTGATTCTTGTTCTTCTGAGTTTGTACTCATATTTAAATGCACGTATTGTGAGTCGCTTTGGATAAAAGCATCAGCTAAATGTAATGTAAATATAATTCAGTACCAAAAGTAAAATTATTCTCTGTGCAGAACGACTCCTTCTGGAGATATATATATATATATATATATATATATATATATATATATATATATATATATATATATATATATATATATATATATATATAATATTAACAATGAATGATTCATCAATATAATGTTGTAGCTGCTTCAGGTGGGGCTAATTTAAATTTAGTTTAGTATTGCTGGGTAGCTTACTCTTTAAATAATACTTATAATTCAGTAGTTGATCTCTCTGTCCCTCTATCTGTCTTTCTTGCTTCACGGACAAGAGGTGGATTTCATTGAATGAAAAATATACAGATAAAATCATTAAAAACATGGAATACTACAAAGAATATAAGCAATAAATGCAAAGTAATGTACAGTAAAGACTGCAAGTCGGTCCCGTTGTTGCGGGAAACAGCGCCCCCTGCTGTGCGACACCCGTAACAGCAGACTGGTTCTGTCAAACTCAAAAAAAAAAAAAATTCCAAACGCAGTAGTGAAGACAAACAGGAAGTGATCCAAATCAGTTCTCAGTACTTTTTCTCCACTGTCTTTCAAAGTTACTCAGATGGAAGACAACTCGCCATTGTAGCTATCCACGTGCGGTAGTTTTCGGTTTACTGAGTTTAATTAACTCAATCGGTTTCTGGTGCGGCCGGTCGCTCCAATCGACCTTCATTCATTCATCGTTGGACGAAAATCTGGATTTGGCCCCGGCGCGCGCTTGCAAGGTGAATTTTGCTAATAGGCTACGTGTTGGCCAGCTAGTGCTCACTGAAGTTCACCGTTGAAAGGCCGGTTTCGATTTTTTTTTTTGCGACCGTGAGTAGAGTGTTTATCATTTATTTTCACCGTTTTTTCTTTGTTTTATTTCTCTCTTCCTCATTCGGTCTTCAACTTTCTTGATGTTTCCAGATGGCTTCGGCGTGGCAAAGCGTCCTGTCGGTGCACCAGATACTGGTAGAAAACGGCGGTATGATGATGAATATTTTCCCTTTTACATTTCAGTGAAACAATACGCCTGTGTGTGTGTCTGTGTGTGTCTGTGTGTGTGTGTGTGTGTGTTTGTGTAGGAGTCGGGCGATGCAGATGTGCTGCCCCGGCTTGTCTTCACAATGACTGCTTTGTAGCTTGTCACATGTTAAACCACCATGACACTTTTAAAAAAAAAAAAAAAATGGTATTATCTTGTAACAGTGGGGAAGGGGAGAGAAGAACGGGGGGGGGGGGGTGGGCTTTTTATTGTTCGACATATAAAACACCCTCCTCTCAAATATGTAAATATTTTTATTCTGATTTGGGTTAGATTCACAATGCTGTACTAAAACATGACACACTGTGAACACCTAGCATTTCCTGTGCTGACTAAAACAACAAAAATGTGATAATTTGTTTGGGCAACTGCAAGGAAGGCGCCTTTTTTTTTTTTTTTTTTTTTTTAAACGTGTAATTCTATCCAGAGGTGTTGCCTGTAATTTATTTCCACATTTGTAAATAGTCTCTGACACAATGCTTTGTTATCTTCCAGACAAGAGGGCGGACCAGTGGCCGCTGGTCTACTCCCCCGTCCCGATCGCGATCATCTTCCTGGTGTACCTCTGTGTGGTCTGGGCCGGCCCTCGTCTGATGAAACACAGAGAACCCTTTGACCTCAAAGGCTTTCTCATTGCTTACAACTTCGCCATGGTCGGCCTGTCGGCCTACATGTTCTATGAGGTGTGTGTACTGCTGTTGGTTTTGTTTTAATAGGGGAATCAGATCAATCATGGGCACAGTAGCTTATGGTTCCTCTCAGGGATTTCTGTTTTTCAAAGTCAGCTTTAGATATGTTGGTTTTATGAAGTAATTGTATGAACATTTCCCAGTTCGTGGTCACATCCTGGCTCTCCAGCTACAGCCTCCTCTGTCAGCCGGTAGACTACAGTGACAGCCCTCTGGCAGTGAGGGTAAGCAGGTGTCTTTGACACGTTTGTGGAACATAATTAACATTAAAATACTCCTTCGGACAGATTCAATTCTACATAAAACTCATTTTCCTCCATTGTTTTGCTTCCTCCAGATGGCCAAAGCCTGCTGGTGGTTCTTCTTCTCCAAGGTCATCGAGCTCACGGACACGGTGCGTATATGTTTGTTAAGACCTTTGTAGCGTCAGTGAAATTCAAAGTTGTAAAGAAAACGCGGCGTTAAAACTGTAACGATATCCTCTCGACGAGCAGGTCTTCTTCATCCTGAGGAAGAAGAACAGCCAGCTGACGTACCTTCACATCTACCACCACGGCCCCCTGATGTTCAACTGGTGGGTGGGGATGAAGTATGTGGCCGGCGGACAGTGTAAGTCAATTACTTCAGTCATTTACTTTAAGTGCTATAATGATGTATCATGACCTCGTGTATGAAGATTATTGCCTGATGATGTTCTATGTTTCCCATGAAAAGACTAAACCAATTATACATTAACAGTTATATCTCATTCAACAAAACTATTAAATATGACTACGTGAGCCACTCCACTGCGATGGATACTGTAGTTTATTTTGAATGTGTATTAATCCACACTTTAAAGCTGGAAAATGCATTCTCGCGAAAAGCAACAGTGTCCTGCAGTTGTAATGTATTACTCGGAAAGAAATGGACTTTGGATTAAGTGCCGCAGACATGTTTGGAAAGTTGGAAATTATTGAGAGACACGTTTACTTGTTGGCTTTAGTATTTTTGGGATATTTGTAGGAAATAAAAAGAAAAACTGAAGCATAACACCAGCTATAGAGTTACAGCTTGAACTTGTTGACCTTTTGAAAACGCATTTAAGCGTTAACTTGAGTTTTATTTTCCATTCTAAATGCATATTAGGAGAAGGAGCTTACGACAGGGTGAGATGTGTGTTTTTAGCACGATGGCATGATGTTTAATTTGAAAAAATATCAAAAAGGACACATGCTAATTGAAATGAAAAACAAAAGAGGCTACTGCAACAAAACAGTCGACTCAAAAATGTACAAAAAAACCCCATTTAATTCCAAGAACAAAGTAATTTCCATCTTGAAGCTCATTCATTCAAATTCTCATCTTTGTGACCAAATCTGTTCCTTTGCATTGACGTTGTTTCCTTAATGCAACTAACAAAAGCTTAATTACTGCCTCGTGGGGCTGAAATGTTCTGAAGCTAAACTGTAGCACTAACAAAAAGCCTTGGCAACCTTTTTTTTTTGCAGTCTTCTGTGTTTAGTGCCTCACAAGTTTAAACTTGCAGCAGCTCATACCTAATTCACTTACTATCAGTACTTGCCTTTGTAACACTTCATGTGAAAGTCTTGTTTCTAATGTTTTATAAGCACACTTGTCAGACTAATCCATTCATAAGGTTTAAGTAAATAACTTGTAATACGTCACGTCCGCTTCTTATTCTACTTGGTAAACCTCATTATGGCATACTATACTATGATTTATTTATTTTTAAATGGTATACTATGAACATTTATGACATTACAATGACCTGTCATGACTTTGTAAAGATTTTTTATTACGTTTATTCCATTTTTTGATGTACTATTCTAACAGTTATCTTTTTTTGACATGATTGCATTGTTATTTTTTCATTTTTTGACATAAAACATATGTAATAGATGACATATAATGGCAATTATGACATACAATACAAGTACTTTAATTTTTACTTACTATGACATTTTTGTCATAATGTACCTAGAAATCTTTGACGTAGGATGTTAAGAATTGTGAAAACAAAACGTTGCATACTCGACTGACAGTTTGACATTATTGACATACCTTACTTTTATTATTGACACACTCTAATTATGACAAATGCCAGTTTAGAATGTCCAAAGCCTTATTGACCTGACTTGCAGTTAAAGTGTTAACTTGTCACACTGTTTATTTATTTATTTGAACATATTCTTCTTTATATCCTGCAGCGTTTTTCATTTGCATGGTCAACACCTTCATTCACCTCGTGATGTATTCTTACTACGGCCTGGCTGCGCTCGGCCCTCACATGCAGAAGTACCTGTGGTGGAAGAGATACCTGACCTCTCTGCAGCTGGTGAGTGGGCTCTTCTCCGTCTCTAAAGAACTGTGACTGTACTCGCACCGCGATTGGGAAGTAAATTGATCTGAACTTTACCCCAAATAACTCTCCAGGTGCAGCTTTTTCTGTTCCTTCTGCACTCCGGCTACAACCTGTTCACTGAATGCGACTTCCCCGACGCCATGAACGCAGCGGTGTTCGGTTACTGCGTCACGCTCATCGTCCTCTTCAGTAACTTCTATTATCAGAGCTACCTCAACAAGAAGAAGCAGAAGTAAGAGTATTGTGTCGGCCTGAGGGATTTTTGTTCCGTGTCACCAGTTCTCAATGTCGTCCACTAGAGGGAGCAACAGGCCCACGGGCTGGACGTTGTTCTCCTGGTGCTCATCGTTAAGTGACAGACATGTAAAACTAATGTGATAGATTTGAGTTCTCTCTGCATTTTCTCTGTATTTTATATAAAGTGTCAAATACATGGTTTAAAAAGACATGATCATTCAATTATTTATTTCTTAAATTGAGAAATGACAAACATTTAAATGACTGCTGTAAACAAACTGTACATTTTATACATAGAACAATAAAGTAGGTGGTTTTCTCTGCATTATTGCAGAATTAATGAGTTCACGCCTTCTCCAGAGATAAATCCCCCCCAAAAAAACACAACAAAATATGGAAATTAAAAAAAATAATATTCCACTGCTAAAACACTGCAAAATTATATATTCTTTTTAACACTTCAGTCTAAAATAGATTGAAACATGTAGATTAGATAGAAAAAGGGAAATCTTTAATTACCATTCAGGAGTTTTGTGTTTGAAATGTATATATTAATGCTGAAAAACCTGCATGTGTACATGAGTTCTGAGTTTAAGAAATAAAGTATATGGATCTATGAACAACTTCACTAATAAGAAAAACGGACTCCCGCGTAATTTCTTTGACTCATTCCTTCATTTAAAGTGAGTAAAAATGATTCATATGAGAATAAGGGAATGCAAATATGAGACATGGTCATGAACCTTAATGGTGGGGCACCTTTGTAAATAAGACAAGTAGTTCATCAGATTACAGTACACATCCGTTTCATCTTGCTGGGTTCGCATCCATCTGACGGCTAAATAGGTCAAAATAAGATTGTACAGGAAGTAGAGCAGCGGGGATCCAACTGTGAGAGGATGTAGAGTAGGTGTGGTGAAGCGTGCCAGGCTCCAGTGTTGCTTCATGTCTCCGTATAGACGGAGGGCATGTGGCTCAGGCTGCGGTCGAAGTTGCCCACCTGGAAGAAAATGCTCTCTTCTGGGCTGGAGAACTGGCAGCCGGCGCCGCCTTGAAGCTCCTGGGTCAGGTTGAAGCCTGGAACGCACGTGATGAAGAGCAGTTTGTTTAAAATAAAAGCTGATGAAATCATTCGTCGTCGGTTAAATCTAAAGGTAGAAATGTCCTCACCTGCAGTGCCAGTGTTGCTCGTTGACATGTGGTAGCCATTGTGCTGATGGGAAGTGTAAGCGTGAGAATCTCCCGGGACGTGGACGCCGCCGACCGTCTGCTCCATCCTGTAGGAGTCTCCGAAATGGAAGCAGCTCTGAAAGCTGCCTTGGTATTCTAGGAAAAATAAGACCGGACTTAATCGACCGCCACCAGTGTCTATAGGCGATAGTTTCCAAAAGTCAGAAAGCGGATGAAACTTAATGTGGATCTTAAATTATGACAATGCTATATCTGTTTTTGTGTTCACTGCACCAGCCCCACAGTATGTAACATTCATCCCCATCGTCTCAGTTTGGACCGCAGGAGTCACAATAATGGGAAAGCAGCCTTTGCCTGCAGCTCTTTTTACGCAATTCCCTGACCACAGCGTGGTTAGAGAGACGTCCATGTGTGGATCTTTACAGGGAAAACAGTGTTTAAGGCATTAGGAAAAAGGCTCTGGAGTGACAGCTGTGCCTGCCATGTCGGGGCGCTGAGAGACAGCTGAAAACGTGAGCCAGCATTTTGTTGGCTGATTCAGCTCAGGGAAAAGACTTCCGGCTTGTGGTTTTTCCCCACTCTGTCTCTACGACTCTAATCTCTCTCCGTACTAAAAATGCTCCGACGGAGCCACAGGGCAGTATCGCGGCTCTACGAGACAACCTCCCATTGAGGTTCTTTTATGTGGATCTGCTTGTACAGCAAGTGTTTGAAAAAGGGCACGAGAGGGAGGGAGAGAGAGGGGGCGGGGGGGTAAATTCCCGCAGGAAGTGATACAGGAGTAATACTACATTCTACTGAATCAGCTGCAACGCCAAACATTTCAAGGAAATTGAATTGAAAGGCCAGTGAACATTTTCAAATTCAAGCCAAAACAGACTTCCTGAAACGAGTCGCATGCAGCCAGACGTCTCACGGTCGGCCTCACCGTCGTTGGCAGCCTGATGGTGGTGATAGTGAGAGTAGGGCTTGTGGTGAGGGTGGACATGCTGTTTCTCCAGCGCAGGAGGAGGCGTCCCCGTCCCCTTCATTCCCGGAGACATGAGGGGACCCGACACCCTGGAGGAGACACAGAAAAGGGAAAAGCCGACACTGAAACCTCTCGGTCTGTTCAATTCTTTCCTCGAGCGCTCTTGAATCATGTTCTCAATCGAACGCTTCACGCTCTGTGACATCTCAATCAGAGCAGGATCCCAGCGGCGGCCTGCGAACCGCACGAGCTGAAGAACCCATCGGAGCCGTTGGTGATCCTAAACACACAGAGGAAGAAACATTCCAGGCGTGTGGAAACTTGGGCTCCCCACACGTAATCGTCCTCCTACCACATATTATGATGTTAAGTCAACAAATGGCAGAGTGTGCATTCGAGTGAAGCCAACCCACACACACAAACACACACACACACACACATCAGGAACCCCAGGCTTGGTGGACTACAGAGAAGAAAACACAATAGTGTTTACATGTACGACTTTTGAGAAAAAGACATATTGCGATGACACGTTTGGGACTTTGTGGACCCGAACCGCTTAGAGAACAATAGGGGTTTGCACATCGGCTGCTTTTTGTGGTCACTGATGATTTAAATAAAGGTTTGCCCATGCCATTGGATATATTTGTCATTTGATCCAACGCTCTCAAATGACATAAAATAATATAATTTACATTTTACGCTTTAAATCAAGTATGAACAAGTTTTCAAGACACAAGGGTCATGCGCTGGGAAAACCACAGTACAGGGATCAAAGCGGTAAAAGGAACTGGAGGTTTATTACGATGGTTATTCCACCATTTTGCTTCAAAGTGGATCTTGAATGAACACACACACACACTGCAGCATCTGAGTTCTGTACAACATGCCATCACCGACCATGTAAAGTATGCCATCAGAAAAAAAGGATTTATTTATACAGAAACTAAAATATGAAAAGGGAACGTTGAGGAGAAACAGGAAATGACCCGTGAGTCAACAACCTCTCGCATACTCGACTTTAACATAATGGAACGGCGATCTGGTCCAAATCCAGACCGACTGACCCGCTCCCTTTTCAAAAGGGCAGTTCTCTTGGCGATCACCTCACCAGATATTCAACAGCTACTTCGAACCCTCTCATGACTGCATATCAGGAATGCCAACACATAAACTGCTGCTGTGTTACTGTGCGCCGCCGTGCCGTGGAAGCATATGGTTCGCGCTAAGCGCTATATGAACGTGATGACAGAGTGTTGCTGGAGGAGGCCGAGCCCTCAGATGACTGCACACTGCTCGGCCTGGCTGGAGCCGGCCATGTGACCCGCTGCTCCGCGCGTGAGGGACTATGTCCGTGGTCTTCTGAATCTGGGATTTCAATTATAATATCAACCAGTTGTGGAAAGTAAGTAAGTACATTTAGTCAAGGGTTGTATCTAATTACAGTTTTAGAGTACTTATATCTTGTACAATAATCATAGTCCACTACATTTTAGAGGAAAACTAGTTATTAGTCTATTTTTTTTTTTTAAAGCATATTAAATGTATTCTTAAAGATTAAACTACCTAACTTAAAATAACGTGGTGAGCTCAGCTTCATCTCAACCAGCTACATGACGATCCAACAATGTTAAATAACATGGAGACATGCATTATGCCGCTCTATGGAGACGCTTACCTTTTAAGATCTCTAGTACATTTTGCTTCATATTATGGGACACTTGACTAGACCAGAGCCATTAATGATGTGATATAAACACTTTCACTTGCAAAGTGGTATTTAATAGTGTGGTATTATGACAACAATCTAAATATTTTCTCCACCACCGCTAATCATAAAAAAAGAAGAAGGAATATCACATTTCGCAGGATTAACAAACCAACGCAATTTAAAAGTTAAAGTGTCTTTGTGAAAGACACAATTATTCTACACTCCCACTCAGTGCCTTCTTTCAACATGTTCATCTGGGCATCTCATTTAGGTGCTCGGCTGCGCACCGCCTGCACTTGCCCAAACTGTGCAAGCTTATGTGGCACCCTGAAGCTCTGCGGAAGCTAGCCGTTAGCGAGCATCGGTTAATCCATGGGTTGGCAAAGGCCCAATGCGTGGCCATGTGTTCCTGCAGAGAGCGGCGTTCCCCCGGGAGCTGCTGTCAGCACAAACTCAGGAAACAGTTATACTGTTCATATTTTTACAAGCTGCCTCTATGTGCAGCTAAAGTGAATCATAAGCTAATCACTGCCAGCTGCCCGCGGCCCTGGTCTCGAGCTCGCTTGCTACTCAGGCACGAGGTATGAGGGGAATCTTTCATATGCCACGTTAAGCTCTCTCCCCGATATTCATCTTCGCTGACCATCCTGCACTACTCTGCTTTTTTCCAGCCGGCCCACCCACTCCTGTCCCGCGGCCGTGAGAGAGCGATTTGACCGCTGACCTGCTGATTCCTGAAGGTGGAGTTGGAAGGGGATTTTAAGGTGAGGCTATCAGATTGATGGACACAATTTAATACATATTGAAAAAGGGTTGAGAGGTTAAAGAGAGCGTGAACAGATACGTAAAATGCCTTTGTGTCCTGTCGAATATAACAGATGGATGTGACCTCGCGTGAAGACGGTGTCGGAAGGAGATGGAAGCGGCGGGCTGGATGGTTTTATGAGAACACAGCTTAGGGACTTCGACTTGAGTGGCCCAGTAAATGGTTGTGTGAGTAATAAGGGAAAGCTGATGTCATCCTGGGAACACGTTTGGATTCAGCACAGTTCCCGACTAAACATCTGAGAAATTAAATAGTACGTAAGAAGAAGAGGACCTCCAACCTGGACTGCTTGCTGCCCGATGAAGCCACGATAAAGACCAGACCAAATAACTGGTGTTCAGGCATGCAGGCACGGGCGTCGACCCCAACTATTGTCCAGAAGCACGACTACAAGTTGATGTGTTGTGTTGTGTTGAAGACAAACTGACGCATGATGGGATGGAAAGAAACCTGAAGATTCATGAGCAGCCGTGCTCTGCCGCTCGTTCGTCTTCCTTCACCTGCAATGAACTGTCCCCCCAGGGAGTGAGGATCAGGCCCTGTCCTCCATAGACCCTACGCTCTCCACAAACACCCTCTGCTTCGCCTCTCATCTCTTCGACCATTAAGCCCCTCTGATGGATGACGGGGGCTTCTTTGGCACAGATTGGTGGGAACACTTCTGGTTCTGGTTAGCAAGCTAAAGCTGCGCTTGAGAGACCGACTAAAGCATCCTGGCTAAAGCTAAAGCTAAGCCGGCCCCGCAGGGCCCGGTGTGAAAAGCACAGCCAGAGCTCCTGATATTCCCGGGGCCCCGAAAAGCTCCCCGTTAGTCCCGGAAAGATAACTGCCGTGCTCAAAACAAGGGATCCATCTTTAATCACCGTCCTTCTTGGTGGAATTTGACAGTAAATCATCTGAATCCTTCCTCAGAGCGAACCATTTGCATGGACGGGTTAATTGAAGACTGCACATTTAATAAGTGAGGACCACAAAATGAGTGCGCGACCACAAGCTGCCATGATCGACAAGCCCGAAAACCGTTTTGTTTGGGCTGTGAGATTGACACTCGTTTTTTTGGATCACTGCAGAATGATAATGGCTGGAAGACAGACAGTGTCGAGTTACTGCCCTTCAAGCAGGAGATCTTAATGTAGCTCTGTGCCGTCTCTGCCGCCACTCTAATTCAATTAGCCCGTGTCAATCACTGCTGAGGTATCAAACCACCTCAGACTAATATTTGCGGAGGGGCTCTAATATCAATACGCAGGTAAAAGGCTGGAGACTCCCCCCTTCGCAATTATATAACCACACATGGCCGAAGCAGTGAATGACAACATTTACCACCCATCTCTCTGTGAGCACAGGCCGCCACGGTCGGAACAGCCATCTCTGTGAGAGAGGCCCGACATTCACATGCACTTGTGCCACGCCGATTGCCAAATGTATTTTAACTGGCATATTTAAATATTAGCTTCAGAAAAATGACACTGGTATTTACAAAGTAAAATGAGTCTAAATGGCCCATTTCAGCCAGAGTAAACACATTAAGCTATGAGGTCAGAGGCTGCCACAGTAGAGGCAGGTTAGTTTGATAATTTTGTCAAAATGTTTAATGTCCTGCTAAACCGTTTGGGAAAAACAAGTGCGGTGCTGATATTGACTTTGGCAGCAGCCTGTATACTCAAGGCTTCAAACATGTAAATCAAATGCTCCATCTTCAGGCAAATGTGAGTCGACGTTTCATGCGCGGCTGGTTGTACGGCAGGTCCCCTGCCACAACTCGCTTTTTTCTTTTGCGCCTGACCCCACCCTCTGTCCACAGTGTGTGATGAACAGATACGGCACTACAGTACGCGCGTGTGTGTGTGTGTGTGTGTGTGTGTGTGTGCATTTATGACTCCTTCTAGCTCAAACATCTTGATGTGATGAAATCTGTAAATTGGGAAACCGCGTCAATCTTCAAGCATTGTCATCACGTCAAAAGTACGTCGGAGCTTACGGTCGGCGAGGAACACGGGAGATTACTTATATGGCATAAGAGGCACTCCGGTTACATAACGGGGATTCTCACTGCTAAACCACACACACACACACACACACACACACACAGGTCAGATGTTCCTCATCAAGCACCCGAAGGCACAGACGCACGTCTCACATCCAATAATGTAACCCTGCCGCTGCCACCGCCGTAACGGCGTCCCCTCCTCAGGTCCTTTTCACTTTCCATTCCTCTCCTCACGCTGGTAATTGTGCATGCCGCAGAGAAGGAGGCACTGGAAACCGCAAGGTCATTTCAGTGTTCCGCGCCTTGCTTTCAAGGCTTGAAACAACACATCACCTTCCAGATGCTTCCAGGCCGGCCCGGCGTCCCGGAGCGGCGCTCGGACGTTTACATCCAGACGCTTTCGCCGCGCCGGCCCGCTGCACTGTTTGTGCTGGAAATCGAGCAGTCTGCTGTGCCTCACACCCCAATCACACGCAATCATGTGTGTTTCCTGGATAAACTATATGTAAACTCCTCTCACTCACACACACACACACACGCGCACACACACGTACATATACATGGGAGGCTCTGAGAGTAAGAAGGCCATCAAACCTCATTCTGTCATACGTCTACGCTGTGTATACACTACCATAAACGTGTATATACACACACAGACACCCAATGAGCGGACCACAGAGGTAAAAGAAAGCATGTGTACGTAACATGATCACTTTTGTAACACAGGGTTTATGATGCTTGATTCCATCCCCTCTTTCTCAATGTTATTACACTGTAAAAGGCTGTTTTCCTTTCCTACCTCCCTGGTTTTCGGCACATTGTTTAGTACGGTGCACACTGTGCCTCCTGACGACACTCGGGCTCTGTAACTCCTCTCTGCCGGCTCTTGGGGGAAATCATCGACGTTAATAGGAAACATGCTGCGCGTCACACACACGAAGAACAACACATCCACATGAAAGGAATTGTCCTTTTCAAGGGTCCACGAGCAAGACAATTGCACCTCGATATGTTGCAGCTTTTCCAGGCACTCTTGGATGCTCTGGGAGCTGGTAGCTTTCTAAAAATGTGTTTTAGTGCAGCAATTAATGTATTCTCGTTACAGTTCATTTCTTCATGAAATTTACAAAAATATTAATCAGGACTGACTAGAAACTCCTTTTCTTCTTTGACAAAGAAGTAGCAAGTCGTACATGATACAACATTGTCTTCATTATTGCTTTTTCCTCAGTTGAACCTATTTTTTACAAATAGTCTGGAAAATGCATCATCTTGTGAGATGGCACAATGTAACGCTGTTCATTGTTTGTGGAGGATGTAAAATCCCGCCACAAATCAAGTGTCTGCTGCAGTATTTGATGGTCTGTTAAACAAAGACCAGTCCATCATTACACTATGGATTGTTTGGGAATGTTGTCTGTTTTCAAATGTGTTGATTCATGTCATTTGAGGATAAAACACCAAAACGAGGATCCTAAGACATTTTACGCTCATTAAAGTGCAAATTACGTGCGGCCAAAGGGGTTGCAGTCATCGCATTGATACTCTCCTATCCAGTGGAGATGGGGGAACTCATCAAAACAGATTCCAGTGCCAAAAATAGAGTTATTGATGTGTCACGTTGACCTTGTGGTGACCAGCACAGCCCCTCTTCCCACGAGGGATGTCGTAGGGGGTTGTGGAGTCCAGTTTGTTTCCAGTAAGACGGCCAAACGCGTTTGTCAGCAGGACTGAGAGGCTTAACCTAATATGATCTAAGGGTTCGCCCTGCGGATCTGCTTCGATTCAGGAAGATAAATAGGTGAAAAACAATGGAGACGCAGTGGGTCATTGTCAGTGTTCGTATCATAATACTATCAGTGTGCTAAAAAGAGGAACAAAGTTGTGTGTTTTTATAATATACGGATACCGATATGTTACTGTGTGAAAATAGTCACTGAGACCAAGTTGTAATGTTCTTGTTCATCTTCCACCACTGAATGTTTTGCCAACTTCATCTTAAAAAGCTGAACCTCACCAGTCCGTGACGTCACATGACTTTACCGCACATGTTTGACTTTATTCAATCAGAATAGTCATGAGACTG
Organism: Clinocottus analis; assembly: GCF_023055335.1. Taxonomy (NCBI): domain Eukaryota; kingdom Metazoa; phylum Chordata; class Actinopteri; order Perciformes; family Cottidae; genus Clinocottus; species Clinocottus analis. Next base: position 2,119,637 of record NW_027175987.1, read on the forward strand.
TGACAAAGCTTTACATGACTCTCTGGAGAGTTTACCACTTATTAACGGGGAAATGTACACTAACACCAGATTGGATGTTTGTGTTTCCCACCCTTTGTCCCCCTTGACGGTGACGGGGTGAGTATGATGCATCTCCGCAGCGGAACACTGAACACACCCATGTCACGCATCCATATTGAGGACTCACCCGTCTCTTGCGCCGTCCATGGCAGCCAGCGGCGACAGGTGATGAGGGCTGCCGAGGTCCCGGTCCAGTCGGTGCTGTCGGGAGGGCAGGTCGCCGGTGGAGACGGAGGCGTTGGGGGGAGGGGGGAGGAGCTCCACTGAGGCGCTGTGATGGGGGGTGCTGGAGCCAGCGTACAGGCCTGAAAGACAAACAAAGCTAATTGGGTAAATGTGCCAATTAAACTCGAGGGTCCTGCGCTCCGTCTTTCCTTTGAGCAAATTAAAAGCCATTTCATGGCAACGGGATTTTGTTTTGACAACCTTCATCCAATCAGAGAGCTTTGTATAGCAAAATAAAATGATCTGTGTTTGCGCTGTTTGTAATTTAGGGTACATTGTTTGTGCTGCCACGGGGATTGGCCTCATTTGTCCTTTCAGCTGTTTGTTCTTATTAAACAAGAATACACTAAAATGTTACATGTGTTTGAATGCTCACGTTGAAACAGGGAATTCAAAAGGAGGTATACTGTATAGAATTGTGTGTGCTTGTGCTTGTTGATGGTCACGGTTATGGCTATGCTAGTTAGTACATTCAGGCGTATATGTCATGTATTTCTGCATGCACAAAGATCATTTTTGATGAACATTTTGTTTAGACAGTGGACTGCAGGGGGCATTATTATTCATGTGAAGCTGGCTGCATGTTGCCAACCTTTCTACTGTTTCAAGCTGTGGACTCCAATATAAAACAGATCATTTTTCTATTCAGATGCATCGCACACTAGGGCTACAACTAATAATTATTACAGCTTTAGCAGATGAAGCTGGGAAGATAATTATGTATCTTTGCATTTCGGAAGCAGCTAGTGTTCTGCCATATGTGCTTGAATACAATTTCCCTGAAATCGGTGTCAATTTGTCAGCACATTGTGCACGTCTTCCAGTACTTGCACTTGCATATCCATCAACTAATACTGTCAAACATCTGACATTTCCATCAGTTCCCTCTACAAGTTTTTATAATCTGCCGCTCCATGTTTCTCCAGAGAGAGACGACTGACCAATCATAGTGAAAAACAAGAACTAAACCGAGTCTGGTTAAGAAAGGTAATGCTGGAACTGTCCTTATTCCCCCTAAAACACTAAATCTACTCTCTCCATCTTCTGCTCCGTTTATCGCCTGATTTCTTTCCCAGCGTCCAGGAGGAGAGCGACGCGCTGACTGTCTCGGGCAGTTAACCAGCGGCGAGAGGGGACGACAGGAGATGAAAGGAAGGAAGAAAAGATCGGTGCTCCTGGTTTTGCCGTTTCCAGGCCCAGCTGTTCTCAAGTGGAAGCATGCTGGGCCCGTGATCTGACAGCACTCTGAAATGGTTACAAGCTTGATTCATTACCCCCAAATCATCAATCACAGAGCTTAAATGTTTTCCCCTTTAGCCCCAACATCTGCTACCAAACCGGCAAAACAGTCGGCAAATAATGGCTGTGATTGCCTCAATTTCAGTTCCTTGTGGAGGGAGAGTGAAAGGATCTGGTGGTCCTGATGGGTTTGTAGAGGATTATGCTCTGAAATGCTTCTGGTCAAGTTCAGGAAGAAGGCTCAGTGTGACAGGGATATGGAGAGATATATCGGCCATTCAGCACGATAGCAGGAGCGTGTAAACTTCTGCATTAAAACTGTGATGAATCCTTCCTCTGGGTAATCAGGCAACACTCTAATTATGCTCTATAAAACAGAGAGGGGCTTCTCGTAAGTCTCGCTGCAGCCATGTGAATAAGAGCAGCCTTATTAACCGCCGAACAGGAAAACAAGTTTATCTCTGACTGGAAGCATGACTCATTTTCTGCTCCGCAAGTGTTAATGATGGGATAGCTGCCCACTTTGCTCCACCTCTTCCATGCATCCTATTGGCCCGGGAACAAAGGGAAACTCATGCAAATCGGGACCCTGAATGCCAACTCGCCACATTTCTGCTGGCCTGGAATAACACCGCATCCCCGAACGCTTTGGCTTCGGCTCACGAGCGAGCTCCTTGGGGCTTTGAACCATTTAAAACAAGAGAGCGAGCAAGATCCACTCAGAAACAGAGAGCGGCCGAGGGGGAAAAAGTCAAGACTCAGAGGCCCAATTCGACATTCAAAGACAAGTTGAGCGTACACAGTCCTCAACGGTGCGCTGAGTTCCAGCAACAATAACAGAGAGCAACGGGGAGACTGGACAGAGCACAGGCAGAAAACAAGGACAGATGAGTCCATGAAATGAGGGAGCAGCAGGGAAGCTCTCTCTTGCCTTTAGGATGGTCATAAACTCATAATCCATTTATCTCTCTCCTCTTACCAAGTAGCGTTGACGTTTGGTGACGGTCAAATTCATCAATTAGAAAAATGGAAGTTTGAAAGGCCACATGTGATGAATAAAAGTTTCCCTTTGTAGCGGTTCATAATGGATTTAGCAGCCTTTGCATGACAGGATGACAGGTTAACATGATATGGTTATAAAATACAAACCAAACAAATAAAGGCGCCAGGTTGTAAAACTTCCACCTAAACATAACTAACCACATAGAGTCCAAAAAAATGTTGTTAGAAAATGTGTATAATCAATTAAAGATAAATTACAGTGCTGTAATTTGTTTGTGTTTTGACAAAGACGCCCAAAGTATGATTTTTACTGCCTGATAGCACAAAATTACCATAATAAATCTGCAGAAATGTTGACATTGCTGTTGATGACTACCAATGACTCAGTGATTGCTTTTCCAGGTGGTCGGACCCCACTCGCTGGCCTGTTCTTCTGTTTTGGAACAAATACTCCCCGACCATCGATTTTTGGGACATTAACTGTGGTTGAGCAAGTCAAAATATGAGTGCAAATGTCTCCTGCGCTCACATTTTGAATTGCTCAAGCGCCGTTAATTGTGCTACTTCTGGTATCATATGACATGTTTTTATCCAAGCCCAAAAGGAAATGATAAAAGATGTATTACTCATTAAAATGTTATATATTAGGAATTCATGCCATAATAATTCACTTTTCGTGAATGGAAGCTGTCTCACGAAACTTAAAATCAACATGGATTAAATGACAGCATAGATTTGTGGTTTAAATTATTATAAATGTGTAAGATGTGTGTGGTACTAAATGGGAAGTGTACGATAGTAACGTTTGAACCACCAAAAGGTTGGCGTGCTCTGGGAAAAGAAGGACAGCAGGAGAGTTTTCCAAAATCTAACACAAAAACTGTATTACTCACACGTTCGTTGTTTTTTTAATCTGAAAATAATTGTTTTTGAGAGATGGAATTTGTTCTCCAACAAATACTGGACTTAAGGTCCCTTTGAGTTATACGCTTCTTCACCCCTATAAAAGGACAACACTGTAATTTAGCTAAAATACTATTATATGGAATTCGGGCAAATACTACTGACCCAGGATCAGGCTAGTGGCGAGTAATTTACACATTTCTTCAGACAGAAGAAGCCAAATTGGGAGAGCGATTTGGGCAAATTATTGATGATGAATGTCTTACTCAAACACTCATTTATTGTCGCAAATCTCTCGCTAAGTCCCCAACTTTATGGAAGGTACAGAGCGAAAGTAGAGACTTTGACGCTGAATATCAGATTACTGAATTCCTTCATAGAGGGGAAGAAGTTAATCAGGGTGTTAGATGACACGGCAGCATCCTGTGTGTGCACCTGTGAAGATGTCTTGGCCCAGGCCAGGAGAACGGCCATCTTTGCCGTTGTAGAGGTGCTGCGAGGAGGCGGAGCCCTGGAGGTGCTGCATGGACAGACAGTCACTCAGGATGTCCTGCTCCAAGTGAGGACAGGGTCGAAGCTGTCAATGAAACAAAACAGAAGAATAAACACAGAATGTTTACAAGAAATGATGTTGAGTCACTCCATCTGGTTTGCAAGAGTACCCAAGGACAGAACACAGCCTCAGCTCTGTCTATTTGTAGGCTGGACTCTATGTGGGGTGTGTTTTCTTCCTTTTTGTTTTCTCTTTTTGTGCAATAACGTAATAGTAATGTTAATTTGAAACAGTAACTCAACAAATGAGAATACGTTGTCAGTCAGGGGGAACCGGAGGACTCCTTTTTGAGTCACGCGTTGGCCTTGGACATTGTGGGTAAGTGATCACTGTACCAACTCAGAGCCAACGCGAGATTGCTTCTGTTTCTCTCACTGCCAACAGTAATGGGGGCAACTGAAGACACATTTCAGCTGGAGAGTCGTTCACACGCAACGCAGAAGAAACCAAAACCTAAGGAAACTCATGTCAATTGGAGGAAAGGGACATCTGCCTTATGGATCAGTGGAACAGCTGACCTCTGCTGTATACATCAGTGGACTTCTCTGTAATGAAACTTTACAGTTGCTGAGGTACACACCAGGCCTGAACTAACAACCACATAGTTCTTTTCCTCAGGAGATTCAGCTTCAAAGGACCTGTAAATTCAACACTGGGACTAGCCTGTAGCTGATTATCAAAAGAAATACAAGAAGAAATAAAGGCGTTTTAAACCAAGAGTGTGTAAAACAGCATGGTGTGTGTTGGGGAAAGAGGAATCTAACACAAATCGTAATGGCATCTATTTGGCTCCGACATGTGGACAATATCTACGACAGTAGATTTACTGAGCGTTCATAAAAGCCTGATGTAGATCATTCATCTCCAACACAAACCTTTGTTGTTGTCCACAAACTAATGCATCATCGATGAGCCACTGGGTTCCTTAATATGAGAAACAAATGTGCAGTTGCACTAATTAACTCAACACCAATGTAATTCTAAGCTACGCAGTTTATCATCATTGAACCATTGATCAAGTTAGACCAAATGTTTAAATCATATTCAGTTTTTTATTCTAAAATGTAATCGGTTCAACTGCGATATCATTTCAATGTATTTATCATGCTTTATACATATAAGGAACATGTTCCTTGTTTTAATTCAGTGATGAGTCAATTTCCACTGAGGAAAAACTAAAGTTTGAACTTCCGACATACTTGGCTTGAGTTTATCAGAGGGGATAAAAACCTGTCAGTGTTGCTGCGAGTCATTTGGACCAGCAAGTGTATCTATAAAATAAAGTGCTCCAGGTGACACGGTTGGTGTTGTTCCCCGAGGTTTTAACACCATCATCATCCTCATTGCGACCCATAAATCTGCCCACCTGTTTCTCTGTGTCCGCCTGTCTTTCTGTCCATCCACAAATCCAGGCTTTGTTACTCCACAAAAATAAATTCCACATTTTTGGTTTTCTGGTTGTGCTGTGGTCGGAAACATTCTTCAGTACTATCACAACAATTTACTCTTCCCTCTGATCATTCCCAGCTATCAACAGCGATGAGCCAAGTGGACGGCTAACAATGTAATATCCGTGCGTGACTTCAATCTTTGAGGACCTTCTACCTATCACGGATGATACATTTTTACACAGCTGGCATCATCCACGTTATGATTTCACACTGAGATACTGCATCTCAGTAAATGTGTATGTGCTCGTTCTCCTGGGGATCCTTATAAGTGCCCGGCAAAACATTCATCACATGTAATTGGGGCCTGTTCTCCCCACTGCCGCACTCCTAACAGTTTCTCTGGGCCGCTCCAAGAGTGGAGTAAGAGCGTTTGTTTGACATTTGTCCATAACATCTGGCCACTGGGGTATTCCACAGCTCAGCTTATTAACAATGCTACAAGCACACATGTGTTTCCCTTTACGGCGCTAAGCAAAGAAACACATCATCCAGACTTCCACTATCCAGCCCCTTCCACAACAATGAGCCCATTCTCTGTTATTTACCCGCTTCCAGTCAGGGAAAGAATGGGCTTTTGACCACGAGCATGACAGAAATGTGGTCAAACCTGATCTATTGCTGGGGTAATGATTCTCAAAGGCACCCCTCTACGCGGCCTCCCAAGCGCTCAATTAAAGCAACGAGATGGATCTGCAGATAAAGTACATCAGAACGGGACAGATTACATAAAGTGGTCCGTTTGCGAGACCTGTAGCCCGAGCGTATTGACTTGAATGAAGTCACGCTGACACAGTAGCGCTTGAGCAGGTCATTGCAAAGATCTACTCTGCGTGACATGCAGGCAAAGCCAAACACATGTATGTACTCCCATGAGGATTTGTTAAGACAACTGCAAAATGAAACGCAATACGGACTTGTCATCTTTAAGTTAGAGACACAACATGTACTTCTTCGTTGCTTTTTATTTGATGTCATTGAAGTAAATGTCAAGTTACAGATGTCGTACAAATGACATAATACTTGACCGCTGCACTGTGGTTTCTCTTGAAATGTCTTTTCATCACTCCCCTGGAGAAGGTGTCTTACCTTTCTACGCACCTGTTGCTCTTTGGCCGAGTGGATCTTGACATGTTTGCGCAGGGAGCTGGGATCTGTGTAGCGCTTGGTGCAGCCAGGGATCTGACAGGCGTACGGTTTCTACAAGCAGAGAGAAAGATATAGTTCACACACCAGTTTAAAGTGTACAATACACTAAAATAAACATTAGAATAAGGACAGAGACACAAGGACAAAAGTTGGGCAGTTATTCAAGAACGCATGAGAGACATTGAGTCTGATTGCAGCCGCGGTGCCGCAACTGTATTGTCCTGTTAATGTCTGTAAAGCAGTGGCTATGCGTTCAGTTTCTTCAACCATATTACCAATATTTGTGACTTTTATGAGTCATGGGGCAAACTCAGCTAATGTGTGACATTAACATCAGAAGTTTGGACCAACTCCACTTCTCCGGAGCTCCCGTCTGCTCTCCTCCCGGCAAAGAAGTCTGCCAGCGACATGGAGGGAACGGTACGTTCATGACTAGCATTGAGAAAGTAGAGACGAAGTAAAAGTACCAGTAGGTGGGTTTGTAGCCCACCAGCCAATCTAAGCAGTGGCGTTCCATAAGAACACACCGCCACGGCTGCAATCAGCCTCTACTGGCAGAAATTGGGAAATTAGGGAGTGAGTATGCAAAATGTATTCACAGGAAAGATTGAAATTTGTTAAAGTAAAGGCAAAGTTCAAGTCCTACCTTTCAGCTGAGAAATTCTGACAGAATTTGAAGTAAGAAGAAGGGGAAAAAAAGCATGAAAAAGAAAAAAGAAAAGAGCCATTATTAAATAATCAATACCACATAATCTCCCTCTTATGTTTTTTTAATTTATATCCATGACTTTGAAGCGAATCTTGCTGTTGCATGTATTTATATAGATATATCCTCCTTTTGTGTGGTAACAAACCCTCTGTTGATACACCAAAGTGGCACAAATTATATAACTACTTGACAACGTGTGTAAAACAGTCAGCTATCATATCGTGAGAAATCGTTAGTTGTTTTTTTACACAAATAAGGAAATATGACTGAAATGTTCTGCATTGAATATTGTGGACCAATGAAAAACAGTTAGTATTACTACTTCATACGGTCAGTACGTCAGTGTGCATGCTGACATACAGACGGCTGTAAGGAGGGAGATGTAAGATTAGAGGACATGACATCTCTAATTCCTCATCATTTCACATTCTTCTCATTAACCAAACAAATATAGCATGGAGCTAGCTGATTGAGGGATTTTTCCTCTCGCTGCAATTTTTTTTTTTCATCCTCAGTAATACAAGTTGGCCATTAAAGTGTAAGGAGATATGCGTCTCTATTAGCTCTGCCTCCATACCATAACCTTCTCTGTTAATAAGCCATTGTTATTGCAAGGTCAAAGTGCCAGTCATCTCCACCATGTTTGTTTTGCCGAGCAACGCACCCAACACAGCGCAGAACCTTGAATTAAAAAAAAAAAAAAAAAAAATCGAGCACAACTTCTGTGAAGAATAAATACCATTAAAGCTTGAAAATGATTTTCTCCCAAAGTGTTTTTGGCAGGGCGGGCAGCTGGGCAGGCACAGTGAATACCTTAGCAGGGTGTTAATGTGAAGGTATAAGCATCGGGGTCCCAGATTAGCTGTATCAGTTGCCCTACTGTGGAAAGAGTGGTGAAGAAAATCCCCAAATGATAGAATAACAAGTCTGCATTCAAAATTCTGCTTAAGTAAAGGGTCTGAGTGATTTATTATAACGTGTACCAAAAGCATTGGCGGCTGGCCAATACAGGAAGGAACACAGGGTGAAAATGTTATGGAAATATAATAAAAAATAAAGTTAAAATCCAATATCGCTTTCAATTAAAGTTTTGCAGAAAGTCGAGCGCTTACTGATTAAAGAGATTCCCACTGTTTGCCTACAGCTCTCTTTCTACTTGCTCAGCATCACTCAGGTTTTATGCTCTTTGGCTTCTTCGGTACTTTGACTTTGAGGTGGAGTGGAGAAAGGAAAAAAGGTAACGCTCTCCATCGTGTTTAGGTAAAATAGATACTCTTTAAAACAAATGAACTGTTGCCATGTTAACAACTTGAAGGCTCTCAAAATAAGTGTTAAGGAACACATTGACATGTTGTGATTTATCTAAATAATCTGTAAATAATCTTCATCTGTTGAAAAATTGTTTGCAGAGTTTTGTTGTAGATATGGAATCAAATCAAGGTTTCAAGGATAGAGGGGTGTCGTCTGTTAAATTGCTATAAATCAATAAAAGTGAATGGACTTGGCTGAATATGCCCCCGTGGAGGCAGAGCATGTAACATTTACAAGATGTTAATTTTTTAATTCATAAAGACACTTTAGGCTTTACTAACTGACATGCAGGTTAGAAAATGTAAATAGTATTGTTGCCTCCTAATACTATCCAAAATAACATCCTTGATTTCCAGGGCTACGGTTGACATCATTGTTTTGGCTTGTTGGCTTCAAGCTGGTATGTGTATACTTTTTTAGGGATCCCAGATTACTTTCAGCTAACAAGTAGTAATCTCAAACATGTAAATATTGACATTGAATAGTTGCTAAGAAGAAAGTACTGTGACATGTTGCGGTGAAACAGTCAAGTTCTCTGAATTGTGGAAAAATCACAAATCCCTCAATTGTAACAAAAGAAGTTATTTACTCCCCAGTTGTGTCGACGTGCGGGTGGTGATAAAGTGAGGTATTTGCAGGCTTACTGAGACATGACGAGTGGCAGCGATGGCTGACTCAACCTTTCCCTCCCAGTATACAGGTCAGGGAAACAGGCGCAGCTCTGTGTGATCTCGCAGCTCCAATCCAAGTCTGTTACGGCCCGAGCTGCGACTCGGCCTCATGGAACCGATCCTTTAATGATCTGTGGCGTTTCACTGCCAGCGCGGAGAGAGTGAGAAAACGCCGCACCGCTCACTGCCCGACAGCAAAATGAACGTGCAACACTTTTTCGCGACGTGGAAATGGGCCTCGCAACTTGGACGGCGGTGCAGTTTTTAGTGCTGGTGTGAAAGTGAAGGAGGGTGTGAGCGCACACATACGCGGAGCGGACCATCGCTGCTACTGACGTTCTAATTTTGCATGTACTCTAATCCCTGAGTGAATTTGGTAGAAACTAAATGCAGCTTGTACCCAACACATGCAAACATTTTATAGACCATAATTTCGTGCAGCCATGCCTTCTGCAACACAGCGACCACCCAGACTATTTCAACTGTTGGCCCAAGACGGGTTAACATGAACCTACTCCGGTGAGAAATCGGGAGGAGAGACCGAGCAGAGACTAGTTTCTGACCGTGTCCAGGTGAGTACGCTGATGCTTGGCTCGGTCGCTGGAGTTGCTGAAAGCTTTCTGGCAGCCGGGGTGCTGGCACAGGTACGGCTTCTCTCCTGTGTGGCTCCTCAGGTGGATCTTTAGGTTCTCCAGACGTGAAAACGCTTTGTTACAACCCTCGAACTGTGGGAAAAGGGAAGACGGCACACATCTGTCACAGCTGACACAGGAACGCATGCATACACAGATGCATGCACACAGACAACCGCAGGTAAGCACAAGACCACACAAGGAAATAAACAGACACCCACGTACACAAACACACATACACACAGATACGCGGAGAAGCACACCCACACAAAGAAATCAATCCGTGTAAAGCGGGCATGTTCTGGGAAGAGGTGGGCTCTCTTTGTGCACTTCTGTGAATCAGAAAAAAAAGCTGTCCCACTCTTTCCCAAAGTCCCTTGATCACTTGCACAGCTGGAGGAGTTCACTCTACACCACATATTCATCGCCAGCTATGGAAAAGTGAGAGATGCTGACGAACATGGGTGGTATGATTGCGAGCCTTTTTTTTCCATGGCTCTTGAGTTACGCAGCCGGCCCAGGGATCTCTGTTAAAAACCACATCCACTTGAAAGACTAGCGGCACTGCGTGACAGCGCACCTGCCTCGAGGCTGCCGCGGCGTCGAAATTGCAGGGGAAACTGGAGTGCGCCGTACAGCGGCGGTTAATGGGCTGTAATGCATAGCATGAGATAAGTGTTCTGCCGTGTATAGGGCATTAGACTGACAAGTGACAGCGGCTGTAAACAGGCTCATATCCGACCCAGCTTGGCCTATTTGATCCAAACCACTCAGCCAATGAACACCACAGATTTGTTAACATGTGAATGATTCATGAGGCTTCTCGCATATCCACTCCTGCTCTTAAGCAGAAAACACGGCTGATTGGTTGATGAGGCGGTCCATGTCAGGACCCCCTACAGGGGCCGCTGAGCAAAGAGTCACACGTTGCATGAGGGCATCGTCGTATGGGAAGCAGAGCTCAATGTTACTTATATCTCCCTCGGGTTAAGCTCATTTCCGTATTCAGCAGCAGCTGGACATCAATATACTGAGACTGTCACAGGGAACAAAAGGAGCAGGTGAAGAGCTCATGTTAGCGTCCTTCTTCTTTACTGCCGCTTGCCTGTCACTGTATAAGGACTTCAGATGCATGGCTTGTATGGCTGCACATAAGGGGGGCACAGGACAGGTGGATGCGTGAACACAAAAGAGTACGAAGACAAAAGGTAGCGCAATAGACACGAAGAGTAATAGGTGTGTAAACTGGTTCAGCAAATGAAAGCGACTATTAGCCCTTTTTGACCTAAATGTTTATGAACTATGGTACCAGAGGAACTAAAGTCAGGAACTGAAAATAACGTTTGTTTGCACCTCCAACGCATTGGAATAACTGAAGATTAGACCAATTAGGTTGATGACGAATTTAAAAACGGCTTTACTCATTCCATGTCAGCAACCTAAATATGAGGCTCAAAACAGAGAAACAAGGAACCAGGAAGGCATCCAGGCTGATAAAAAAACAGGGTGCAGTTATTTTAACTTTGAACTCTTAAGTTTCCCCGTAACTGTCAGACAATATCTCCTAAAATATCAGCTTCCTCACTCTTGGATCTTACCTAAAAAAAAACAATGTATTGCAAGGGGCTCAGCTGACCTCAGTGCAAATGCAACTTCATTTACAAACGGAGGCACCGCGGTCTCTACTGTCCATTGTAGCCTGACCTTTAGTGAAGCCTGCTGACGACAGGTCGGGTTACGGCTAAGGAGAGAGTGACACCATTCTTCTAATAGGCCTTCAGCTTCATCTAGGCTCAGTACTCATCCCTGGTCTCCTTCATTCACTCACACAGCACAGGCAGGGCCTTCTATTCACCGAGGCACCATTTAATACAGGCGAAACCTAAGCCAGTCATGGTAGAGCCGTGTTGGGTGACCAGGCTGATCTGTGGATGTTTGTGCTTGTGTGGATGAGTAGGAGAGGTCTTAATCCGCCCCGATTAGGGCGACACGACGCACATCTCCTGAAGTTTGTAAAGCCATTTAAAAACTTAGCGAGTTTTTTTTGTTGTTTTTTTTAACTTAAAACAAAACTGGGTAAGACATATGCTGTGAATGAATTAACGGCTCAGGAGTAAAGCTTCAAATAGTTTTACCTCATCCAGGTCTTTTAAAGGTATCAGTACAATCAAAGTCTAAAATTAAGCGAATTAAGACATTTGACATGCCATTTTTTGATACTACTTCCATATCCATAATTAAAAAGGAGGTTCAATAAACAGCCCTATGTACAAGATCATATGTAATTATCTATGTGTTTGAGCCAGTGTACCGTTTGGTGTGGTTGAAGCTGAGAAGATAAATACATAACTACAATATAACTGACTCCTTGACCAGACAGCAACACTAACGTCATAATGACGCAGTGGACAGGACAAGAATGTAGCACGAATAAAACATTTCACCCTGGATACAAACATTCTGTCCGGGCGTCATCATTCAATCATGGAAAATGTCTTTAAGAGTTCACACCGCGCAGCGTTGCACAGGCGGAAACATATTATTCTAAAGTCTTGCCAATCAAATGCTTTGGATGGAAACGAGAGACGCAGCGAGGGTGGGAAAGTTTAATAAAATTCGGAGTGCAGGGGAACATCCACACTGCCGTACCAGTCATGACAGACGTGGTCCATGCTGCTGAAATGCGGCGCCGGGCATTTGAGTTTGGAAAACAAACACGGCTATTATTGACGTGCCAAATTTGTGTATTTATGTATAAGGGAATAATCACTCTTTCATTGCTTTCTTTTCCGTAATACAAATTTGAGGCTAAATTATAGTTACGGGTCCGTGGAGGAAAGCGTGTTAATCGTGTAGAGCGTATTATTACTCTGGAAGTAGCAGAGAGACGAGGTTTTCCTGCCTGCTGGGAAACCAATAGGCACTGCCACCCCGAGACATGAACATTACCCAGAACCCAGTGTGAAATATGTTATTCTATAGTAAGGTTGTTGTTTTTTTAGCGTCGCCAATCTAATGGTTAAAATTACTTCTTTTATTGAGTTCATGGACTGTCAAAAACCTATTCAGATTTGGATATTTGAAGGCATGCAGTTAAATCCAGTAATGCTCCTGTTACTGAATAAAGTGTTTAAACCGTATTGGGCAGTTTGTCTTATTTTGGGAAAAGGTTACCTTATGGCAATTATTCATCCTCGGTTATGAGCTTGATTCCAACGAGATTGACCAAAGTGAAACATATAATGATGATCAAAAACCTGTGTGTTAACAAGGCACTCGTGTCAGTAGGTTCCCTATATCGTCCATGAGGAGTTGCCTAAATTATAAACCGTTTCGAAAGAAATGAACACAGAGGTTAAAGATGCATGAACATGGAGTCGTGGTGGCGGAGGCACAGGACACAGGCCTGATTTTACCATCGATATTATCTCTGAAAACAGTTTAGACGGCGCTAATCACATTAATTGCTTTAAACATGTTTAGTTTTCCTCTCTGAAACCTCCGACTAAGGTAAACCGTCAGATCGCCACACCAGTGGAGCGGCACTGGCAGCGTGGAGGGATTTGAGCCCTGCTTGACACCCTCTCACTCTTGAGTAGGGGAGGGGGTGGGGTGTTCAGTGGCTCGGTAAACATTTGGGATGACAGCGAGGTCTTGACATGGCTGAAGGGGGCGAGAGCGGGTTGAAAAGGTGGACAGGCAGCTGATCACAACAGACAGATTATGGGCCCAGCATGCAGGCTCGTGGAGTTGCGGCGGGCCTGAGGCCTTCATGGGAAATGACTCCTGACTGGCAGGGAAAAGGCCAAACAGTTTTGGGGCTAAAAGGCAGCAGTGTGCGGCTCTCTCCTCAGATGCAGCGGCTCATTAGCAACCTGCAGGAGCTGTGGAAGATGGAAACAAACCAGCCGTTATGGAGGGGTGTCGGAAGGAAATATGGCCGCTGACATGCAGGGCAGCAATCTGATTAAACACGTTAATGAATGGCATATGAAGAGAAATGGAGAAAGAGAGGGGTAGAATCAGAGGTATGGTAGAGGTTTTTCATTTTGGGAAAGAAATATCCTACTACGGTCCTTGCAGCCAAGGTCATCACCTAAAGGAGTCATTGTTATCCTCAAGAATAAGCACCAGGATTGTTGTTATCTTACAGTCAAGCTTCTCTGGGCTTTAGATGCTTTAACACTAAAATATCTCTCTGGCCCCGGGGAGTAATTGTATATCAGGCCACTGACTAATAATGGGGCAATGGAATTCAACTGTTTGGCTGCTTAAAAGCATGACATTTACTATTACTCACATTCAGAGGAAGAAAAAAGGTTCTCAGTGCCTAAAAGCCTCCACCAATTATCCGCTATGATTAGTTTTACCTATTACATCCAGGCTCCTTTACAGCCAAGCCTGACAGAAATGATGAAGGGCAAAGAGTATGAGTGGCAAAAGAAAACACTGCCAAATAAAACATGTTAGAACGTGCCAATACTCAAAAACAGCCCGTATAACTTTATAAGTTTGAAAAAAGGGGTTTGGGGGAATGAGTTGGTTTATCACAAGGTGTCTTTCTCCGCCCTGACCAACGAGGAAAACCACCAACACTTCAGGATCTGTTCGGAGGGGAGGCGGTGGAGCAGAGTGCCCCGGCTGCGGATAGGAGGAACATGTGCGTTTAATCTTCCTGCTTGCAAATGCCCTGTGGCAACCACAGCAAAGAGCAGAAAAACGTAAATGGATGAAATTATATCCATATGATTCAACGAGACAGTTAAGGAGAGGCAGGTTTCTCATGCGCTTTGTCAGGATACAAAATTAAACACAGCCTGGCTAAAACATTCACATTACATAGTTTACACATATCATTTCCACTGTGGAGCGGGACCCTTTTAGCAGCCAGCCTCAACTGTGGCAAATAGGCCTTTAATTTGAATCATTTATCTTTCCTTTCTGTATTTTTCTTAGGGCAGGAGATATAAATTCATATACATTTGCTTCATTTTACCATGAATAATTTTCTTTTCCCCGCCTCCTGCACTTTGCCTGATTTTTGTGAGGCCTTGATTTATGAATGGTGAGATATTAGTACACACAGCCAATGGAGAGTGTTGTCCAGATGTGCATGAACCAGCCAGCCGAGCAAGAGCCGATAAATTGGTGGGAGGAAGTAGTCATGTAAATGACTAAAGAAATTGTTCTCAACAGCCATTTTGCACTCATGCCCGAATAGTTTGGGGGCCAGATTAAAAACTATGTGGATGGCACAACAGGAAGCGTTCGTATGATGACTAAATGAGGCTGCTCACATAATAAGCCTGCCCAGCTGTTTTGTTCCTCTCACAGAGTGTTTTCTGGAGATTGAGGAGGAAGTGCAGTGATGGATCTGAACCCCTGTTCCTGCGGTGGAGGCCTGGCAGAGTGTGAGCCTGGCTGCACAACAACATGGTGAGGCTTCATGGAAGCACTTAACCTGCTGTGATTCAGAGGCCTTCATTCAAATGTCTACCAGCTCTGCAGTCCTGCATCAGATTAGAGAGCTAAGATGTGATTTCCTCTCAAGCCGGGCAGCCTGGGGTTTACCGGTTCACTAGGTTGAGGGGGAAAAAAAGGAAAACAGGGTCACGTTCTCAAAGAGATGAAGCAGATTGACATGAGAAAGGATATGTCTCGTGTGTTAGCTATCATGCAGCGTCGCTACAGAACAAAGAATGGCTCAGTTCCAGCAACAGAGTCCTCTGCCCCAACATATTACATTTTCCTTCTGGTCAAAGACTGAGGGTGTCAAGAAATAATTTTTACACAGACCTACTTTACTTTCAACTGTATGAACACGGGTCAACTGTACGGCTCCCTGTGACTCAACTTCTAAGAAACATGGATACGATCAGAAACGTGATCCAATATCAATGCTTCTAAGTGAGAGAGGACATAACTACAGCAGCAGATCGCACAATGGGTGCTTTTATCTGACACGCTGCTGGCTTCATCTTTCTGACAACCAAAGGAATATTTTTTTGGCATTTGCACATACTGTAGGTCTCCATAATAGCTCTACTCAAACTTGACAAGACTATAGTGTTAACAAGATATTTGGCCCCTGGTACATGACATGGAGTGAAAAAGACTGAAATTACTTCACAGATCAATTTCATGAATTATTAAGCAAGACATTTAGAAAGCTGTTGAACTGATTTTTGTGTATGTATGTATGTACATAAAACATTTAGAAAAACCGGACAAAATAAATAGCAATACAAAAAAAATAAGCTTAATATTGTGAGTAGTAATTGGGGACTTGGCTTATGATTAAGAAAAATACGTAAGAAGCCCGCAGGAGAACATGAAGTGTGCCTGAAGCCACACTTAATAATTGATTTCTGAGGCGTTCTGGGCAAAGTAAAATAGCTTAATTCATTGTTAACTAGAAAAAGCATTTCCTGCAGAAAATGCGTTGGAATCAAAAAGCTGAAACTTCTAGCTGAAATATTTGAAAAAAATAGCGGAATAGATGAATATATAAATAAATAGCAAATAATTACTGAAAATATATAAAAGGCAAAATACCTGCTGAAAAGTGTTACAGTTCAAAAGCATTTAACTGAACTGTTGAAAATTCCTGTCGTTTAAATGTATAATTGGAAAAGTTGAAAGGAAAACTGCATCATCTAAATCAGGGGTGTCAAATGTACGGCCCGGCCCGCCAGGGTGTCCAGTGCGACAGAAGAAAAAAAAGTTGGCAAAGCTCGGATTCGAACCACTGATCCTCTGTTCATGCATGTGCAGGTGCACACCCGTTCACGTGCGCGGCCGTTCACGTACCTGCAGCCTGCAGATAGACACAGACCAACTACCTGCTGCTGGAGACGGATTTGCTCTCACATTCAGTCGGATTTCAGCACATCTGAATCTGTTGGATTCCTATCGACTGCAGTTTACGACAGAAGACAAGATTTCCCACATTTTGAGCTATAAATTATGCCCAAAGAGTATACGGTTTGGAGTAGAGGGCAAGTTTAAATTTTTTATTTTTTTTTAACAAAATCCTCACGTCGCTCTCCACTCTAAGTATGACGTCACCCGCTCTGAGAAGCCCAATACACACCAATAATAAAGGCAGAAAAGGTGCGGAAAAAACATAAAACGAAAACGCAGACAGTTAAAACAATATAAAAGATATCAAAAAAGCTGAGTAATACAGTAATAGCTGAACTTTTAGTCAACATTTTAAAGGTAAAATGGTGTATCTAGCTGAAGGTATGACAGAGCCTTTACCTTTTGAAGTTGAAAGCGAATTTGAAGATGTTCTTCATTGGAAGCCATTCATTTTTATTTTAATAAAAAACTGAATAATTTTAATATTTGAAAAAAAATAAAGAATGTAAAAGCGTAGAATAATAGCTAAACGTTTTGTCAACATTTGAAATTGTAAATATTGTCTCAAGCTCAACGTATGAAGAACCTGTAAACGTTTGAAGTTGAAGATGATTTGAAGATTTCCCCATTGGGTCCCATTATAAAAAAAAAAATCATAAAAAGCTTAATAATTCATAAATTTGAAAAGTCGGGTATATGAAAGGTCGTAGCCATCGTGTCCTTAAGTAGCTGAATATTTGAATAATTGAAATTTTTTCTGTAGCTGAAAATATGAAGGAGCTTAAAAGGTCCAAAATACGGATGGAATAAATAGAAGAAGAATAAAAAGTTTAATAAAGATTTGATGAACAATAGTTGGAATGCTTCAAGCAGTCCAACTAATTAGCTTGGTTAAACTGGAGCTGAGACAACTATGTTATCGTCTAACACACACACGGTGGAACCGAAAGTGATGCAATACGCTTACCGTCAGAGGAGGAGGAGACGCTGTCACATTATGAAAGGCACAGTGCAATGATCAGCATCACAACGTTAAATTTAACAAATTCAGCAGCAAGGTGTCTTTTAGAACGCTTCAATTCAATTCAGTTCATTTTGGAAAGCCCAAATTACAAATTTGCCTCGGAGGGCTTTAGAATCTGATCTGTACACTGTAAACATACGACATCCCTGACCTCACATCAGATCAGGAAAAACTCAAGAAAAAACAGAAGAAAACCTTTCACGAGGAAAAAAAGAAGTCTCCCTGGATGGGACACAAGCAATAGATGTCATGTGTACAGAATTAACAACGGTATTGCACATTAAATGAATATGAGAGAAATGATTTATATAGTTACGAATTATTATATATAATACTAATGCTCGCTCCACAGCACGTCAGTGACGCCTGCGGGTTGCCGAGTTTTAAAGAATACACCTGTACTTCATAGAAGTAGAAGTTTGAGGTACTTGTACTTTGGTTTTTTACTTTCATACTACTTCATACTTCTACTGCACCGCAATTCTGAGGGAAAACATATGTTTTACTCGTCTGCATGTGTTTGAATATCTTTGCTGATGAAACTCATTGATTTTAATTAAGATACACCTTGAATACTAATAAAGTATTAGTATATTTTACTTTTAACATTTAACATTAAACATTAATTAAATGTTTTAATATGTATTTTTGTGGGAAACCTGATCACCAGGAGACCAGGGGCACCTGTAGCTTAGTAGTTAGCATCTGGTTCTCGTTGCTGTTCCTACGGAGTATAGAGCAAAAAAAAGTCGCTTTGGATAAAAGCGTCAGCTAAATGTAATGTAAAGAGAAAAGATTAGGACTACTTATTTTTTTAGGGAAACCTGATCACCAGGAGGAAACCCAGGGGCCACTATCGCTCAGTGGTTAGGAGAACCAGGAGAACCCAAACAGGATTGGGAAAAACAATTTGTTTGTGGGAAACCTGATCACCAGGAGAAATTCAAAAGGATTGGGGAAAACACATTTGTTGTGGGAAACCTGATCACCAGGAGAAATTCAAAAGGATTGGGGAAAACACATTTGTTGTGGGAAACCTGATCACCAGGAGAAATTCAAAAGGATTGGGGAAAACCCATTTGTTGTGGGAAACCTGATCACCAGGAAAAAATAAAAAAGGATTGGGGAAAACACATTTGTTGTGGGAAACCTGATCACCAGGAAAAATTCAAAAGGATTGGCGAAAAAACACATTTGTTGTGGAAAACCCGATCATCAGGAGAAATTCAAAAGGATTGGGGAAAACACATTTGTTGTAGGAAACCTGATCACCAAGAGAAATCCAAAAGGATTGGGGAAAACACATTTTTTTTGTGGGAAACCCGATCACCAGGCGAAATCCAAAAGGATTGGGGAAAACACATTTGTTGTGGGAAACCTGATCACCAGGAGAAATTCAAAAGGATTGTGGAAAACACATTTTTTGTGGGAATCCTGATCACCATGAGAAATCCAAAAGGATTAGGACTACTAATTTTTGTTGCGGGAAACTTGATCATCAGGCGGCGACGAGTCTTTGTCATCTTTGTCGTCAGCGGGGTGGTAGAAGAAGCCCAGTTCGCCGCTGGGGAATCGAAACGCGTACCACCCGGTGTAAGCACCGTGTAAGGCTTGTACGCCGTCTGCGCCGTGCCTCTCACTGCATCGCTGTGGGTCGATGGCGGAAGTGGGGAAGATGCTGGAGGAGTCCTCACCTTCAGAGAGGGTGTCCAAGTCATCAGGGTCAGCGGCTTGTGAGTCGTCTGCGCTGCCCCACTCTGTGCATATCGATTCGTCGGTGGTGGAAGTAGGGAACGTGCTGGAGGAGTCCTCACCCTCAGAGAGGTCGTACAACTCATCAGCGTCAGCGGATTGTGCGTCGTCTGCGCCGTCCCACTGTGTGCGTACCCATTGGTCGGTGGTGGAAGTGGGGAAGGTGCTGGAGAAGTCCTCACCCTCAGGGAGGTCGTCCAAGTCAGCAGCGTCAGCGGCTTGTGCGTCGTCTGCGCTGTCCCACTCTGTGCGTACCCATTGGTCGGTGGTGGAAGTGGGGATGATGCTGGAGAAGTCCTCACCCTTAGGGAGGTCGTCCAAGTCATCAGCGCCAGCGGCTTGTGCGTCGTCTGCGCCGTCCCACTTTGTGCGTCCCCATTGGTCGGTGGCGGAAGGGTCGATGGTGCTGGAGAAGTCCTCACCCTCAGGGAGGTCGTCCAAGTCATCAGCGTCAGCGGCTTGTGCGTGGTCTGCGCCGTCCCACTCTGGGTTGGAGGAGTCCAGACCTTCAAAGAGGTCATCTAAGACATGAGCGGCTTGCACGTCGTCTGTGCTGCCCCACTCTGTGCATACCCATTGGTCAGTGGCGGAAGTGAGGATGGTGCTGAATGAGTCCTCACCCTCAGAAAAGTTTTCGGCGTCTGGGCCAGCACGGACTGGGCCGGCACGGTCTGGGCCAGTGGTGCCGAAGTACTGGAAAATATTTCTAAAAAAACCTGTCTCTGTTTGGGACTCCTGGAACTTCCTTTTCATCTTTTCTAGCTCAAATTCTCTTCCTTGCATCTTCCTGCCGAAAATTCCTAGACTCTCCTTTTTCATTTTCAAACAAATGTTTTCTAACGTCCGTAGTTCAATCGCCACAAGTTCAAGATGCTCCAACATTGTTCTTACTTCAGTTTCAGAAATCTCAAAACCTCTTTTGCACTTATCCAAGTCGCTTAACTTCTCCAGCAGACTTCTGAGATACACACCAGCCATGACTAAAACTTGTAAAAAGAAATTGTGAAAAAGAAAAGTGACAAAAAGTCTGCAGTAGACTACCTTCTAAAGGTTGGACTCGAAAAACAAAAACAGTCTGCTTCAAATATAGTCCTTCTTTTTATAGACTTTGGATCAAAGCCACTTAGCAACGTAATCTCGCGAGATTTCAGGTAATGTGTTTTTAATTCTTCTCGCGAGATCTCGTACCTCAGTAGGCCGACCCAGAGCCATGATGAGATCAGCTCACTAGGAGCTTCTTTGCGTCTCCGGTAGGTTTACTTAATTTTAACCAGACTTTGTTAATTTGATTTGTTTCTTGCTCTAAACACAGTTGTATTGCAACTGTAGCTAAACAGTTTATCCTTTATTCACATATTATTAAGATAGTAGTACTTTATACAGATCGCTAGCTGCTAATGCTAGCTATAGACTCTCGCTATTGATCGGTTAACTTTAAACTGTAGCGCAGGTAATCCCGTTACAATGCGCAGGTAATCCTGTTACAACGCGGCGGTGATATAGTTACAATGTGCAGGTAATCTATTTACAATGCGCCGGTAATCTCGTTACATTGCTCCAGTAGCCCGTTACAAGCGCCTCGTGAGTCTGTGGACCAATCAGAGGCTTTGTTTATGACTCGTTGACCAATCACAGGCCTTCTTCCGGCCTGAGGGGCGGGTGTGTGTGTGTGCGTGTGCGTGCGTGTGCGTGTGCGTGTGTGAACGCGTGTGTAAACGTGTTTCAGTATGTGTGTCTGTACGTGATTCAGTTTGTGTGTTTCAGTGCGTGTCTGTGCACATGTCCACTGTTCCTTTGTGTTAAAAATATGAAAAGCCATTCATGTACACTGTGAAATCATCTGTCATGAAATACTGTTAAGGATGTCTTTTAATGCCATAGTGAGTAATAACAATCAATGCTCTAAATCTATTTTCAGATGCCTCGTGGAGGTGGTTACCGTTGGTCTATTGCTGCGAAGAAGAGGCTCCTTGACTTCAAGCTTGTGCCAATAACGCCTCATTCTCCTGGTCCTGTTTCTTTGGGTATGTAGCATCTGCTTTCCTTAATTGCTGTCTGTGCAATCTCTGTACATGTTTTTTTAGCATGACTGTGGAATGTCAACAATATTTATGACAAAATGGATTATAAAATAAGATAATCCTTTATTAGTCCCTCTGTGGGGAAATTACAGGATTACAGTAGCACTGCTCACAAGTAATAAGTAATAAGATAAGAGAAACCAATAATATAAATAAACTATAGAATAGTAATAACAGATTATTTTTTTTAGCAGTAACAAAGAAGAATATTAAGTTAAATTTACAGATCGAATTAGAATATGCAGATGTTGTATTATGTTCATAATGTTTATTTTATTTTCCATGCCATTCCATAATAGCTCTTGGAACAGGACGTTGTCATCGAGTGATCCCATGGCCAATTTCCATCTTCACCAGGAAGCAACACAAGTTGGTTATTCCTGATTAGTCTCCAAGCAAGAAGGTATATTTGTTGTGACAAATTATCATGAAAGTAGTGGATTAGTGGTGGATTAAACATTACCATATGCATGTCTTCGGGGTCCAGATCAAACCTTCAGTTTGGGTTTTTCAAAACTTTATGGTAGGAGTGGGACCATTTTGATCCCAAAAATCAGGATTAAACTGATCCCAGCAGGAGGGTGGACTTATGGTGGCTATCAGTAATAAAACAAGCTAACTAAAAGTGGTTAGTTAAATAATAAAACATTTATATCATGCATTTTACAGTATTTATATTTATTCATCAATTTCACTTATTCACTAATTTATTCTTGATCTCAGCCCTGTAATCGAGGGAGAAGGTCAATCACATGGGGAGCCAGAAGGCCAACAGGAGCCCCAGAGAGAGGCTCAAAGCACATAAAGAAAGATGACGCCTATAAGGTACTTTTGCAAAAAGAGACTGAAAGGGCAGAAGTACAAGTCCATCTAGCAGAAGAACAGCTTATTCTTGCCGGTTCAATTCAATGAATCTTTGTTGAAAGCCTGTTTGAAGCATCCATAATGTATTTGTGAGTAAAGTATGTATTTATTTGTTGCAGGTCTCAGATGAGCAGACTGCCTGTTTCCAAGAAATGGACAATGGAGGGAGATGTTTATATTGTTTGTTTGCTGTTCCGATCAGTCCTATTTTCTGTTTAAATAAAGCATATTGGCGTGACCCCGTGCGGCTGAAGCCACACGTAATTAGAGTGCAATACAAAGCTCCCAGTGCCACAGCCATTAGAACCAATCAAGGCATAAATTATAAACCCATTCACGAAATCCGAACCCGCCATGAAAAAGACAGACTGGGGGTTACGCAATGAAAATCCTAAACATGATCTGTGTTCCGAGCCGGCGCCTGGACTGATGTTACTGGCAGTCAATGCAGGATCCTGTTTGACGGGCCCATGAGCTACGGCGTCCTCTGACACCCGGGCTTCAATCTGTCCAGCACCTTTCACTCACACCTGCCTCTATTCTCACACTCGCTTTCTCCCTCTGTCTCTCTCTCTCTCTGCTCTCTGTTAACCCTTCTGCCAATAAGCTCCTCTTGCTGCAGCCCCACAATGGAGTGTTATGTAGCTTAACGTGCTGCATGACTCATATCTTTGCTATTGAGGGACGATAGACACCAATTCAGCAGCAGCCAGTAATGACAATAATGTTATGTTTAATTGGTCCAATTCATCTGTATTTTGTTAGACTATTAGACAAATACTGTACAGTCCAATGCGATGATTGGGCTGTGATCTGAAGTGATATTTTTATTGGATCATCACCCGTATCTAGCATTTTTTTCAGACTCACTCTGTCTAGAATTTGATCTATTCCTTTCAGTGGTAAAAATAGGTTTAAAGCTGCATTGTGCACGTTTGCAAACTGTTTGCTCTGAATCACAAGAAAGTAAAGAGCTCTTTATTTAGTGTATTGGCCAAACAAGAAGAAAGTGTGCTACTCACTCAATATGCAACATGTTTCGTGACTGCATTTGGTTTTGGTCTATTGACGCTGCTGGCCATGGAGAAATTGGCATCTTCGGACATTGCCACAGGTTTGGAAAGATGACATAACTCTCATTATGACAACAGGTCATGTTTTAAAAAGAAATCCAGAAAACCAAAGTGTATTGCCAGTAGCTAACTTCCAACAATGTAGTAGGGTGCTCTTTTAATAAATGTGTATTCTTGCTGTGATCAAAGAATATTTATTGCTAATATACACAATTCAATATGAAATTAAATGCAAACTGGGATACTTTTCTCTGTTGCATTGACATTTTGTGATTTCAGAAGATGCAGCGTTTGTCTTTTTCCAATCGTGCCTATCGGCGTAACATTCGTGTGTGACAACCTGACAAAATAAATACCACGGTTGAAGTCACAAGACGTGTAACTTAGAGACTTGTTAGGTAAAGAAATGAAAGCCCTTCTCCCTTTTTTTGGCAAACCATCCATTGTCCACACAAGGCAAGAGTTGACACAGCTGTCCAAAGACCTACTGTAGCATACACTAGGCGACTCTATAACTCTGACGTGACAACAAATAAACACTGCAGAAGCCCAGCGAGCTGCCAAGCCAAATACCTTGAGGCCAGAAGCACTATAGTGTTCAGACAGAAAACATGCCAGCGAAATTAAACAATAGGTCAACATGGCAATGTGATCAACACTGGAATAGGAACTCAAGCAGGGTGCCGGGGAAGAGAGTGCCTTTATGCAACCCTCTGGAGGGCGAGCAGACCACTTCTTCTGGGCAATTTTTTTTTTTAAAAAGCAGCTGCGAAAGAAATGTGGTGCAACGGTGCCCCTTAGATTAGATTCGTTCTCCCAGCATGCCAAGGTTGTGTTCTTTTCTGCCTTTTCAGGATCCAGTTTCCAGTTATGTGGACATGGCTGATGGCAATATATCAGAATGTGCTGGATATTCAATGTGTCGACTCAAATCATACCACAGGCGTTGTCAGCGAGCACATGACCATTCATTCACATTTCAATAAATCAATTCACCACATTTCAGTGTATGCTTCTCTATTCCTATTCAATTATTCAGTCCACACTAACACGCTTGTGCCCACTGTCCTATAGGAAAACACATTTATTTGAGCACACAACCACTGCCCATTCCTGTGCAATTACGATGGACTCGAGCTACCCGCCAACGGCGAAAATCCTGAGGTCCCACTATTCACTGATATCCGAAGGTAAAACTTTTCATTGGATGTTTCCTTCAAATGTCGGACATATGTTTATGCTAGCCGTAATATGAGTCCCAGCCTGGTACTAAGACACAATTTGCCAGTTAAGAATGCAGCACATTACAATATAGCGTTTTCACCAGATAATAATATGCATTTCCTAGCTGCACTTTTAAGTCATGCATGACCTGATGTAAATCTCTTGGCGTTCTTTCAGAATAAAATTGGCATACTGGTGATACCCGTGTATTGTTGGTTTTGCCCCCGACACAGACGCAGTGCGCTCTAAAGGACAGCTGCTACGTGACACGCTAAGAAAGAGCGACGTTATGAGAAACTGGAAGAACAGAGGAAAAAAACTAAAGGATACGCTCTGACTTAAAGTCTTCTTACTTCTACTGTAATTCTGCCCGAATAACTGAACCAATCTGGTTCTAAACCCTGCATAAACCTTTTTACATCGATGTTAAACCAATTCCAAAGCTGAACTGACTGAATGTGAAACAGATGTTTTTAGTGGTGAACAGAAAGCACGAGAGCTTCTTTCTGGAGACAGTTAGGAGATCATTGGAGTGTAAACCTCTATGGGGGAGAGGTAAATCCCAACTTAAATGTCAGGCTTTGTAGTGCCAGCTCCTCTGGGTCACCCAATCATAAAATAGGGTTATGAGGAATCAGATCACTCTGTGTTTCGTGTCCTTATATGTCCCCCTGCAAAAGATTTAAGGTCCTATTTTTCAGTTGTTTTCTCTCGTTATCAATCATTTCAGTCAATGTGGCGTTGGTGAAGACTCACTGTTTTGATGTAAATGCCATTTAGCGCCACAATCCAACCCTCAATATGCTTTTTGGATCACTCCATTTGGATCTCTCGTCACTGTCCCTCTCTGGTGGGCATTTGAAAACTCACTGAAGGTCTCCACAGCGTAAACACTCACAGGTCTCAGCTCGGAAAGTTGGGTCAACTCGTAACTAACACTTGAGTTATGTGTGCAACGGCTGTGCAAATGATTCAGAAACGCTCTCAAGTCCGCATTCAGTGCATACCAAATCACTTGTCGTGCATAACGCCTTGTGATGAATTCTGGGCAAAAATGGAGGGTTTTTTTAAGATGACATCAGTGGAGCTGAATTGCCTGTCTGGCTCCGTTTCTTCCAGCCTTCACTTCTTTTCTCAAACATTCAAATTAAACCCGGCATACTAACCACAGAACACCGCAGCGCATAATTTAAATTTGACACCCTAAATGTAAACACGTCTTTCGCTACATCATTTATCCATACTTCTCCTCGTGTTTATTTTGCACGGTAGCAACTCATATATATTAGCTGCAGGTCTAGCCTTGTCTGGTGCGGTGCGGTGTGGGTCTGGCTGGGTGGAGGGATACTGTCGTCTTGGGTTGTGGTGTAGCCCTGAGGCCGAAGTGGTCCCGTTGTGTATAAATGTTCTTCTTGTTTGTTTGTTTGGTAGGCGATGTGAAGGCGGCCAGGGCGAGATGTTGCTCTGGACTCCGCTCCATGCACACACTGACAAGTCAGCAAAAAACTAAAGCAAACATATGGATGCTTCAAGAGATTTACCTTTGTTTAACACACACACACATACACACACACACACACACACACACACACACACACACACACACACACACACACACACACACACACACACACACACACACACACACACACACACACACACACCCCTAACCAGTTGTTTACAGAGTGGCTGCTGTGGCACAATTTGTGCCTGGACAAAAAAACAAGGCCAGTGTGTAAATGTGAGGAATGAGAGAGGATGGAAACCTCAAAGGAGAAAGGACCGGTTATGTCTTTGCCTCGTAAAATGTCACAAATATACTTAGGCTATAATTATCTGTTTGACAGTTAAGCACACCAGCACAATGCACATGATCCGTGACGGCATACACCAACACAAAAAAGCACTACTATTCAGCACTAATAGGGACAACTTTAAAGGTCATTATACGGGATTCAGAGCATTAACATAGCATTAAGCAACTATTTGCAAGTGGAGAGTAATGTCTACCTAAGCATAGGAAGAAAGTGTTGTTATCCTAGCTTCTCTCTTCTTTGTTTACATGGCCGGCACGTGAGTGTGTGTGCCCAACTGGGTCGCTCATTGGCGCCGCTCAGCACTGTTACAGCCACTAGCGCCATATTGTAGCCACGAGCGCTATAGTGTAGCTATCGTGTAGCGCTCACCCTCCTGTTCCACCTCAGGTAACAACTGTTAACAGCTGCACGCTCAGCAGATATTCTCTTCAATTTCTAAAAAGGGTCATGACAAGGCGATCCCCCCCCCCCCGGCTCTTCTCCATCCATCCTCCCTCTGAATGAACCGGGTTTGCGTCCCTGCAGCAGCCCCCTGAACATGACGGAAAGCCCTGAACACCCACCCCCAGCTTCTTCTATCTGATGTATTAGTAAACTGATCTGGCTCAGTAGAGAGGTTAAACTGATTACGATTTTGGATGGGACACAATTATGACACAATCTCTGTGCAGCGTGTAACCAGCCCCGGCCCTGGGTCTTCAGGTTTCCGATACCAGAGCGTGATTAAATGTTCAGGAAATGGGGAAACTCAAAATATTGCATTCCAGACAAATGCAATTAAAGTGTATCACATGTAGTAAATCCTGCATGCTTTGATACCTGGTTAGGAGGGTGAGGGCAAGTTAGCTCAAGAGCTTTTAAAGCTTGATTTTATTGAAGCAGTGTGCAATATTTTCAAGAAATGCTCCACTGCTTATATTGTGCATGTCATACTAAAATGATGTGCTAAATTTTTAAAAGTCACAATCACACAGGCAAAAAAAAGATTTCCTATGCGTCCTCACCTGTCCATAATGCATGTGCATTAGTATCTTCCTTTAGCTCAACCTGAAAGTTGGTATCTTGATCACAGCTAAATGTACTTTTCTAAAAGTTAACATCATAACAAATGTTGGTGTAGCAAATGGTGATTCATGATTATAATCAAGTTGCATAACCTCTGCAGCAGCTGTTGCTGACCTGCAGTTTTGACATGCCAACTTGTGACGCTTTTTGGCACAGGTTAGCGTGTCTTGAGCAATACGTTACTATGCAAAGAATGAACATACTTAAACATTTTTGTACTTACAGGAAATCCGAATTTTGTCACATTCCTAAAAACCTGTTGTCATGCTGATCGACGGAGAGAGAGAGAGAGAGAGAGAGAGAGAGAGAGAGAGAGAGAGAGAGAGAGAGAGAGAGAGAGAGAGAGAGAGAGAGAGAGAGAAAATAAACTGAAACTTTAACACTGAGTTAAAAATGTTAAACTTTTGAGGTTTGAAATCAAATAAACAATTAAGCTTTAACAAAACTAGCACGGTCCTAAATTCAGATCTAAATGAAAGATAGTGGGAGTGAAAAAGAGGAGTGCTGGACTACATTACTGCAAAAGATTGACTGGAAAACTTTTTCCCGGCCTGACAAGAAGTTGGCCTGGCTCACTCGACAAGGAAAACAAGCAAGATCCATCCATCCAGGGCTTTCATTCGTCTGCCAAAACATCAGTCGCAGAGCCCCTCCGCCAGCAGTTTCATCATACCAATATCACATATGGACAGTGTTGTGTTACTGTTAGCATGACGAGCGACTGCCAGGCGGCACAGCGGACCTGACAGGAAGACGGAGGAGAACCACAGGATGGGGTTATGGGTTTGTAGAAATAAATTAAGACTATCTAGCTACCTGATGAACTCATTTGCCTGGGGAGTGACTGACAAAGTTAATTTTGGAAATGATTTAACGCAGAGCAGAGGCACGGGACCTTCTGATAAAAAAAAAGTGCCAGAAGTTGATCTCCGCCAGGTCTTTATTCGGACCTGATTAGCTCTTTGCATTCGTGCCAATTTAACAGACTTCAGGAGCTCTGTTTCCAAAGCGTGCAGTTACTCCCGACATGCTGAATCAATGCTTTTTCTCGCCTATTGACCTTGATTACTTTTAATGAGCCATAGACAGACCTCTCCTCTCACAGTACACTGGAGTGAATATGTCAGTGTACCGCCTGAGGAACTAATTATCCTGGCTCAGCCACGCTGTTTTGTGTTGGTACATTTGGTTTACATGTATGCCTGAGTTCCTCATGTCAGTTTAAATGTTTGCGTTTCGTTTCTTTCGGACGCGCAATTCGGGACATTTCCCATGTTTTAGATCAACTGAGGAATGACATTGTACTTTAAAGAATGAGAAAAAAAACATGTTGCAGAGATGCTTATTATATTTGTATGTATGAGCCTCTTTAAGGATGCACTTTCAATACATTTTCACTCCAGGTAGTTTTGGGCTTCGCTGGTTCAGAAGCTCGACTCTGAGATTGTGGCCTCTAAGTTGTCCGGACAGGCCCGAGTGTCAGCGGCTCATACGGATACAAACACATTAATATCAACGTCACTCTCCACCCGCACCCAGTGCCCAGACGGCTCCAGTTTCACGTGGCATTCAGAGGAAAAGTCGGGTCATGTGCTGAACCTCAGTTTTAATTAGCTAATGGC
This sequence comes from Clinocottus analis, assembly GCF_023055335.1. Classification (NCBI taxonomy): domain Eukaryota; kingdom Metazoa; phylum Chordata; class Actinopteri; order Perciformes; family Cottidae; genus Clinocottus; species Clinocottus analis. The sequence continues at coordinate 2,148,925 of NW_027175987.1, forward strand.
ACTCCCTGTTTCATCTCCTGGGTTGAGCTGATTGCTCACAAAAGACTCCATTTACCCTGAAAACACACGCCATCTTGGCACTGACCCGCGCTCTATGGCTCAACGTCTGCTGCCGATGGATTTTGCCACTCTCCTCCAAAAAGCAGTCTAGTAAATCTAAATTTATATATATTTTCTGGTTTCACACCAGTGAAAAAAAAAGAGGGAATTCCATGATCCAAGCTTTTTTTTCTTCATTTTTTTCTCAGCGGGCCTTTGCGTCCAACTTTCCTTCAACAAGTGGTTTGAGTGTGTCAGTGAGTGTTTTGGTGTTTGTCTTTGTGCGCTCGCATGTGTATGTATGTGTGTATGTGTGTGTGTGTGTGTGTGTGTTTGGATAAGGTCCAATTAAGCAGCTAATGCTGGCTGTTTTTTATCATTGTGAAATGGGCGGCTGGCTTTCTGTCTCGCCTTTGACTCTAACATATGACTAACACTAAAGTATGTGAATCAACCCTTTTATGGAGGAATTTTCTTTTACTTTGAAAATAATTTGTCAATTACATCACATGGATGGTATGAACCCTGGGAGAAGAAACTAGGAACAAAAAAAAAGAGATACCACATTACTATGGGCATGCTGCAAAAATGTTCCCCTTTACTTAATAAGATTTCAAGCAAACCTAATAAGCACACCTTCTTAGGCAGGTGAAAAAATACAATTTTAAATGAAGCCATAATATTGTATTCAAGCCAAAACCGTCTTAACAGCACCACTACCATCATCTAGCGTGCATAATTCACCCTTAAACTGTGCTTGAAAAGACTGCATTTCTGAAAAGATTACTTTAAAATTGTGCATGTTAATACAGTAGCGTAACAAAACCACTGAATCATGTTTCATGCCCTGAATCCTTCATCCCACCATAACATATCCTAAGCACACTATTGCTTTAGTACCAAAGAGGCTTTGCCAAACTGACCAAAAGAAGTGCGCAGGGCCGTCGTCCTGCCTTGTAAACGCTCTGTCCTATCCACACAGACAGCCTTGTGGGTTAGGAGGATATTATTTGACCTTCAGAGCTCACAGACCAGTCTTCAGACACTTCAAATCCGCTGGGACGGCCTCTGACAAAGCAGAACAATATCAAAGTCTGGGACCATGTCAGGGCTACTCTTGCTGGATATATTTTTAATATTTATGCAGACACTTGAAAAAAAATGTAATAAACTGAAACAACAAGTGAATAAGGCATGAAACACAACAGGATATTGCAGAGAGATTATGTTGTTTCCTCTTCGACCATGTGTCCCGCAGTGCAGCCCAGGGCTAGCTGTAATTGCCGGGGAGAGGGAACCAAACATATTTTGTAAAAGGGAGCAGCATTTTTTAAAGAGCCACAAACTCAGTCATCTACACTAGGAAGGAACCGACTTTTTTTAATACAGAATTTCTTAAAATATGAACCAGGTACAGACTGTGACAGGCTCGAGCAGGGGTCCGGGGCGGACTTGTGATAATGACTTGTTCCTGCCAAGAACGCAGCATGGAGTAAATGCTGTGCAGCTGTATGAAGAAAAAGAGATACAGTATATATATTGAGAGAGGGAGGCCGAGAGAGAAAGAGGAGAGAAGTGTGTTATGTTTGGATGTGAGGAGAGCCCCATTTTCATGAGCGCCCGTCGGAATCTGCTGCTGGAAAGATAATAGAGGGATTAGCTCTGTTTTTTCTACAGCATTTAGTCCTAAAACAGAGTGTCTCTTCTGCTTCCTCTTTAAGAATTTCTCACATTCTTGGATGCCTTCGTCTATTGCATGAGCACAACAAACACAAGAGGCACCAGTGCTAGTGACTAGAAAGCACACAGGCCCAAACACCCAAAAATACAGCTTTGCATATATAGACGTCTGTCGCGGTCGGGACTAAGATGCAAGGAGAGGAAGCGGGGAAAAAAATTACGCCGCCGATGTGTAAGCATATTGAAAAGCACCCCCGGTTTCCTATAAGTATGTAGTACTTGCTGAAATCTGTATAGACTATATACAAAGACAAACACAGTTACAAATACACACAGAGAGTGTGTTTATTTTCTCAAGCCCTCTAAGTTTATCTGCTGAAGTCCCAGATCAACATACATTCAATCCCCGCTGATTTAATGTGTTGATTCAAGCTCGAAAACATTTGGCAATTCTGTTTATGCTCGGTTGAGACAGCTGGAGTGTTACAACCCAACGTACTGTACTCGGAATCAATACTTCCTATTGTGAAAGTCAATAGAAACAATATTCCTATATTCATATAACTGCATGGCTGTGAATACGTGCGTCTGTGTGTGTGTGTGTGCTTGAAATGAGGGTGATCAGGAGGTTAGGGTGTGTAGCAGCGTTTCAGAGTCCCTCATGTCGGCAGACAGAATCCAGTGGCTCCTCCACACTGAGCCGAATTGTTCCAGTGCTCACATATGGTAAACATCTCCAAAAACACACACATACACACATCTTCACCGTGACACATTCAAGCATACACCTACATTGTATGAACATACAAACATTCCCTCCGTGTCTATTTGCTGTGTGTCACCCAAATGTCCCGACAGCCCTCGGACTAAAGCCACACCCGCACAGCGCTACGAAGAGCAGCAGCGGCAAGGACAAGGGCAGAAAAAGAAGAAGAATGAGAGCCTTTAATACAACACACTCCGAAAGCATAATCAACAGCTGGGGAACGTGCAACGCAGCAAATTACTTCCAAATGTTTTGTTCACGCTGGGCCAAGGAAGCAGAACACTAATACCCTGGAGTGACGTAAAGCAGGGAGAACAGCAGCAACAGTTGAGTTTGTCTTTTTGGCTTCAATCTGCATTCAGCTCAGACGTGCACCAAGTATCACATTTCTTATCCAACTCCGAAGAAAACGGCCATAGAATACAACTTTTCTATGAACAGACCATCTCCTCAGCTAATTTTACGAGGCACTTTTACTTAAAAGAAGAAGAAGAAGAAAAATTCCAGTCCTTGTTTATTTTTCGAAGAATAAAAAGGCCCGGAGATAAAACAGGTGCTGTGGCAATATTGCAGTCTCAGCTTTTCAATAATTAGGATTTGGAGGGGTTCCTGAACTTGAAGAGGACCACTTCTGACAGGGGCTTTGGGTGAAGCCGTGAATTAAGCAAGACTAGTAAATGTTACCGACCATCCCTTTGTGGCTCCCTTCTCCAGACTACTACATTTCTCCTCATGTTTGGCTTGGATATGAAGCCAACTCACTTAATACTTGTGGGACAGCTAAACATTTAAAGCTCCCATTTAAAAGGATCAAGTGTGGGCATTGTTTGGTTATGTTAACCATATGTGTTGGCTTTTCATGATCTGAATCCAGTCTCAAAAAACAGAGTGCTCGTGAAAATAAACATGGCTTCGCCCTACACAAATTGTGGACTAATTGTGTATTTGGACTAAATTATTCTTACGGTTGGAGGGCTTTTTCCATTTGCTACGGGACGCGGGGGAGTGACAGCTTGACATTGATTAGTGTGTTGACTTGTGGAATTGGAGCCTTACCTGTAAAGAATACAACCACAAATCTATTTATACGGACGAGGTAGTGCTGCTCTTACAGCAGCTCATACTGTATCTTCACAGGGCAAAAAAAACCTGTTTTTACCTGTTCCACTAAAAAGTACAGGAATTACAATCATAACTGTTTCTCAACCAAAACAAAATAAAGGTTTCTGTTGAAAAGTAATCAGCAGTGAAGCAAGTCCAGTCTTGTTTTTGGACACAAAGGACTTGTATCTTGTTGAGGAAAAATCCTCTTGTGGGACTACATCACTTTGTGAAAGAAGTGCTTGTGTTTAATTCAAACAGAAAAACATTTTTAGCAGATGGTTGCAATTTTGGGACAAACTAGACTCATACCGAATCAATAATTACAACAAAATACTTTTCAAGAAGATGCAAAGATTAGTCAAAGTTAGACTGCTGAGGTGATTCACGATAATACTGGAAATGTTGTGGATACGAATGACCACAGGTGTCTGTTTTTTGGGGCCTGGCAAGTGTTGGCTGGATAATTTGACAGGATCATGATGACTCACCATACACTTGTTCGGCTTCTCTCCGGAGTGGACTCTCATGTGAATGAGCAGCTTGTAGCGGGCGTTGAAGGGTTTGTAGCGACGAATGCAGCCGGCCCAGAAACAGGTGAAGTCCTCACCTTTGCGCTGGTCAATGTGGACTTTCTCAATGTGCCTCACAAGCTCCTCCTGCTGCTCGTACGCAGCACTGCAGTCAATCCAGCGACACACCTGCTTATCAACCACCGCTCCTCCTCCTCCTTCTTCCCGCTCGGGGGCTGTGTGAGACCCGGGAGGGCCTCCAGAGGTCGGTTTGAGTCCCAGGGAAGAGGTTGGTGCGGTCTGTTGGCTCTGGTGGTGGAGCAGGCCCCCAGGACTGGGCCCCACGTATTGGTGCAGGTGGTAGGGCGGAGGCATCGCAGCGCGAGAGGGGTGGTGAGGTTGACGAAGGTGCCCGTTGCGCCCACTCAAGTGATGGTGATGATGATAGTGGTGCTGAAAGAGTTCGTCTTCGCTCGGAGAAAAATCATCCAGGGGCTCCTGCTTGAGGGCAGCCCCTGATCTTTGGCCCCCGTCAAGGAGAACCCCAACTTCTGTCCCCGATTGCAGCATCCCAGACATCAGGGCCCCACTCATCAGTAGCCCCAACCCGTCCGAGCCACCACCGCCGCCACCGCCGCCGCCTCCTCCTTCTCCTCCTCCTCCTCCTCCTCCAACACCTCCTGCGGCAGTTCCTCCAGCCCCACGCCCAGGCAGCATGGAGCCCCGCTCCTCACACAGCCCCTGGCCCTGCTCCGGCTCCACTGATGACACTGAAGATGAGGACGAGGAGGAGGAGGAAAGGGACAGCAGGCAGGTGGCAGGTGAGGATAGCTGACAGCTCTCCTGTAGCGTGGCCTGCTGGGGGCTGCCGTGAGGTGGGAGCCCCTGGGGGGCTTCCCGTGAGCAGGAGTTAGAGAGTGGCGATGTGGAAGAGGAGGAGGAAGAGGAGGAGAAGCCGGCACTGCTGGCGTGGTTGGGCGAGAGGTTCGTGCGGAAGCCGTTGACGCAGGCAACCATCGACATCTGGGAGGAGGAGCAGATGATGGCGGTGATGTTGATCTCCTCGGAGGAAGCGCCGGTCGCCAATGGGAAACCTGTGGTAGCAACGCTGCCAGCAGCGGAGGTGGATGGTGAGGCCAGGGACAGGCAGCGCCTCCTCAGACTGCTAGCACTGAGCAGCCGCGCTGAATGACGGGAGCCAGTCGGGGACAAAGCCAGCGGGGAGGAGCCATCTTCATTATTAAACGGTTGCACTGCGTTCCCTGACACAGCGCTAACTACACCGTTCCCTGTGCATACGCCACTACCGCTGTTGCTAACATGCGGCGCTCCAACTATATCGTCCCTTGGCATCCCCAAAACTTGGCCCGCCCTGCAGTTCTGAAACCCGGCCGGAGAAGTGCTATGGACCCCGGACGCTGAGTTGGAGATCTTGTAGCCCATTGAGCTCTCTTGTTTGATTGAGTAAGGGAGTGAGGAGCGAGTCCCATTGGCACCACCGCAGCCCAGGCTGGGTGAGGCCCCCGGCAGGGTCCTCTGGAAGGCAGAGGAGATTCTGTAAGGAGAAAAACACACAAAGAGGAATACGAGCGCTATTAGCTCACAGGCTGATGACAGATACTGGCCGGTTCATCCTTCCCACCGGCAGCACAGTCTGGGTTTAGCCTCTTGCTAACCCCTCCTCCTCCAATCATTCTCTCAGTTTACATAAAAATCCTATGGTCCTAAATGAGTCCCGCTGATTGAAACTATTTCAACCAAGTCTTTCGTACAGCATAAGGGACCTCATGGAAACAAACATTAACATTGAGTCGGATTCAGTGACTTAAGGTGATGTTGAACACTTGGTAGTATCCACTGCTGCTGCTGCTGATGATGATGATGATCCAGAATGTTTTCATGAATAAATGAAACCGGATCTCCTGGTAGTGAGAGGATATGAATGGGCATTTATGACTAAGAATAGAGGGAGGGGGAGGGATGGATGGCTGCTGAGACCGAGAGGCCACTGGCTAGTGTGTCCATCTGACAGGCTTTGATGACACAAAGGGGTTAAACCCAACCCAATATTGGGGATAAATAGGGAGTCACCTGTTTTGGTGGCATAATTGCGGCCTATGAAGGGTCACCGTTTACAATACTGTGTATTATGGTGGGAATCTTTGCCCCACTGAATGGGGAACCCAGGTCAGATTTCTCCATGCGTTGCTGTGATCTCCTACATAATCATTCCTGTCATTTGGCTCATTATGGATTTTGTCCAAAGCCCCTGAGTGATGTGAGAAGAGCTCTCTTTTCTCCGGGCTGTCTCATGAAGGTATCGTCTTTGTCCCTTCCCCTGAGCGCGATGGGGGGAAAAAATAGAGCTAACGCTAGCTCGGACTGGAGAAAGCCAGTGGCGGACTTTGTCATCATTGTTGTTAATAAAGACTTTGCCCCCCCCACACCCTCACACACACACCCCCCCCCCCCCCCCTTCTTTCTATTCAGGAGCACCATATCCTGTTTGGCTATAGTGAAAATATTGAGAGACCATATGAATGCAAGTAAATGGCCGTCCAGAAGCACTTTGATCGGATGACGAGGGAAAAGAAGGGACAAATCCCAAAACAGAGAACTTTACTTGAAATACTTTAACTGGACCAACGGTAGTCAAAGATTGCACACCGGGAGCATCGCATTAGTGAAACATAAATGTTGTACTTTGAACCCCATCGTGTGTTTTATGAGACAGGGTAAAGCTTTCCAGCTACATATGTGTACATCTGGTTCACAATAGCAAAGATAATAAAAAACACATTGTACCTGCATGTTTTTAGTAATATTACACCAAACAGGAAACACTCAAAACTGGAACAGGCACAACATTTGGATAAAGCGGCAATGATCGTCACAGTTTACCTGGTGTCCTGGTGAGGGCCGTCCTGCAGAATGAGGTCGGGTGTAGGTCTGTTGCTGTGGAGGCTCTGGGTATAAAGCCCCCCTAAGTGACCCCCCACCAGCAGTGGCAAGCTCTGCCCACATCGCATCAGGGTGCCCTCAGCGTCACCCAGCTCAGTGTCTAAATCCTTCTCTGAGCAGTAGGGAGCATTCGCTGAAAGAAGAGCAGAAGAAATATCACATAACTGGCTAGATCCTCAATTTGTGACCCAATATCACTGTTAAATAAAAAAGAATCCAAAATGGACTCAGTGATTACTGACAGCCCTGGAAGAATAATCACTTTATTGTAGGATCCATGCCACTAGTGACATGTTGAAATCCTATTAGATTATGCATATTCTCATGAGGAATAATTGTTGGCTGCCACAACTGTAGTATCTCGTGATATATGGAGCGCTCTTTGGCCAACTGATGACAGGAAGAATAACGTCTGAGAGATTTATTGCCAGATATTATTGCTGGAGTAATTGAGGAATTGGATTCCAAATGGCGATGCTTCAATTTTGCTAAAATAAACAAATTTAAATGGATGTGTCTGGACGATCCAGCGAGTAAGAGTGCAAGCAATGTATAAATAAAGAATTAAAATCATGTGCTGTCCCTTTGTATTTACAATCAGTTGTGCTAATTTTATTTAATTAATAATTTTGTAAAATGTATTGATTTAATTCATTTGTGAGTTGTACTTATTCAAAATATGTAATTCACGTGTGATGAAAGTGCTCAGTGATCTACTAGAAGTGCGATGTGAAAGGCAAATGGACCCGCTTTAGATTATTGATGAAGTTTTCATTCAAAATGCGTCATAAATGCACAAGACCTGTTTGAGGAGGAAAATTCATTGGAAAATAAATTTGTTTCTTAATTAAAATCGCTTTTTTAATCTGCATTTATGTTTTGGGATCAACTACAGTGTGTTTTATTCCTCAGATCCAAGCATCTTATAACGAAGCACATTTTTAAGATTTGTATTTCATCGTTCAAAACTGACTATTTGAGAAGAAATAACGGCTTTACGAATGGGACCCAAAACACAACAAAAAAGTAAAGAGAGATGAAAGTGAACGAAGGGAGGGCCTCGCTGTATGAGGCGATATTTGTGAAGGGTAAGCTGATATCCCCACGCGCTCATGTGTAGGCGGCCACGCGTCCCCTGTTCCAACTTTCCTAACTCAATTTCTCAAATTCAATTTTCTCCTAATGATGTTATTGACAATGTTATCACACACCATGAGCTAGTATTAATAAAGTCACCTAAACATCCTGTATGTAAGAGAAAGGTATGGATAGGGTAAAAAAAACCCAACAACAACAACAACTACGAAATAGTCAAAGAAATATTCAGTAAAAATCTGTATTTGTGCAACAGTGGAAAAACAAAAAAAGACTAACAAAGGAGAAAGATATTACAACATGAGTAACAAATGGCAAAGGAGAGTAAACAGTAGAAGAGAGAAGCGGGGCTGTTTTGGAATACGGGAAAAAAGCTTACGAGGACGAACAAAAGACAAGAGAAAACAAGGGAACTTTGTGAGCCATGTTATCCTCTGCGTAAGAAACATCTTTTCACATCGCCCTCCTACAGTTGATGTATCCTTAGTCTCCACTGCATTTGTCTTGTTGCGGGTCATGGCTGAAACACAAAGAAGTAGAAAAAAGCCCAAGCGAGCAACGCAAACACTGGAGTATCGCCGGGGGACCGTCGGAACAACGCTGGTTTCACTCAAAGCCGTTAACAGAAGGCAAGATGTCTTTTAGCTCTGGTCTGTTTTCAAGCAATACAAATCGTTGTGTTTATCAAATTTAGGATTGTTCCGTCTTTTTTGTTTGACTTTTTTTTCCCCCTGCTTGTTGGCTGAGCGTTTACAACTGTGTGTCTGTATGAACGTTTCAAGGCCCCGCTGATGTGAAGCCAAGTATTGCTCCGCCTCAAGTCAGGAGTAATTCAATCAGGATGGCCAGAAGTGACATGAGTCAGGATGGAGATGACTAACATCATCAGAGATCTTTTAATTAGGCATTGACTGTCCATACACATGCACACAAAAACAACAACAACAACCAAATAAAACCATTGTCATCAGAAAGCAGTGGATGGCCTGGCAGCCGGTCAACGAGGGCTTGACTGAATGCACATGCTCTCTCTCACACACACACACATATCTTCGTCACCACTTCGACCCAAACCAGGAAGCCCGGTAAATGTAACCCCGATTGTGAGACAATGCTCGCTGTTTCACAACACAGAAGGGACGCTTGCCAGGAAAAGTCCACCATGTAAATGAGTTAGACAGGAAGAGAAGACAGGGATGATCCCACAACACTGATTACCTGTCTGCAGATGATTTCACTAAAACTTGCAAATAATACAACCATTGTTTTCCAGCAAGGGTTTTCTTTTTTTGGGGGCGGGTGTGGGGAAGGGAGATATCACTTGAGTCTTCACTGCCAGAACTCATTGAGCTGAGGTTGTACTGGGCTTGGTGTCTGCATGTAGTTTGCAAAACACCGTTCACAAACCGAAAGCGGGCAAATATCTGGTTACATTCACAATCCTGTTGATGTACATTTTACCCGTTTTAAACTATTTTATGCAGGCAACATTCTTGTCGGCCTGTTAGCGTTTAGCCAATATCATTTGGAACCTTACACATCTTTAAAGAGGTACATTTAACAGTCTGAACATGAATATAGAATAAAACAACTACGTGCTATGTAAAGATACAGTGGAGTCACATCTACTTGAGCAGAGAATGAAGTCATACACCAAACACCTATTTAAACATCCAGCAGATACATAGCAACATTAGTATTTGTTTGTTATGTAAAAGGTGTTCAATATAGAATGCAGAGCATATCTATTGTCTCCACACGGCTCTCAACATGGAGACGTCTGAGCCCGCTGCTAGGAGCTAACAGAGCTAACAGCGTTTAACGGGAAGAGGGAGGGGGGGGACAGGAATTCATTCTCTGCCCCAGGATACCATTATGCTACTATACACTATATCTTTACATTACATAAAAGTTGTTTGTTGGTCCAATTTGTGGCAGAACCATTGACTGGACTAGAGAAAAACAATGAGTGTCACTGAAAACGATTACAAGAGTTTTTCGTTCTAATACACCCAGGTAGTAGTAGTACCTTTAAAAAATCAAAATAAATTTGCCTGTGCTCCCGTATTCAACATTCATGATGATTGCTGCAAAAGCTCAAGTGGACTCGAGTTACTCCATCCTAGAGACACCTTCTTAGTGTCTCCAGGACATTAAAGTCAGAGTGTTACATGATTGTTAAAGGTCTTGCTGCAGAAAGTTAGCGCTCCAGTGATTTAGAGCTTTGCTAGATTAACAGCATCAGTCATGCTCTGGTTGGGGAAACGGGCTACTCGACATATGGTGGCTTGGATGGGACCCAACAGTAAATTCAGTTTATATTGAATGTGCCATGGCAATTTAGCGCTGAACATTTCATTGTGTGTTAGAGGCTAGTTTGATCAGGAGGTGGAAGCCAGAAAGAGCATCGAGCTTTGAGGTGAAACGTTAGCTATCCTGCAGCAGTGACAGGAGAGAGGATGTACGATGTGTGCGTTTGTGTGATTTAATAACTGAATGAGTTTGAGAATGTAAAAGGCGAGAGGAATGACCAATCTTTTTTTGATTGCGCAGAGTTTATGGGTGGTCTGTTAAGCAGATGTGTGCTCATCATACTTTACATTCCTTTGGCTCTGGATTTGAATTTTTTCTTGGGAAAATTCTTTCCCAAAATCCCTCTCTGGGAAATCTTCTGAAAAGTAAGAGTTTTTTGACCACTAGTCACTCTATGGAACAATGTCTTTGTATCGCGCTTGCACAAGCTCACTGGCATTCCTACTGGTTTCACGCTAAATCACAGATCAACAATTGGTGGCATTAGCAAGCAAAGCAGCATGACAATGCACCCGAAAAAAAGGCTTAACGGGGATGTACATGATACGGGTTTGAAAATAAAAAGTCCATTAAACCACCATTGCAAATGTTTTATGAGAAATAAAATGCATTCGCCATGTTTGTTTGAAGCATACACGTGCAAGAAACACTAAATAATATAATTTCTTTGTTCGCACGAAAACCTCACAGGGGACCTTAAATTGATCTCAATCTGTAGGCACGGTAATTTAAAAGCAAATCCTTGTATTTACACTTAATCCTTGCAGATTACCCATGCAAATTGAGTTTACTATTGTGTCCAAGTCCAGTGAGCACCTCAGAACCATCAGGGTGGCAATACGACTCTGATAAAAAACACAGTTGCAAGCGTTCAGGCCCAATTAGGAGTGATGCTGTAAGGGCGTGAGATCAGGAGATCAGGAGCAGAAAGAATCGAGGTAGGATGGTGCCAGAAGCACCAGGGGCCACATGTTGTGTTCAGTAAAGAGACCATGTACAGATGTGCTGGCTCATCCTCACAAAGAGCCGCTGATGTCAGCATTGACAACTAAAGACGCAGGCACAAATAAGGACTCTATTGTTATTGGCCTCTTGAACCACCACCCTAAAAAAAAAAAGAAGAAGAAGCGCATTTTGTGAGCAAGAAACAATCCCTGTGGATAACATGGCGTCTAATAATACTCTGTTACATCTTAAGTGGGATCTTCCGTTCCATAAATGTCATCACATGGTATCTGTTGCTCAGACAGCCTCCTCTCCTGTATAATTAAAGTAGCACGTTCTTTTCAGAGAGCATCAGTGCAGGATGACAGTAAACTGAGGAGCTCAGTGAAACATATAAGAGGAGAAGTAAAATTAAAGGAGCAGTATACCAGTTTACATGCTCCATTGCACGTGAGTACAAAAATGAATGCTTCAAACAAGAGTGTAATTATAAAAAAGGATAAACGCGGTTGTTCGGGAACTTGTTTTGGGACATGTATGGTTATTTTTTGGCTTAGGTTGTGGAGGGAAACACGGTTCCAATCACCCTGCAATGCGCTTGCTCTGATGTCATCCGTTTGTCACGCTTCCTTCTTGTCAAAATCCTGTGGGAACACAGCGCACAGAAACTGTAAAACTCCGATGCATCACGATCGTGATCGGAAAGCGCTTTCTAATCCGGCTGCTGCTGATTAATGCAGCCACTGTGACCATGGAGGCTGAAAAATAAGACAATACACAGGAACAATGAACCAATGCAGACCCGCGAGTGCTGATGATCAGGGCTCGACTCACTCTTTAGTGGAAGGTTGCGGTCACTGTGACGGTGATTACATTGATGGTTGAACACGCTTCACATACTGGATGAATTTCACATTGGGGATGGTGGCCAGTTAGGGTGCGCTGTAACTGTACACCTATTCAAGCTGCCTCAGGGGCGGCTGATCAGAGTCATGTTCAAGTTCAGCACTGTTGTGCCTTGGCTAAAAACTCTCCCTTGACCTCAGTGACTAATAAATGAGTAATAAAGCAGAGCAGACACATGTCTCCAATTTAGCAGAACTTAACCCCTCTGAAACAACATGCTTATTATCCCAGGATACGCAGTTATGACTGCATCGCCATACAAAGCATTCCAGTCTATACAGTAAAGATCAAACCACATCATCACATAGTTAAATATGTCGCTGTCTCCAGCAATGAATCGCACTCTCTGGTACCATTATTCCTCCACAGATAACACCAGTCCCCCATCTGATCAGCAGATGGTCTGGACAGCATTATTAAGTGTAATTGGTGGTAATCTGGGGCGATTTTTTATTTCGGTGACACTTCATTTTCTATAATTCTCGCCTCTCCCTTTTAAGTCACCTAAGCGTTGTGTTAAGTGCCAGAATGAGCCTGAGCTTGTGCCAGCGTTTAATGCGTTCAAGTCTTCAGAGACATGCAGGCCTCAATGAAAAGCAGATGTGCAGATGGATAGATGGTTCAGGGAGAAGAAAAGGGGAGCGATCAGAGGTGTACTGTGCTTAAAGCAGGAGGCTGTTTGGGGGAGGGGGGAGATGGGATGTCAGGAGTGTGATACAAACATCTGAACCCAAGTTACAACAAGCTGCCAAAACCGCAAGACAGATGCCTCTGGAAATCCAATGTGACACCTCAACTGGCCCCACTTTGGCTCCATAAATCATAACATTCAGCACCTAAACAGTTAATAATGATCATTGTACTTCTGTTTGCGCCAACACCCCCCACCTGGCATCCGACTCCCCCTCTCTTTCAACATTAGACAGGTCAACAGTTACGAGTGTGTGACGGCAGACTGCGGGACGCTCCGGTTGTGTGTCTTGTCCTGTGCAGATGTTGTGTATTAGGGTCCAAAGCCTTTCCCAGCTTCTCCGAATCTCATAACTCATGTCTATATTTGTGTCTGCGGCATAGGCCCGGAACTTATTTGTTTGCTTAGTAATAGATGTATGATTGAAAAACCTGAGGGCACAAGAAAATGAAAAATAACAATGTCTACGAGGAAAGCTCCTCTTAAAGCAGGTGCGTAGCCAGGGAAGAAGAAAAACTATTAAATTACTGTCGGAGCACAGAGATGTCAGTGTTTTTGTAGCAGGATTACCAGGACCAGAGGACATGAGAACTTTCACGAGGATAAAATCAATTTGTTCCAGCTGATTTTAGCTGCTCTCAATCAAGTATCATTGTTCCTCCCTGTTTTTTATGATCAGTTTGGTCACACAATAAACTCACCCCAGCTTAATAACAATTGAATACAAAAAAAGTAAGGTGATGACAAAAGGCACTCTTGTAGCTCTGGAGGCATCCAGCTGCAAGCCTCGGGTCCAACAGAAAAATATCTTACTCCAAAAGAGTAACAACATTAAAGGAATCATTAGCAAACATAACAACTGAGCCCAGTCGCCCGAGCAAACCTCTTTGCGGATACGTCTGGTTGTTCGTACTAAGTGGCTCCAAACTTTTCAGTCGTACGGATGAACATAGTGGTCGGCAAATGATTAGCTCTCCTGCCTCTTAGAGAAGAGGGCGCATGTTGTGGGAAGCAGGCGGCTTCATAATACGAGGCTTTTCAAATGGCGCTGTGCAAACCGCAGTTGTGAACACAAACAAAACGTTAGCAGCCAACAATACTCCCAGGCCCATCCATTCCCAGTGCCATGTTTGGTGCCCACCGAGTCCCAAAGACCCGACCGCTCCACCACACGGCGCTCCAAGTCAAAGCCCAAACACAGGAGAAAATGTTGTGGGATTATGTGACTCAACACATGTACACAAACTCCTCTCTGTCTTTTCTCTCTCTCTCTCTCTTTCACACACACACACACACACGCACTCGAAAAAGAATACACTCACACATAAGTCCTACAGAGGAAGATGCTCTGGATGCCTGTGGTCATTCCTGATCTCTTCCCACAACGTCCGACTCGCCGTCACAGCCAATCAATTCCTCCGCTGTCCTCCCTGATTAACATAATTAAAACGTTACACTTGTGCATGTCACCACCTGGTGGTTGCCCCTTGTCACTGGTCGTGCCCTTCAGCCTGTCCCTGGAGGTGGTCCACGTGAATGGGAAGAAGACAACAAATAAATAAACAATGGTCGTAAGAGACAGATCAGCAGATAATGAAGTTTCAAGCTCAGATCAGTCAGTCAGCAGTAACATAATATTCTGTTTGAATTTCAAAGCACGTCATTTCAGACTGGCCTCTAATGCAGCTCATTATCAGCTTTGTTGCATGTCAATCCTCAAACTGCAAAAAAAAGGGATCATTTTCAGTGACGAAGCTTTCTCTGCTTCACATTTTATGTTTTAACGAGCATCTGACCGCACCATGATAGAGACGGTCACATGTTGTCACAATAAAGGCGCAGATTTTTCGGGGTCATTTTTCAATCTGGGATATTGTTCCAGACGTCTCGTCCTTTTCTATTAAAATCTGTTTGAATGTATAATGGTTGTTAACACTGGAGAAGTAACAGACCTACATTGAGTAGCGGGTTTATTAAAATAACCTCAGTGAAAGACGTGCCAAAATCAACAGCCCTGCAGTAAATCCTTCTAACTTTGTGAAGGTTATAATTTCCAGTTATTGTTGAGACGGTTCTGATTCAACATAATCGGTATTTTAGAGGCTGCAGAATGTATTACATGATGCTGAAAGGGTGTCACTAATATTAAGTCTACCCTCATTGTTCACTTCTCTCGGCTGGGTGAAGGGTATAAACGGGCCACTGAGTGAATATTCTGAGGGGCTGATGTACAATTTCCACATAAATAAATGTCAATGTTAATCCTCTCTCTCTCTCTCTCTTTTACAAACTAATATCAAGACTGAATCACTGCAGTCACAGTGCTATTCTGAACCCAATGTCAGCAGGTCATAAAATCATTATCTGTTGCACAGGAAGTGATGCGTTTGGGTTTCCAACAGCTATAACAGAGAGAAGATCGGAATCAACAGAACCGAGTCATTAGCATCAGCAACAATAACCACATGTCGATATCTAAACAGATAATAAAACAGAGCTCGGTATACAGAAACCCACACGTAATCACCAGGAGAAGACCTCATCATGCTCGAAGACAATGTTTGCACACTGACCTGTGGGAAGGGCAGTAAAAAAGCACCACAGCACTGATTGATTATCACAAAAATAAGCATATCGTCTATCCTCAAGTCAAACCTTTTTAGAACAAAAATGTGCGTCGTCAACAAACCACTTTAAAGCAGCAAGTAGCCACAATTCTATCCTGACAATCACTATCATAACAAGATTGTGCCCACAAATCGGTACACTGCCAGGATTAATCACAGACAATCACAAAGTTTTACAAGGACCGCTCAGCCAAACCACATCCTATAATTTGACTGAAAAGCCACATAATTGTAAAGGCCGAACACTGTACGAAGCATCAGTCCGGCCCACAGACGGACTTGATAGACCAACAGACTGACAAGACGTGATGCACTTGGCCGGCAGACTCGACCGGGACGTCTGGCTTCGTGACAGACACCTTTATGGGGCCGGCGAACAACACGGCCCCGGAGCCAGGCCAACAGTGCTGAAACCTCGGCATGGGCTCAGGAGGTGCTTCAAAGCCAAACAAGAGGCTGCTCTGTTTGGGGAGGCGGCAGTAAATACTGGCGCAGCGATGCCAGTCGAGAAGACTGACGAGCATTTCGGGCACCGCACCCTCAGAGAAAGTGTTAAAGGTGAGACTGGCACACTTCAACAGAATCAACTTTCTGCAATAACTAAACATGAGTAGCAAAGCACTTCAAAACATTTGAAAATCCCTGTTTATTTGAAAGGTTTTAAATCCTGAATCCGCGTGTGTGCACATGCCACTTTGAGTGTTTTTGTGTGTGTGTGCGTGTGTGTGTGGGTGTGTGTGTGTGTGTGTGTGTCCGCCCATGAGAATAACCAGTGTATATAAATCTGCTGTAAAAAATAAACATGGAGATTTAGTGAAAAAGCTGCGTTTTCCTCTTCCGAACAATAGGCCTCAGTTGTCCGTGTGCCCGTTCAAGTCGGACCAAGAGCCAGCAGACGTCCCACTGAAACCGTGGTGAAATCAGACCCATTTGTCAAACATCAGCCCTCATGGCCCTCTATTTGTCACAATTACTATATAAGCACAATAAATCTCTACTGTTGAGGATGGTTGGGTTAATAAAATAACTTTTTTTTCAAATAGAGGTAATTTAAGATGACAAAAAAGAGACTCATGAAAAATTAAAAAAAATACTATAAGGACAAGTGAGCCATGTGACCATTACATGTTTGTCTTATTTGCGTGTTTTTTAAAATGTACTAAATATTTGACCACAGTGAAGAATACACACACTACATGAACGAAATTATTTTAATACATGTTTGCAATAGTCTGGGAACTGCATTATCATCATTATCCTCTTAATACAATGTTTGGTTACTATTTATATATATATATACATATTAAAAAACTCATGTATATTAAGACTTTTGGTTAATTTGAGGCAAATTACTACTCACGTGCAGCTAGTTAAATCTATTTTTTATTTTATTAAACCTTTAGCTGAACTGAGGTTCTCCTCATTTACAGTCACAAGTCAAAAGCAGGTATAGATAAAATATATTAGATACAAACTGGGACGTAAACGGTGAGTATCGTAGCCATCACCAAAAATTAATCTGAGGGCAGAGTGACAGACTTGGGGTTTAAGAAAGTGTCCTAACATTTAGCAGGTATTTAGTAATAATATTTGGCAAATATAATTAATACCTAATGGTAGCGCAACGATAAGGGGCGATCAAAGTATTCACTGCACAACTCATCATCTGGGGAACATGAACATTTGTACCAAATTTCCTTGCAATCCATCGATTTGCTGTGGAGATATTTCACTGAAAGCTACATGTGTGAACCTCATTGTGGCACCAGAGGACCTGAGGCATTCATCCACTGGGCAGCAGGAACACATCCAAATGTCATGGTAATCCATCCAATGGCTGGATGCTGCTGGCGCGACTAAAAATAGGTGAACAAAAGCCGACTCAGCGTTGAGCTACAAAAGTCAGCGAAAAAAAAAAAAGAAGGATTTACTTGATTTCCAAGTGATCTCAGAAATAGAAGCATCTCTTTCCACAGCAGCCAGACATTATGCCGTCTTGCTTCGTTAGCCTCGCTCATCCCCGCGCCAGCGGGCCGAGCTGTCGGTACCAAACTCACAGTACTCCTTTATACCTCTTCAGCCAGCACCCAATATTTACAAGGAATCCCAAATCTGTGAGAGAATTCGATTGAACACAGATGGCAGGAAATTCCTCGGAAATGACAGTGGCCAAAACCCAACCACAGAACATGAGAGTATCTCTGTGTAGTAAAAGCATCACGGCCCATCTGACAGACGCTCGCTCGTCTTCTCGCCCAGCGCCGCCTCCTGCCATCGATTACAGTTTGACAAGAGTTGAGATTTATACAAGGTCTGTAAAACAAATGATCAATTTGCAGCAATTACTGTGTATTTCTAAAAGGTTTAGAGGGAGCAGAGGGGAGGGGGGGGAGAAATAAATGAATAGTTCGGAAAACGTCTGGAGGAAAAAGCCCTTGATGGTCGGTGGTCCAACTGAGAGGTTGAATTTAAGTGATGGTAATTAGATCACATTCGAATGGAGCAACATTTGAAAATGATTATTTTGTTACCTACTCACAGTGCACATAACCTTCTGTTATTCTCAGAGGGGATGCTAGTTGTTTAAAACAAGGGCCAAACCAGATGTTTTTGGAACCAAAAGAGGAATCCAATTTCACTTCCTACTTCTTTGTTACTTTTGTTGTTTTAGCGCAGGAAGAATAATGGAATGTTACTTTGAGAAAAGGATATGTTCAAAGCATGCATAGTAATTGCTTTGGCTTTTGAAGTTGCGGGTTAAAGTTGAGGCCAGAGACTCTCCGCAGTGTCCGCAATGAATATTAGCCAGTCGGGATGATTAGGGGTTAACGCACCCCCAAAATGGAGCTCTTTTAGGAAAATGGGTTTTTCAAAAGCACATAAATTTGCTTTGACAGCAGAGGCGCAGAGGGTCAGCTTTTATTTTTATTTGATTATTGGTGTTGTTTTTATGTCACCGGTTTATAAAACACTATACATCAGAACAGAAAATAAGCCGTTCACAAAAAGCACTAAATCCCTCTGCGTTTCCTTAAGACAAATGTTATCTTACAGCACGGGACACATCGCACAAGAGAAAGTGCACTATAACAACGTCCAAGCTTTGTGAGCGAATGCCACTGGCATATAGTCATCACCCGACGGTTCACTGTAGTTTGGTTATTATGAGGTGAGATGACTTGAAGTGATTGATCTTGATTCTGGGGATTTTCTTCAAACAAGTCATCCTAAAATGAGGACGATCGCTCAACTTTTTTTTTTTTTAAAGAATAGTGACAATATTTAATTGAAAACCCTCTGAACCCCTCTGCCACACATGGTTACTATTCTGTAACTGATTCAAACCAACAGTGGGGAACTGTGCAAAAGACCTGCTATTGCACAGCAGTCAACATCCACCACAAAAGGGCATTAACTTGGCTGAAAAATGACCTCCTCCTCCCCTCAGAGGGCACCACAGTATTGGGGTTTTCATAAATATACAGAACAAATAAGAGAGGGCCCCAGGTTTTCCACTGAGCAAACCTGTGTTGAGTTTCAAACCACACATACCGAAGGAAGTCAGCAATTCCATTCTTTTATTGCGTGGGGAGTCCTCATTCACCAAAGGCTTTACCCCCCCCCCCCCCCCTCCCCACACACACACACACACACCCGCCTCACAACCACACACTCACAAACACAGATCACACATTGCGACAGGAACATGGGAACGGGTAATCGGAGATGGACAGTCCAGCAGACATTATATATAACTTTGCATCAATCAGAGCTCCATAATGATGCTGCGAGGAGTTCGTTCGTAGTCGACCTCTCGTCTCTCGACAACCTCAGGAGGAGCCCACTGTTGGACCAGCGCTGGAGCAGCGATGGCATGACTCTTCCTGAGCCCCCGCGGTTACAGGGATTAAGGCCCAGTGGGGCCCGTAAAAACCCAAAATGGTACCAAGTGACACCTAAGGAAACACATTCAATCTTGTGCGGTGGGAGGTCAATACACAGCTATTTACACAGACAGCAGCGCTGTGTGCTGGAACGGACAGGGCCACCATCAAAGAGCTTTATGAGCAAATATATTCTCACTGCGTAAGCATTTTAGATGTTCAGGCATTAAAGCCCTCCTGTGTTTTCCCTCCTCTTGTTTAATGGCTGTAATAAGACTCCTTTTATTATGATTTCTGCGCTTGCTGTGTCCCTTCGCCACATGAGTCAGCCGATGGTTATACATGAGTTTGGTCTCAGTCGTAAAAACGATTACAGAGTCAGAACTCGTCACTGACTGTGGGTCTGCCCCAGCATCTCTAGTGACATAACAATAACTAAGAAGAGTAATAAACCAGGGTTAGTAAGAGTGAATTTGTTGCATTATTAAGAACTTACGACGTACTGATGATACATGCAGGACAAAGACATGAACATATCCATCATCTATCATCTAAAGTGAGCTTGCATCGAGAATAAATAAGGGATTAGTAGAGGTCCGACATAATTTGGTGCACAGTAAATTAGTTAAAAAAATGGTTTTGTATGTGATATCCAGCTGACGTCCAAAACGTCAATTTTTAGAAAACTAACCAAACCACATTAGAAGTCTCGAGAATTAAAGTGACAAAAATAATGTGGGAAAAGCAATATACACATGTTTCATGAATATTTAAATTTGATGTAGTTCTCTGAACATCTGTATCTGTGCATGTACAGTATCTCAAATAGCTGAAGGTAGTCCACTTTCTCAACATGTTCATATTAAATTATAATGTTTGCACATGGCATGGTACATACCGCCCCCCGGTTTGTTTCAGGACAGCGGCCATAGTCACATGTCAATACTTTCTCCCCCCATTTGCTATTATCTCTTAAAAAATGTTTCTGGATACAAGAACCCGAGTGTGATCCATTCCAAAGTAAAAAGTGATGGTTGTTAGTTGATAGATTTTTGGATGGGTCCGTGGCTTGGCCCGAGAGCGTAAGGCCTGAATAAAGAGGGAACCTCAAAGTGCTTTGGCCTGTACCATGTGTCAAGCCTTTCACATAACCTGGCATTCCTTGTGAAGCTCTTTTACGTACCATTAATATATATATATATATATATTAATTGCGCCCCTGATCTGTTTTCCAATATAGACTCCGAACGCATAAATGGGGTTTGCTTTTCATTTATTTTCATTTGAAGAACTTTGAAATGCAAATGTTTGTTTCCTCGCACGTGAAAATTGAGAGAAGCCATCTTAAAAGGGAAATTTGATGTGAAATACTTTACATCATGTCTAACATAAACATGCAAGCTCTCAGTGCAAGTCTTTTTGTGCTGTTAAATGAGTGTACTTTGGCAAGCAGCAGTCTACATACACTGATGCTTTGCGTCTCTCGCTGGACTCCTTCATGACTCAGAGCTCTTGAGGCCTGCAGAGGACTGGCATCTTTACAGTGGCATAGATTGGCCATATTTTTGTGTCAAATGACAGGGCTGGCCCTGTTAACGTGGGCACTGTGGTAAACTGTGCATTTACATTTACAGCGAAAGCCATCAAGGCCAACAAGTCATGTTGACTTTTGTTGAATTGCGGTTTGAGAGGCTACACATTAAATATGTCTCTCTCACTGCCTTTTCTAGCCCTTAAATAAAAATGCAACATTGCAAAGCTTCTTTTTTTATATATATATAATTCGTAATTATCCCATTCAGTTCATAGTTATTGTTGAACTGCAATGTCTTTACTAGTTGGAATAAAAAGCTGCATTCTTTATAACAATAATGACTGTGTTATTGAAAAACTTGGATTGATTGTTCCCAGGGTATCAAATCATTTTCAAAAAATTGCAAATATAAATATATTTTGAAACATACTGGTAATTTATGCTGGACGGCAGGACTATACTGACATTTATGTGCAATCAGACACGAGTACCAAGACAATCAAAGCACCACAGATGCATACCAATGACTCAAAACAAACTTGGATTTTTCATCAGTCTGCATCAATGTCATTTAAAATACTTCAAACTTACTTGGAACATTCATATATTTCTCCCAAGGCGACAGGTTACAGTACAAGTGGTGATGCTTAACTCAGCGTGTCAGGCGTGGCTCCATGTACAACGTTTGACTGTGCCCGAGCCTGGCAAGAGGCCCGGGCTGTTTTTTTTAAAGCCCAAAGTGGTCTGAAAATGTGACCAAGCCCACATAAACAGTAACAGTGTACGAGAAGACGAGGCAGAGTCGCGTCCAATCAATGTTGGCGGCGCTGTCGCGATCGAGTAGAGTGGGCAATGTGCGTAGGAGTAAAACCAAAAGGGCTTTCTTGGAAACATGGGACGAGAGGTTGGGGGTGATCGTCAATGAAATTTGAAACTTGACACAAAAAAAAAAAAAAGGCCACGTTTCATCAACTGTATCGTCTCGCAGACATAATTGTTGGGCTTTTAGCCGTGAAGTTAGTTGGCGGGAGACACAGTGAGGACACAACGTTGGTACCAAACCATCAACAGGATTCATTTCAAAGCCGGACAGTTCAAATCTTGGCTGTTTTGGTTTATGGTTGTCAGGTTGTTGTTTGTGGATTTCGGTGATTTATTTTCATCGTAACAAATGCTTACAGTAAGAGAAGAAATTTGGTGTTCAATATTGTTTGTTCCATTCAAACACAGTAGGTTTTCACAGTACCGCACAGTAACGATACTAAACCTTTATGTTGATGCTTTTTTCGGCAAAACACTAACAGATTAAACAATTAAACTATCGTCATTTGTTGCAGTATTTCTCTGCTTTCGCTCGTTTTACATGTCCTGCGTGGTTTTACCAGCAGACCCTGAAAGGCCTGTAACACAGTAGGCCTGTGTGTTCGTCTACAGGACACACTGTCAAACTCCATGGAGCGCCGCCTCACACACCGGGCTGTGTAATGCTATGGAACAAGCAGCAGGTATGTGTTAGTTAATCAGCGTTTGACTTAAGCTAGAGGCCGAGGTTGTGTTCAGGAGCAGCCGGGCTGTTTTGACTAAGCCATCTCAGCAAGGGCCCGGTCATGGAGACTCCCAGCATTTGTTAAAGATTAGCGGCCTCGTCCTGATGCACTGAGCTCGGGTCAGGCAGAGTGCACGGCTCGGACATGAGGCGAGTTTCACCCTATCTCTCCCATCTGCGGCGCTCACACAGCACATCTACTCGTCCCGGTACATGAGACACACTGAATAATGTGATTAAAAGGTTTTGGAGTTTGCTGAGGGGGGAGACTGTACAGAAGTTGTTCCTTCAGGAAGCAGCATTACCCCTTTCGACAGAAAGTCACAAAGGTCATGACACGGAGGCATTTACAGCATATACAAAGTAATAAGCATATCAAGATTGCCCTTCTTACCCTAAACTAAAGTTTCTTATTCTGCGTACCATCTGTGTGCACTTGTGTGCCTGCAGTGTGTGGTGTTTCGATTGGTTTCTGTTGCATGGGAGTGTGCTATCAGATGTGAACGCTCCCAGAGTATCGATGCCGAATAAAGGAATAACAATAGCCCACATCATTAGCCAGAAATACTAAATGAAAACCAACTGTGTGGGAACAATAAAATAATTTGTCACGGGAGAAGGGTGCAGATAAATTCTGAAAGCATTTTCCAATTGGCTGTGGCTCCCATATGCTGGGCCAAGTGCTTAGCACCTGGCTGTCACGGCTCTGACGCCGCCTAATTCATTTGTGCTTTCAAACACATGCCAATTAGATCACTGTCGATACGAGCTGAACGGGTCTGATTAGGCTTTTTATTGGTATTAGTCATCATTTGCTATGAGCTGACTTTTTAAGGGCAAAAGTTAGATAAACAGAAAGGAGAGACATCTTGCTCTCCTCTCTTTTCTTCAGTCCCTCAATCTGCCCACTAAATCTGTGACTCAGCTTCAGTGAGGACATATTTGGGAGAAAGCCAGTTACTCATCCCAAATATTCTAGTCAAAAACGCTTGGTGATTTATAAAAGATATTTTCTGCCGCGGGAATGTTTATTGGTTACTGAAGCTGTGTGAACCCATGGGTCTCATCTGCGTGGATCATAGACTCTCAGCATATCAGCGTGAAGGTAAAGTGAAGCTCCTCTTGACGGGTTTTGGATTCCTTGTAAAAAAATTTTTAAAAAAAGGCTGAACACTGGGCTGTGGGAAAGGGCTGTAAATGTCAAGCCAGCTCTGCTCAATTCTTTCAACTTCCATTTTGAACATAACCTGCCCGTCACCACCATCTTTATTGAATATGACAGAAATCAAGGTTCAAAAGGTTCAACAGGTGGCGATCCAAAGCAAACATTTCATAGATTGATAAAAACGGACATCTACACGTATACACCCACAGAAACTTCAATCGCATACAGTATGTGAAAATGCTCCGGCTCCTGTGTTGCAACAGTTGTGATTCTTAAGCCAAAAAAGCTCAAATAAATAACATGACTATAATGCGATGTATCAAAGGGGATAGTTCTTTTAAAGTGCGGTGATCTGAGGTAGTTATCTATAGTCTGTGTGTACAGGAGTACCGACACAGGAGCAAAGCAATGGACAAGCAAAACCTGTTTTGACACCCAAGAAAAGAGGGCCACCTTATCTATTATATTATCTAATATTGGGGCGACTGTAGCTCATGGGGAGAGTGGTTGTCCTGAAACCACAAAGTAGCCGATTCCATTCCTGGTCTCCCCATAGTTTGCATGTCGAAGTGTCCTTGAGCAAGACACTGAACCCCCACTCGCTCCCCCGGGCGCTGCACGAGGCTGCCCACTTTTCCTTAATTACTAAGGGATGGGTTAAAATGCGGAGAAGACATTTAACTATGTGGGACTAATAAGGGATTTAAAATAAAAAATAAATAATCTCTCTTCAAAGAAAAAAAAAATCCAGACAAAAACATTAACAACAAGTTTCACTTTTAGATCAGTTCCCCATAAAAATAATATTAATGCATGTTAAATATAGCGTACACTTAAACTCATATATATTTTTGGTGGGCCTTTCTTGGAGGGGGGTTAAAATTTGTTTTGCTGCTGCCCCCGTCTCCCCCGGCAGTAAATTACTCTTTCCATACCCGTACTCCTGTCTGTGACCCCAAGCAGGCGGCGCGCTGACCGCCGTCGACTGTAGCTCGTACAGTGCCTCTGGATAAGTATGTCATACGACCCCACTTCACCCAAACCATCCCTCTCACCTTTTCACTAGACGTTTCTGTTGGGAATCATCTGGGAACAACATGTGTGTATCTTAAATTAACTTTTCAAAAAAGGTTCTTTATATTCAGAGTTCATGAACATGTCCATTCTGTCCTCCACTTTGACCCAAACATCAGCACACACACACGGACGCACACACACACACACACACACACACACAAATACACACACTGTCCAAATGTGCTCACTAATAAAACTGCCAACAACAAGCCCCATAACCGATCCTAAGTATCCAACATGATGTTTGTGTTAAGCAGTGTATTATAGAAGCCGACTTCTGGGTCTTGGGGGGAATGTTAAGCATGTTAATGAAGAGTACATACTGAGGCTATTACACAGTGTAATATGGATCCATTTAACACACTTACTGCTTAACCCATGAACCATTATGAAGAAAAAGGGGTCCTACATGTAATCCTAGCAACAGTAAATCAAAGAAGAACCGAGCTGATTGCCAAAAAACAGCTAAGAGCAGAATTGTTTCCTAATTTAGGAAAAACTCTGTATTTTTTTTTTTTAATGTAATGTGATGTGGAGTAACATAAAGTTACTACAGGAGCCCAGGAGATAACAGATGGCTCTATTGCTTCCAGTGGAAACTTTTGGACAACGCAACCAACTCGTCCGTGAGCTGTGGTTTTCAGTTCCAGAGGCTGAAATCAAGCATCCACATCAGAACAGCGACTGCAAGCCAAATGTCATCTTAGATTCCTTCTACGGCCTGTTTGGCAACGCGTCTGTCGAAGATGATTAAACAAAGAACAAACAAATAGACAATCGTTGGACTAGCTGGGAAAATGAACAGGGAATATAAATCAGCAAGTCTCACTCTTCTTTACAAATGTTGTCAAAAACGCCCTTCAGGCACTAAACATCCATCTGTCTGTGGTTGTAGTTGGACAGCTACCAGGTGTTAGGGTGTGTAGAGCGTGTAGCGGAGCGTTTTTGGAAGAAATAAAAAAAGATTCACTTTTAACAAACCTTTTGGAACAAAATAAAAGTTGTATTATATTGTCTTGTTGGCTGTTTCAGTACTACGAGTTCTCATACATAAGATATTCCCACACAATGGAAAAAAAGAGAAAGAAACTCATGGGAAATTGCCTCTTCTTATCACATACTTTATCTCCTTGCTCTGATATTAGACCACTGAAAAACAGCTTTCCCTTTCAAATATAATTGTCTGTAAAGAAAGTCTGTAAAAATAACCCTAAGCGCTACAGATCACAGTGCTGGCATAGGGCCTCCAAACTTTATTAACATCCAGAGTCGGCCTGGCGAAGCTCCCAGCTCCCTGCAACTTGGTCTTACAAGCGTTAACCTGAACAGGGCATCGGCCTCACTTTTCCCCCAAACCCTCCACTTCCTCTCTTCAAGCAGCAGATTCAGATTTTGTACAACAAAACAAGAACGATTCTGACAAAACACCAGTCCACCTGTGCCATAATGCTGCCTGCGTGCTGACACAGGATGACATCACTCTCGGCACCGGGGGACGCCTTAGAGGTCCTGACTTCAAGCAATACATGAGCTATAATACATTTTGACTCGAAGATTCACTTGCTAGTGCTTCAAAATAAATCACTGAAAGAATAATTCAATACTTATTGACTCTGGACGATGAAACTTGGTCCCTCTGGAGACAATAAGGCGTACGGATCTATATTTCTGCCAAGACATAAGGTACATATGAATATCTGAACTCAAATCAAGTGCGAGTTGTCACGCTCTGGTTTCGTGATTGATGTCGACCCACATCACTCACCGACAAGCAAGAGTACTCTTTCTCAAAGCCACCTTTATTCCCTCGTTCCTTTGTGCACTTATTAGTCCTGGTGAGCAAGTTAATACAGTGCAGGGCCTGGATTGCATTGCACATCCAGAATGCCGGGCTTCCATTAACAAGCACTAATAAAGTATATAAACTGCACTATTAGACTTTATAATGTCTTTCATAGTCCTCTGGGGCGGCGCCAGCCAATGGTGCAGTGAGCTGACTGGGCACTGCCCCGTGGCAGCTTCCTGGCAGAGAAGGGGAGAGAACAAGAGAGAGGATAAAACTCAGGCTTCTTGGCTGCGTTCTCCTTCGCTCTAATGAAGACATTAAAACAGCCTCGGCTCGCATCATGTTTGCCCATTTGTTTTTGACCACTCAGTTGAAGCCAATGTTTGATTGGCTGGCGGATTATTCCCCAACATGACCAGCCTTGTTAAAAAATATTTTAATAGAAGAAAAAAAACAACAAGTTGACCATTCAAGTATTTGAACGCCGTTGCTGTAGCAGTTTTAGTGATTCGCACTGAGCAACTATGACGTGATGTTAATGTTAGTCGCCTGATCACATTTCAAATGAGATAAACTGCTGACAAAGCAGGAGGAAAGCCTCTGTTGGGAAAGATTAAATGGGAGCGTCCTCCTGATTGATTCAGACGTCCAAAACTGCCCTTTCACACTAAAACAATCTCTGTTCACGCCGCTTGTTCTGGGAGGTTAGTGAAGCCCTGATCCTAATGGCTTCATCTCTCTCCTGCCATCTCTCTCTCTCCGTCTGTCTCTCTCTCCAGCTGACAGCTGCGAGGGCCTAGACAGCTCTGGCAGAGGCAGCGCAGCGGCAGACGGCCGTCTTAACTGCCGCAGTCAGAGCGGAGCGGATTTTTCTTTGATGAAACACAGCAGCGCCGAGCCAAGAACAGCAAGTGGCACAGCCGAGATGTAAATCAAAAACCCACCCGTGTGCTCAGTCATACAAATAGAGGTCTGCGAGAGGAGCTGCTGCCGTCTGAAAATGCATGAGTAATACGGACTCAATAGACATGTGGTCAGCTGTGGCATGTCTGTCCAGGCAACACGAATCACAGCGAAGTATCTTTATCGAGACTAAAAATAGTGAGACGATCAACTCGGGTGTCGTTCACAAAGAGCTGGCAGCTTATTCTAAAAAGTGTGTGAGACTTTGTGAGCACTGCACAGGGCAAGGTTTAAACTAAAAATACATTTTTATGACAACATGTCTGAGCCAACTCTGCAACTTTGTCTTGATTAACACATTTTCTTCTGCTATTCCAGTGGTATTTAGACACTTACTCAAACCAGATCATATTTTTGCCGTGTGACTGGTTCATCGGCAGAAGTCAGAATTCCTTTGGTGACAATGCGATGCAATAGTCATACCACACTGGTCACAAAGAAATGAGAACATTTCACCTGACTTACACTGACTATGGGGAAGGAAAAGGACGTAGAGGTGGCAGTGCTAACATTTTAATTAAAAGGTTTGCTTGTGGGTTCACACACGCACGTGTTTGTTTTGCACCTTCAGCCGACCAATCAGAAGACACTCAACAGCCACAACCTCCCGTAAATCGCCTCCTCTCCCTCTCTTTGAATCCAACCTCAGTTGATGCAAGTTGATGCAACACTCGTCTCTTCCTCTGCCACTTATCTCCCGTTTCCACACACGTCATGCGCACTCCCGAGCCAAGTTTGATTGAGGTGATTCAGCCCAGCAGATGCCAGACCAGGGGTGTTCTCTCGCTCTCCCTCTCTAGCGGCTGTGACTCAGGAAGCGCTCTCATTGCATTAGCCAGCGTTCCCTCTTCGGCGTCTCAGCCAGACAGAGGTTTACGGGAATACCGCTGCGGAATCATCATCGGACCTCCGCTTTATGAATCAATGGAACATGCTGCAAACATTACACCCTGCAACACCCTTCCCAGGCAGCACCCTCGTACTTGCCCATAACTCGTTGCTGAGCTCATAGGAGACACAAAAGACGTGGGCTGAGGCGCTCTTCTTTGGCTCAAGGGAACGTACCGACTAGTGAGAAAACTTGTGAGAGGAAGGTTTCCGTCACTGTACTACTTTGATATCCTCCATCAGGCTCCATTGAGAGGCACAAACGCAGAGAGAGATAGGAATGTCTGGGTGTTTTTTTTAGTCAGTTCCTGTTGACAAAGTCTGTGAGAAATATTGCTGGGTTCAAACTAACAAGTAAGACCAAGAAAGGCACCGAATAATCTCTTTGCGATCTGGAAAGAAAAAAAACTCTCGGTTAACCTCGGCCGCGAAACTAAGTGAACCACATGTTCAATAAAAGGTCAAATCTCTTTTAGCAGCAGGGACGGCAACATGTTTCCTCTGAGGATTGGTCTTTCACAACATCCGAGAGGAATAGCTGCTGAAACCTTCCCCTTGCTGCTACAACCTTTTGGCATATTGACCAACAGTGATGTTGCTCTAAAGAAAATGTAGTAGGAGAAAATGTATGCCTGATGTAAGGCTATGCCTTCTACCACATGGCAAGGTAGCCACATTAGCTTGCTGGTAAAGAGTAAAGACGTTGGAGGCTAAAGATCCTTTGGTTTCCCCTGGTCTTCTTTTCAAATTCTGGATTTGAAAATATAATTTTGCTGCTAGATTGACACCATAACACACAACTTATTCAATAGTCACACAGTGGGTGAACATCATAATGCCCTTATTTAGTCCACAGAACCATCATCTTTAAAAGGGATTTATTTAAGATCCTAAAAGTTTCACAGGGTGGCCCTAATTTAAACTGTGGTCAAACTCCACACTAAATATTTGCTCTGCGTCAGCTGCTGAATCACCCCCCCGGTGATCCATCGTTCCATGAGGGATACATGTCCTAAGAATCTAGACCCCTTGAACTCTTGAACCATCGACACAGACTACTGTCATGCCCCTGATTCAGCAACATAGGCAGAAGAGTGTCACAAATCACAACAGGCTCACAAGTCAAAACCAAAAGAAAATACTGAGAAACACTCCAAGATGAACAAATAATATGATCCATGCGTCCATCAAAGCCAAACTCAAGGCAATCATGAGTCTGAAGTCCAAAGTAAATTAAGAAATTCAAACCCCCTTGAAGCAGCTGAAGCAAACATTATCCCAGAATAATAGCTGTATAAACATTTTATGTGACACAAAACTGAAGATTTACTCCGATGAACGTCTCTCGAATGCACTGGAACACATGGATATTTCAAATGGGAACACCAGTTCCCTCGTAGGTTCGGCCGCGAGTGTCATATGAATGATGAATAATAGGTGTATTTTTTGGAACATTTGCATTATCAATTACTCTTCTATTTCAACAGAAATTCATGAGGAGAAAATTTGGAAACAATGAAATCCATCGCACAGGAAGAGACAGACAGAGACAATAATTGCCAACTGCCCACTCCTCTTTCCATAGAGAATACGAATACATAAACCTCATAGTTTGATAGAATTTGTGACTTCACCAAAAGCACTTCATGCGTTCCTCCGCGCACACACGAGCAAAACTATTCACAAGCTCCTGGTAAGCTGTCATGAAGCGTTCGACACAGCCGAGGCTCAAAGCGGGCCCGCAATGGTCGGTTGTTTCTCATAACAGTCAGATTATCGCCCTGCGGTCCGACGTCTACAAATGCTGCAGGGGAAAACACAGGAAGCTAGGTCATTTTGAGGAAAGTCAACAGTGGTGCCAATGCCATTTCACCACAAAGAAAATAAAAGTGTGTACGTGTGTGTGGGGACACAGTTGTGTGGGCGTACGTCAATGTGTGTTATGTGTAATTAGTGCATGTGTTCAGCATATTCTGGCACGGTGTGATGTGCTTGCATACAGGTGTGTGTGCAGACTGCACGTTTTATAGGAAACGTGTCACGCTGACACGTGTTGGCAAACGACAACGATAAAATAGCCATCGAAGCGTAAAAAGCTCTGACAATGATTAAATCCAAATATTCATTACTCATCTCTTTACGGGCTGAATCAACAGACAGACCTCTCCATTTATCTGAGAGCGGGAGTCTGGGACTCCAGAAAACTCCTCTAACTAAAACATTTTCATCAAATAAGCTCGCACACTCGGCAGCTCGGCCCCCGCCAGGAGAAACTTTAGTATGGTATCGAATGATGCTAGAGTACACACACCATTCAAACCTGATATTCTTTTTCAAGAGGGGTCAAGTGTTTTTCTTTGCAAGCTAAATATTTTCTTTGCTGGTGGGCCCTAATATTTATAGCACAGTGGACTTGCAGTGTACGGATGATCAGCCGCTGTTCCACTCACAAAAGGCAATACACATGCTTTCCCAACATACACACCTGGTGTGACATGGGTCACAACTTGATGTCAGGAAAAATAATGAATATGGCCGATGCCCCTGGTTTAGCTGGGGGGGGGAACTTCTTAAAATGGAACGGCAACAGCAAAGGGTTTGGACTAAATTTGGAGCCTTTTTTTTTCCATTCAGGATACAGTGTACTGTCACCATGGCACTTTAGTGCTGCAACTCACACCTTCATTAACACAAAAGCTTTCTGTCAATTTTTCACTCTTTCTCACTCACTTATAACGTTACATAAAATACATTGGATGCACACAAACTGCCTTAAAAAAAAGTACATACGCCGTTAAATTGCATTCTTGGGATTAGTTACGAAATCAACAGATTATCAAGGTACACTGCAGCTTCCCTGAAACATCAGCTGTACGCTACATATCAGTTTTAGTTCACATTTTGCAATCAAAGGGCGCACAGTTAAAGGTCAGAAATCTCCCATCTGAGGTAAGTTCTTCCCGCAGTTTCTCCATCAGGATAAACATTACAGTCTGTGTTTGTTCAAAGATTCCTTTCAGTATGAATCTAAAGCATTGGTTGAGAATGCCGTTTAAACTCCGGTTCGGTCCCCGAATGGGAGTACGTAATATGATCGGCCTGAAATGAGGCATGATACAAAAGACTGATGAGTACTTAGATCACTTTCATACTCGATGCTCAGCGTAAGAGACCATAAAACAGAACAAAATGCCGACAGCACAGTGCATAATAATTTAAGGTAGACATAGCACCAGGCGTACAAGATTAAATGTACAAAACTTAGAATTACCCAATCAATCAGCAAAATATGATGGGAAAATGTATCACTACCAAATCATGAATGCGTAAAATGTTTTGATGTATAGTTGAACGAGTATGTGCTGAAAGAAGTACTCTTTTTTTTTTTTTGCGATCCACAAGGTAAGCTGAAAACTATTTTAATTCATAAAGCCGCTCGATATTAAAACTATTTAAAGAACAAAAACACTCAATTGCCGCACAGAGTCGGAACCAAACAATTGGATACGTGTCTCCCTCAACATTATTCTGCTCGTCGTGATCCACAAACTCATAACACATCTTGCGTTCCCACAATTTACGGGAAGCGAGTTCAAAAGCGTCGCAAAGACAATGAGACGATTCATTCTGGTTCGGGATGCTGCAGATGGAGGGCTGAGGGCACAACTGTGCTCCAAAAGAACTCATAAATGCTGAGACATACAGCAGACATGTGGTTTGTGTTTAGCAAGAAGAAACAATAATCAAATCCGTTGATCCTCTTCTTGCTGCGAGGATGATTGCTAATATAAAAGTCTGTTCCGTCTAATCATAATTTAGGATGGGGCTGTAATTACCTCCGCCCTCCCACAACAACACTCTGTCTAAACAGGATGGAGCGGGCTTCCACAGTCTCAAAGCCCACTTTCCGCTCTGAATGCGATCTGTATGACAGAGCTTATTTCATCTATGTAATTGTTTTTTTAAGTTTTTGCTTTCACTGATGAGCCACGGTCAAAATGTATCCTATTTATTCTGGAAGGCCCAAAATCAAATGTGAATTTTCAGCCAATTGAGCAAATAAAGTTGATCATCTTTAAGATTAATATTGTTCTAAATCATTTGAGACAAACACATATATATTGTACATAAATATTGTTTTATTTAAACCATTTTTTATAAAAATTAATAATAAAGGTTTTAAAGAGTCAAAGCTTCAAGTTGCCAAATGTTCCATACGTAACTGAATGAGGCAACGTCCTCGCTCTCCTGTAAACTAAACGTTGCCATGCATCGTTAACATCCATAGAAAATTGCACACTTGCTTGGCAGTTCTTCCACACACTGTCGGCTGCATCACTTCACATGGTGTTGGTGTGCAACAGAGACTTTGAATCTGTTATTTATGATTTGGCCAAGGATCTAAGTGAGCTCTGGGTTTAATTAACAGACCCTAATCCACAACTGCAAACAGGGCTCTCAACACAAATACACAGTACAGCTGCCTCAAATGATGCTCTGGAGGAGCCATGTGGGAGCAACATTTATTTAGATGACGACTTTCATCTCAAATAAACCAGAGACTAATTAGTCCAACTGGCCTGGCTGATACTGACACTGCCGCTTGACTTAATGTGTTTTTGTTATCCTTATAGTTTGTTTTAATGACAGCTATAATCATTACAACAGCAAATGTGACTCCAATGCATCCATCATGTTCAGTAACCACTCTTCAACAACTTCAGAACTTCCCAACACATCTCGACGGGCATCGCTTTGAGACGTGCGGGCTCGGTCTAACATGGTCCACGGAGGCGGGCCTACCTTGCACGGGCGGGAAAGAGAGGCACGAGCGCGGGGCCTTGGCCGCCAGGTGCGCTTTTTCCTCGGTCGCGGCGGCGCAGAGCGTCTTCGGGCTGCCGCAGTTCATGTGAGTCGCGGTGTCATGGGAGCTCCGGCAAATCTGCGAGCCGAAACCACCGCTTCCGGCTCGCCGCGGGCAGACGTCCGCCTTGCTGCCGTACACGGAGAGCGACAAGCCGGTGAAGTCTGTGAACGTCGGGGTCTGACAGTGGCTGACCATCCCGAACAGCGCTGCGGGGTTCTGCATTGGTGACTCGGCTTTCCCATGCAGTGTGCGGCCGCTGCTCACATTACCTGCGCACACGACACGATATGGTTGTTGTTTTTTTTTTCTCTCTCTCTCTCTCCAAAAGTTACCACAAATAAAATCACAGCAAACTGCACATTGGAGGACAGGATTTAACTTGCGGGGCTCTGTGGCAACACCTACCTTATTAAATTACCCAGTGAGGGACAGAAAGGGTCGAATTGCGCACGTCGGCATGTTTATCGAACTGAAGGGGAGAGCATCTGTACGCCTGATCGATAGCATCCTCTCAGTGAGGATCAGTCATCAGCATCCCCGTGCGTCTCTCTCCCTTCCTCCCCCATCTCCCCCCTCTCTCCCCCCTCTCTCTCTTTCTCCCTCTCTGATTGGCACTAACCGCTGCGCTGCTCTGCAGGGCTCAGGAGCACCAATGAAGACCGTGTCCGTGTTTTCTGTGGGAGGACAAGATCTGGATCAAGACAGACAATTTACAACTACTGCATCCTCGAATGCAGGGATACTTGACATAAAGCATTTAAAGCTCGATGTAAAACTTGCAGAACACGTCATTTAACAACGATTTGCTTTGGCGAATATTGTAAAACATATCAGGCAAAACACGTATGATACCAAATATAACTGTGGTATTTAATGAAATACACATTAAAATCAGGAGCCGTTTAAAGTGACTAAAAAAAAACTGTGGTCTGAATTTTCATACAGTAGAGAATTTGGACATAATTGTGTTTATTGACTTGAACATTCCTCTTATAAAACGCGAATCTTCCCATATTGCACATATTTTGTTCAGCATTTGCTATGTATCGCCTGTCTATATTATTTCAAATGCATGGTTTTTGAGTTTTTATTTGAATCATGGTTAATTATGTCTGACTTTAACAAAGAAAACAATTCATCTCTCTCTATATATATTTATCTTTTGGAGTGTTGTATTTAAAATGAAGTATCTGCCAAGTCTTACTAACGTTCATAATTACGCTCTAAAGTGTTCTTTCCTGTGTTGAAAGAGCTGGCGTTTATCTGCAGCAATGTGGGAAATGCTATTCTGCAGCGTCACCTGGTGGCCTTTCCGTGGAAGGACAAATACCAACTCGGGTTGACGCTGTCGAAAACAACACAGACGGTTATTATAGTGCAAATATAAGGCGGGGGAAATAAACTGTCGAGTGAAAGGTTTAAATTGTTCCGTACGAGGTGTGTACCGTCAGTACAAAGTGCAAGTCTAGGTAGTAAAAGACGGGAATTACTGGCTCTGATGGTGCCTTTGCATGCTGTTGGAAATTTTGATCCACGTGGATGACCTGAGCGATGTGTCCATCAGCAGGATGAAGACAGAAGAACTAATGTCAATATGGTTGAAGAAGTGTTTTCACTTTGAGTCCATGTGTGTATGTCATCATGGAAAAATGTTGCCCTGAAGACAACTACAGTAGAAGGAAAACTGCCACCGGAGCAATTTTGAATACTTTGCCAGGTGTTTATATGTCTGTTGACGGATTTTGTACCCGCAATAGCATTGCAACCTTGCTGGATGCAGTCACAAAACTTCACAGATGTTATTTCAGAACAAAACCAAGGCAGAGTTTAAAATGGCTGTGCGAAGAATAGAAGATGAATAGCTCATTCTTTTTACTCGTTTTCATTCTGCTGTAAAATACCTCTGACCTACATGTTTTATAAAAGAAAAGGACAAAGTCTAAACTGGTAAATTTGAACTAAACTGGGGACTCGTATGTACTATGACAACTACAACTTGGTTATTTTTATAACATTGGTTTGACTGAGTATATGAACACAGCCACCAGTCAAGAACAATTGACGGTGAACTGATATGTTAAGAAATATAAAGGGAAACAAAGGCCTGCATTCAATACAACACGTAGACTATTGTTAAATAGGCTTTGTGTTTGTTTGGATGTACAAATATGATGACTGTTACAGAAATGTTACAGTTACTTTCAAGTCATGTGCTTTTTCAGATATTTTAAAATGTCCTGCATGTCACTGTTGGGACCAGTCAGACCAGTCCATCTGGATGGAAGAAACATGAGACAATTTAAGGAATAAGGATGTATTCATGGCTCTGAGCAACAATGACTTTTGGCCTACTCTGGATCCTCAGAGTCTGCGCAATAGAGGACACACATGCCAGAACGAAGTATTACAACAACGCTAACCAAGCTGATGAGGAGGCCGGTGTCGCCGACCTGAAAGTCACCAGCTAACACGGTCGCTTGTTAAACCGTAGCACCGGTGCGGCCCCTTCCTCAATTAAGAAAGACATGATATCCCCCCAAAATGTTAAATGTTGATTTAACTTCGCGCATGGCAATTAGAGTATTACGCTCATGGACTGCCAGGGAAATTATGCGAGATCATGAAAATATGACTTAAAAGTGTGTGTTGTAAACAACGGCCGCCGACGGTCAAATGTAACGTTTTGCCGTGGAAATCTCACGAGGCGCGGTTCCATCTCCTCTTCTGACAAAGCGTCCTATGGAAAGATGTTTAAAAATACCATTATTTCCTAGAGTATATGTTCTTGCGAGACGGAAAACGTCGACTTCAATTTACTTCAGCGCTCCAAAGTACATGCTGCTCCTTGCGGTTTAGAAATTACGACTTTTTTAAAGAGGCCTTGAAGGCAGCTGTTGTCAAACGTGAGTCTGGGGGGCGGTAACCGACTTGTTGTAACTATCCGATGTCAGTTTTCCAAGCGACACTCTGGAAACGGCAGTCCGCCACAAAGGAGCAAGCATGTCCGTGCACAGACTGATGGTGTATTTGTCCACTGCATGCTTGTTTTGCTTCATGATAGTAACCAATGTCGTGCTCTTGGTCATGCGTTTTATTTCACCGAGTCTCACCAAGAAGATTGTCCTCAAAATGGGTGAAAAGACCACGATGACTCAGAATCCAAACTTCAAGTATGAAGACTGGGGTCTGACGTTTCTCAGCCTTAATTTCTTGAAAACGGCCGGCCACCACATGTGGATGTCTCTCGGACAAGATGCCTTTGTGGGGGTCGAAGCTCCGGACACACCTGTGGTCAACATGGACGGGACGAAAACGAGTATCTGCAAGTTTTTGAAAGGTGTGTGTGACCAGCTTTAAGCTTTACTTGTATTTCTTTCTCTCTCTCTCTTTCTCTTTCTGCTCCTGAATTGAACGCTGTGTTTTCATGACTGCAGACAACAGGCCGCTGGTGTTGAGTTTTGGAAGCTGCACCTGACCCCCGTTCATCTACAAACTTGAGGAGTTCAAGCAACTCGTCAAGGACTTCAGTGACGTAGTGGACTTTGTTGTGGTCTACGTCGCCGAGGCGCATTCAACGGGTGAGTGAAAGTAGGAGAAAACCGTGCTTCCAAAATCTATGTCTTATGTCAGCACTCTCCTGAGAGACTTGAAAGTGAACATTTGAAAAGTTTTGAAGAAAAGTTCTTTATTTTCCAGATTCTTGAATTACCAGAATAATTAGTTGATTAATGGATTCAATTTGTTGATTGATATCATCCCTGCAATGGAGGACTTCTAAATGCAGGACTTTAATATTATAAGTTTGTAAACGATCAAACAAAAGGTAGGTTTATACGATAGGAGCACTGTTTGTAATTTGATCAAAATAGTCAAATGTTGAGTCATTAGGGAAACCAAAAAAAACAACCCCAAAATGTTCACTTAAAAAACAAAAGTAATTCAAGTCCCTGAAACGAAGCCCCTTGCATAAAAGTTGTGTGACACCGCAACCACAGTCCGGGCTGCATTCCCATTTATAACTTTAACTCTGACTGCTGTAATGCACTTATGCAACATCCGTAAAACAGCCTGAATGATGTGTTCCATAACGTTGATGTCCGCTTGCAGTAAAATCACATTCCTTACTCCTGTGTCAGATGGTTGGGCCTTTACCAACAACTTTGACATCAACCAGCACCAGAACCTGGAGGACAGGCTGTCCGCAGCGCAGATCTTGGTTCAGAAGGAGCCCCTGTGTCCGGTGGTCGTGGACGACATGAGCGACGTGTCCGCCATAAAGTACGGCGCTCTGCCCGAGAGGCTTTACGTGCTGCAGGCCGGGAAAGTTGTCTACAAGGTGAGATCTGGCGCACCACTGACACAGTGAGTCAATTTCCCATGGCCGCCATTGAAGGGTTTACAGGAGGCGTATCCGTCACGCCCCGCCGGCTGCTCCCTTTGATGCAATGAATCGCGTGATTAAAGACCAGCGCTCGGGCTGCACGGCTCCCGACGCTATCTGCACTCACACTCTGTGCACTCACGCTATCGCATGAGAAGGAGCAGTGGAGGAATCAGACAACACTCGAGTTCCTGGCTTGGCGCCAGGCTCACGTTGGCCATGCCAGAAATGTCGAGTTAAGACGATATAAAAAATTTAAAAAAAAGGCCCACACGTGTCTCTGATGTCTTCTGCTGGCGTGTTCTTTCTGGCTCTCCATGAAAGTTGTAGCTACATGATGTTATAATGTCATTAACATTCCTCTCTCTCTCTCTCTGTCTGTCTGTCTCTTTGTGATTTCCAGGGCGCCGTGGGGCCTTGGGGTTACGACCCGATGGAGGTGCGTTCGTTCCTGGAGAAGATGAAATAACGTCGTACAAGTATTTGCCATCTGAACAATGTTATTTGTAGGGGGTCTGTTCATCAGGGGAAGGGGGGGGGGGGGGGGGTCAACGTCATAATCAACATATAGTCTCATATAGCACAATACCATAGAGTTTGTTTTTTTTAAAATCAAGACTCAAATCAATTAACTGCCGAATCTACATGTAGTTTCATCGTTGCTGCTCGTAGCTGTAGGGACATTATATAAACTTGCACTAATATTGCTTTTAGGCTCTCCTGTACTGGGGGTGAGATGGGAGGGGCAACATACTCGAACTGTCAATCTCTGATCCTGAACTCGCCTCTTAGTGTTTCTTAGTGACGGCTGCAGATTAAACCGTTGGCCTCTGTCGCCAGATGAAGTGA